>NC_089781.1:45495674-45558174 GCF_040412425.1 Macrobrachium rosenbergii
ACGAGAAATTAATTTCTATCACCAGAAATAAATTCCTCTAATTCTTCATTGGCCAGTCGGAGAGTCGAACGCTGGGCCAACAGCGTGCTAGCCGAAAGCTCTACCCACCCCTCCAATGAAGAACTATCTCTTTCTTGCGCTCTCACTTTCTATAAATATTGGCATCTTTCAAAAGCAGTCTCAGGAGAAAGGCCAACTATCTACAAGTTGCGGTTTAGCGGTGAATAATGTGCAAAGATGCTCTCAATACAAATCTTTTTAGACTTCATCATTAACATAATCTGCATTAAACTGCATTATGAGACGAACCAATTGGCCGACCTTTAATCACCACAGATTAAGAATTGTTACATAACTTTGCGGTAAAACATATATAACGTCAAAGCGTTACACACTCCCTCGTGTATTTTATGTTTGTGTGTGTGTGTGTGTGCGTGTATTCGTGCAGGTATCTGATTGATTATGTCGTGATAAACATGCTCGTCTCATTCGGTTTATCGCACATTTGGTCAAACATTCTTTTGTGATTTTCTTCAGTGACGATTCTTTCGGCTTAGTGTAAGTTCTTTCTCTGTTCCGGATTGCAGATTATCATTGAAGAACACTTAATAATATTTCAAGTTCTTTTAAAACACTGTCTTTTGTTTGCCAATTAAAAATTTATTTCATCTTAATAAGTAGGCTATTTATGCAGACCAGTATAGATGATTATTAGGTGAATTTCGATACATCATTTCATCCTAGAAGTACTTGGAGGTAAAACGAAAAATGAAAGGTGATCATCAAAATAGAGCAAATAGTAAAAATGACTGTATGCATGTACTTTAAAAAGTAGTACTATTTTCATACGATGTGTAAAGTTTGTTGGTAGTTGACAAAAAGTGAATTATGGTAAGAACGACACCTGGTTTGAGTAATGAAGGAAAAGTGAGCCCCTTGGGCGGTGTGAATGTGAATGCGTCCCTGTTGATGCCTTACCTTGCCACGAACTTGCAATTCTATAAGACTAAGCTAAGAGTATGTAAGAAAGCTTGTTTTTTACTTCACAAGTACTGGTTTGAATATCATTGTTTTAGAAAAATGTTGAGTTAGATTTCCTGAAGTTGACCATACGGTGAACATGGAAGACAATGGTATACAGTAATCACCGTGACTGGGCATCACTTAAATTCGGAGCTCATCGTGAACCTTTTGGTTCTGAAGACTGTCTGTCGCAGTGACGACGGCATTTCTGCTGTGACACCGTCGCAGTGGTCAAACAGTTTAAGTAACTGGTGATGACATGGCTGTGGTCACCAAGATACTGCTTGATTTGAATGAAGAAGCTGATGACATGGCTGTGACAAAGCATATCCTAGTCACCGAGATTTTAAAGAGACTGTCACGGTGACAAAGCATGTCATTTGAATGTCACGGTGACAAAGCATATTCTAGTCACCGAGGATTTTAAAGACTGTCACGGTGACAAAGCATTTTAGTCACCGAGGATTTCAAAGAGACTTTCACGGTGACAAGCATATTCTAGTCACCGAGGATTTCAAAGTCAGACAAAGGAGCATATTCTAGTCACCGAGGATTTTAAAGAGACTGTCACGACAAAGCATATTCTAGTCACCGAGGATTTCAAAGAGACTGTCACGGTGACAAAGCATATTCTAGTCACCGAGGATTTTAAAGAGACTGTCACGGTGACAAAGCATATTCTAGTCACCGAGGATTTCAAAGAGACTGTCACGGTGACAAAGCATATTCTAGTCACCGAGGATTTTAAAGAGACTGTCACGGTGACAAAGCATATTCTAGTCACCGAGGATTTCAAAGAGACTGTCACGGTGACAAAGCATATTCTAGTCACCGAGGATTTTAAAGAGACTGTCACGGTGACAAAGCATATTCTAGTCACCGAGGATTTCAAAGAGACTGTCACGGTGACAAAGCATATTCTAGTCACCGAGGATTTCAAAGAGACTGTCACGGTGACAAAGCATATTCTAGTCACCGAGGATTTCAAAGAGACTGTCACGGTTTCAAAGACAAAAAGCATATTCTAGTCACCAAAGAGACTGTCACGGTGGCAAAGCATATTCTAGTCACAAAAGAGACTGTCATGGTGACAAAGCATTTTCTAGTCACCGAGGATTTTGAAGAGACTGTCACGGTGACAAAGCATATTCTAGTCACCGAGGATTTCAAAGAGACTGTCACCGAGGATTTCAAAGAGACTGTCACGGTGACAAAGCATATTCTAGTCACCGAGGATTTCAAAGAGACTGTCACGGTGACAAAGCATATTCTAGTCACCGAGGATTTCAAAGAGACTGTCACCGAGGATTTCAAAGAGACTGTCACGGTGACAAAGCATATTCTAGTCACCGAGGATTTCAAAGAGACTGTCACCGAGGATTTCAAAGAGACTGTCACCGAGGATTTCAAAGAGACTGTCACCAAGGATTTCAAAGAGACTGTCACGGTGACAAAGCATATTCTAGTCACCGAGGATTTCAAAGAGACTGTCACGTTTCAAAGAGACTGACAACAAAGCATATTCTAGTCACCGAGGATTTTAAAGACTGTCACTTTCAAAGAGACTGTCACGGTGACAAAGCATATTCTATTCACCGAGGATTTCAAAGAGACTGTCACGCTGACAAAGCATATTCTAGTCACCGAGGATTTCAAAGAGACTGTCATGGTGACAAAGCATATTCTAGTCACCGAGGATTTCAAAGAGACTGTCACGCTGACAAAGCATATTCTAGTCACCGAGGATTTCAAAGAGACTGTCACCGAGGATTTCAAAGAGACTGTCACAAGGATTTCAAAGAGACTGTCACGGTGACAAAGCATATTCTAGTCACCGAGGATTTCAAAGAGACTGTCACGGTGACAAAGCATAGTCACCGAGGATTTCAAAGAGACCGAGGATTTTAAAAGAGACTGTCACAAAGCACATTCTAGTCACCAAGATTTCAAAGAGACTGTCATATTCTAGTCACGAGGATTTTAAAGAGACTGTCACGGTGACAAAGCACATTCTAGTCAGAGGATTTCAAAGAGACTGTCACAGTGAAAAAGCATATTCTAGTCACCGAGGATTTCACCGAGGATTTCAAAGAGACTGTCACGGTGACAAAGCATATTCTAGTCACCGAGGATTTCAAAGAGACTGTCACGGTGACAAAGCATATTCTAGTCACCGATACAAAGCACATTCTAGTCACTGAGGATTTCAAAGAGACTGTCACGGTGACAAGCGGTGACAAAGCAAATTTCTAGTCACACGAGGATTTCAAAGAGACTGTCACGGTGACAAAGCACATTCTAGTCACCAAGGATTTCAAAGAGACTGTCACGGTGACAAAGCATATTCTAGTCACCTAGGATTTCAAAGAGACTGTCACGGTGGCAAAGCATATTCTAGTCACCGAGGATTTCAAAGAGACTGTCATGGTGACAAAGCATATTCTAGTCACCGAGGATTTCAAAGAGACTGTCATGGTGACAAAGTCATATTCAAAGTCACTGAGGATTTCAAAGAGACTGTCACAGTGACAAAGCATATTCTAGTCACCGAGGATTTCAAAGAGACTGTCACTGACAAAGCATATTCTAGTCAGAGTCATTTCAAAGAGACTGTCACGTGACAAAGCATATTCTAGTCACCGAGGATTTCAAAGAGGCTGTCATGACAAAGCGATTTAGTCAAAGGATTTCAAGAGACTGTCACGGTGACAAAGCATATTCTAATCACCGAGGATTTCAAAGAGACTGTCACGGTGACAAAGCATATTCTAGTTACCGAGGATTTCAAAGAGACTGTCACGGTGACAAAGCATATTCTAGTCACCGAGGATTTCAAAGAGACTGTCAGAAAGAGACTGTCACGGTGACAAAGCATTTCTAGTCACCGAGGATTTTAAAGAGACTGACACGGTGACAAAGCATATTCTAGTCACCGAGGATTTCAAAGAGACTGTCACGTGAAAAAGATTCTGTCACCGAGGATTTTAAAGAGACTGTCACGAGTGATTTCAAAGAGACTGTCACGTGACAAACCATTTCAAAAGAGACTGTCACGGTGACAAAGCATATTCTAGTCACCGAGGATTTCAAAGAGACTGTCACCGAGGATTTCAAAGAGACTGTCACGGTGACAAAGCATATTCTAGTCACCGAGGATTTTAAAGAGACTGTCACGGTGACAAAGCAAATTCTAGTTACCGAGGATTTCAAAGAGACTGTCACGGTGACAAAGCACATTCTAGTCACCAAGGATTTCAAAGAGACTGTCACGGTGACAAAGCACATTCTAGTCACGAGGATTTTAAAGAGACTGTCACGGTGACAAAGCACATTCTAGTCACCGAGGATTTCAAAGAGACTGTCACGGTGACAAAGCATATTCTAGTCACCTAGGATTTCAAAGAGACTGTCATGGTGACAAAGCATATTCTAGTCACCGAGGATTTCAAAGAGACTGTCACGGTGACAAAGCATATTCGGTGAAAGAGACTGTCATATATTCTAGTCACCGAGGATTTCAAAGAGACTGTCACTGAGGATTTCAAAGAGACTGTCACGGTGACAAAGCATATTCTAGTTACCGAGGATTTCAAAGAGACTGTCACGGTGACAAAGCACATTCTAGTCACCAAGGATTTCAAAGAGACTGTCACGGTGACAAAGCACATTCTAGTCACCGAGGATTTCAAAGAGGCTGTCACGGTGACAAAGTGCATTCTAGTCACCGAGGATTTCAAAGAGACTGTCACGGTGACAAAGCATATTCTAGTCACCGAGGATTTCAAAGAGACTGTCACCGAGGATTTCAAAGAGACTGTCACGGTGACAAAGCATATTCTAGTTACCGAGGATTTCAAAGAGACTGTCACGGTGACAAAGCATATTCTAGTCACCGAGGATTTCAAAGAGACTGTCACCGAGGATTTCAAAGAGACTGTCACGGTGACAAAGCATATTCTAGTCACCGAGGATTTTAAAAAGACTGACACGGTGACAAAGCATATTCTAGTCACCGAGGATTTCAAAGAGACTGTCACGTGAAAAAGCTTATTCTAGTCACCGAGGATTTTAAAGAGACTGTCACGGTGACAAAGCATATTTTAGTCACGGTGACAAACCATTTTCTAGTCACCGAGGATTTTGAAGAGACTGTCACGGTGACAAAGCATATTCTAGTCACCGAGGATTTCAAAGAGACTTTTTCAAAGAGACTGTCACGGTGACAAAGCATATTCTAGTCACCGAGTTTTAAAGAGACTGTCACGGTGACAAAGCATTTCTAACCGAGGATTTCAAAGAGACTGTCACGGTGACAAAGCATATTCTAGCCACCGTGGATTTCAAAGAGACTGTCACAGTGAAAAAGCTTATTCTAGTCACCGAGGATTTTAAAGAGACTGCCACGGTGACAAAGCATATTTTAGTCATGGTGACAAACCATTTTCTAGTCACTGAGGATTTTGAAGAGACTGTCACGGTGACAAAACATATCCTAGTCACTGAGGAGTTTAAAGAGACTGTCATGGTGACAAAGCATATTCTATTCAACGAGGATTTTAAACAGACTGTCACGGTGACAAAGCTTATTCTAGTCACCGAGAATTTTAAAGAGACTGTCACGGTGACAAAGTATATTCTAGTCACCGAGAATTTCAAAGAGACTGTCACGGTGACAAAGCTTATTCTAGGCACCGAGAATTTTAAAGAGATTGTCACGGTGATAAGGCACATTCTAGTCACCGAGGATTTCAAAGAGACTGTCACGGTGACAAAGCTTATTCTAGGCACCGAGAATTTTAAAGAGATTGTCATGGTGACAAAGCACATTCTAGTCACTGAGGATTTCAAAGAGACTGTCACGGTGACAAAGCATATTCTAGTCACCGAGAATTTTATAGACTGTCACGGTGACAAAGCACATTCTAGTTACCAAGGATTTCAAAGAGACTGTCACGGTGACAATGCATATTCTAGTCACCAAGGATTTCAAAGAGACTGTCACCGAGGACTTCAAAGAGACTGCCACGGTGACAAAGCATATTCTAGTCACCGAGGATTTCAAAAAGTCTGTCACAGTGACAAAGCTTATTCTAGTCACCAAGTATTTTAAAGAGACTGGCATGGTGACAAAGCATAATCTAGTCACCAAGGATTTTAAAGGTAATTTTGATTGTCAACAACATTGCTATGGTTAACAAGATCACATTCGACCTTAATGGAAGGCTTTCTTGAAATTTTTACATAATGAGACTTACAATAACAAGACTTATTTGGACCAGTGAGAACATCACCATGGTCATTGTGACCGTGCTTGAACTGAATGAAGAGGCTTTTATGAATCATAGACTAAAAATATTTTGACTCATAAGATCATCACTTTGGTCACCATGACCACATTTGACTTCAATGCAGAGGCTTTCACAAAATTTCCAGTTAGTAAACATCAACTATGGCTGCTATGATCACGCTTGACTTGAATGTGGAAAGTTTAGCTAACATTGTAGCTATTGAGATTGTCATGGTGACCTAACATACCTTAACTGGTCAGAGAATTAATATAGCCAGCATTATCACACTTGACTTAAACGAAGTCATTCACGAAATTATTAGTTATCGAGATTGTCACAGTGGCTAAGTTACAGTGATCCTGCTTAACTTGCTTTCATAAACTTTCTATCTAACAAGACTGACACAGTGACCAAGGATATTTTGAACGTGAGGACTTCCATATTGTCACCATAATCTCACTTGCTTTGAATGTACAGGCTATAGTAAAGCTTTACGGTATCAAGCCTGTCAAATGGCCCGAACATATTTTGAACACCACTGAAATCAATATGGTTGCCTTGATCTTTTCAATGAATACTATGGGAACTATTTGGCTATCAAGTATGAACACATGATCAATTTAATCTAGAATGCAGAGGCTGTCTTGGACTTAATGCTCATTATGACTCACAGTGACAAAACATGATTTCAATGCCAAGGAATAATTGTGCTTGGCTTGAATGAGGAGGTTATTGTGAGCTGTTTGGTGATAGAGACTGCTCCAGATACCAAGCATATCTTGAGTGCTGAGGACATCAGGATGTCATATGATCACGTTTACCTTGACCATAGAGGCTACCATGAACTTTGATGATTGAGATAATGACAGTAACTGAGCATATTTTGAACACTGAGGACATCACTATGGTCATCATGGTCATGTTTGACTTGAAAGCATAGGTTTTCAAGAATTTTTAAGTTATTGGTACAATCACATTGATTAAGAATATCTTGAACAGTGAGGAAATAGATATAGTCACCATGCTTGTTGAATGTGGAGTCTAGTCTCAACTTTTGAATATCAAGTCTGCTTCAGTGACCATGCATACTCTGAATGGCCAGGACATCAGTATGGTCACCTAGGTCAGAATAGACTTGAATTCTTTTATGAAATTTTTGGATATTGATTATGTTTTGATTATGAAGGATATTGATTATGTTTTGGTTAAGAAGGAAGACAAGAAAATCATTATGGATCGTAAGGTTATTCCAAATGAATCTGTTGTAGCTCAACATAAACTGTTAGTGGCAGATTTTTGTAGGTTGAAAGCAATAAAGAAAAGAAAAGCCCCATACAGGAATAGGAGGATCAAAACTTGGAAGCTGAAGGGGGAGAAGGCAAGAGAGTTCAGAAGTAAAGTGGAAAGAGCCAGAGAAGAGAGGTATGTCAGAATCGCCTAAAGAGAAAGGTAGCAATTGCAAAGGGAGAAGCCATGAGAGAGTGGTATGAGAAGATGGGAACACCAGAGGGGAAAAAAGATAATCTACAGAATCGCAGAAGCAAGAAGAAAAGACAAGCAGGATGTAGGAGAAGTAGGAATTACTAAAGATGAAAATGGAAATATCTTAATTGAAGAAGAAGAGGTCAAGAGAAGACGGAAAGAATATTTTTCACAAATAATAAACACTGAGAATGAGTGTGAAGAACTGGAAAATGTTCCTCCAGTAGAAGGACCAATAGCAAACATCAGAGAGTGAAGTCGAGAATGCTTAAAGAAAGGAAAAGTAAACAAAATTTCCGAAAAGTCAGAGGTAACAATAGAGATGATGAAAGTATTGGGAAATCTAGGCAAAGAGTGGGTGCAAACACTATTGGAAAAGATCTTGGATGTAGAGGAAATGCCAAGGGACTGGAAAGATAGTTGGGTGATTAAAATATATAAACAAAAAGGAGACATGTTTAACTTGGGAACTACAGAGGAATAAAGCTTTTGGATCATGTATTCAACATACTAGAAAGAATGGTAGAAGGAAGGTTGAGAGAGCTGAGTGATATACATGAGCAGCAGCTTGGTTTTATGAAAGGAAAGAGCATAGTGGATGCTATTTTTATAGTAAGACAAGACCAAGAGAAGTATTTAGAAGGAAACATGAAAGTTTACATGTGTTTTTGTGGACCTTGAGGGGGCATATGACTGGGTACCAAGAAGAGTAATTTGTTGGTATTTGCGAAAGAGAGGGGTACCCAAGAAGTTGGTAAGGTTAGTGAAGATGATGTATGATGGGGGCAAGAACCAGTGTACAAACAAAATATGGGGAGACTGAGACATTCCCTGTGGAGGTTGGCCTCCATCAGAGATCAGCTCTGAGTCCATTCTTGTTCCCCGTCGTTATAGACACTTTGACATCAGAATTAAGGAACAACGAAGAACTGTGGGAACTGATGTTTGCTGATGATTTAGTCATTATACCAGACACAGAAGAAGAACTGCAAGAAAGGTTTTTAGCATGGGAAGGATCCCTAGAAAAGAAAGGATTGAAAGTGAACATTGGAAAGACAGAGCTAGTGATTAGTAGTAAAGAAGGACATGAAGAAGTAAACATTCAAGTGGAAGATGGTACAGTGCTAAAACAGAACGATGAGTTCAACTACTTGGGATCAATATAGCAGAAGAGGGAGGTACTGAGAAAGCAGAGACAGAGAGTGAAAAAAGCATGGTGAAAATGGAGAGAAGTAACTGGAGTTGTTTTAGACAAGAAAATGCCATTAAGAGTCAGAATGAAGATTTATAAGACAGTTATCAGGCCCGTACTATTACATGGGGCAGAAACTTGGGTACTTAAGAAGAAAGAGGAAGGACTGTTGGAAAGAACCAAGATGAGGATGGTGAGATGGATCGCTGGAATATCACTACTGGAAAGGAGGGAGAGTCATGATATAAGAAGAATGTGTGGTATATTTAACATAAAGGAGAAGGCTAGGGAAGCTCGTCTGAGGTACTATGGGCATGTAATAAGAAGAGAGGAAGTGGGACCAGTCAAGAGAGCTAAGAACATTCCAGTGACGGGAGGGAGGAGTGTGGGGCATCTGCGGATCAGATATTTGGATGTAGTGAGGAGGGATGTGGGTGAGGTTGGACTGGGGGGAGAAGATGCAGGGGATAGAAATAGATGGAGAAAGTTGGCTCGAGCGGCTGACCCTGCTGTACAGTGGGACTGATAAGGTCGAAAGAGGAAGATGACTGCCCCAGTGACCAAAGTGCAGTTTGAATGAAAAGTATTTCAGTAAGGTCACGATGATTATGCTTGACTTGTATGTTGATGGCATCATCAGCTTTTGGCTATCAAAACTGCTACATTAACTGATAATATTTTAATGCCAAGGACAATAGTAACAATTTTCCTTTACTGTGGAAGATAAGATCATCAAAGTGACCACAACTGACTTGAGTGAGGTGGATGTTATGAACTTTATGGCTATTAAGACCGTGAGAGTTGCCAAACATATTTGAACATCAAGGATAACAGCATGATCACTATGATCAAGTTAAACTTTATTGTGGATTCTGTCGTAAATTTAATGCCTATCAAGACTCATGGTGAAAGAATATTTTAAATGCAAAGGAAATTAGCATGATGACTCATGACTTGAATTCTGAGGCTACTGTGAAATTCTTTGTTATAGAGACCTCCATTACAAAATCAAAATGACCAAGAATATTTTAAATGGAGCTGACATCTTTAAGGTTATCATGATCGTGCTTGACTTGAATGTGGAGGCTATCATGAACTTTTTGGCTATTGAGGTTGTCACATTGACTAAGCATATTTTGAAAACCAAGGTCATCCCTACAGTCACCATGATCATGCTTTTCTAGAGTGCAAAGGCTACCATAAACTTTTGGCTGTAGTGACAGTCACATGGACTGACAATAACCTGATTGCTGAGGACATTAATATAACTGCCATGATCATGTTTGACTTGAAAGAGGAGGCTATTGTGAAGTTTTGGCATCATTACTATTACAGTGCCAGAGATTATTTGGATCTCTGTCTTGATCATTAGGGTCACCAACACCACACTTGATTTGAATATAGATGGACTCAGGAAAATCTTCTTTTGAGACTAACATCACATTTGACTTCAATACAGAAGCTTTTCTGAATTATAGATCTTTTGACATAACGAATGTGAATGAGCTTATTGTGACTACCAGTACATATGACAACCATGATCGCACTAAACATGAAAACTGGAGACATAAGTATGGTTTTTATTTTCATATTTGACTAAAATGCTGAGGATATTGTGAATCTTTTGGCTTTTAACACTGAAGGCCAAGGACATCACTATGGTGACCAAGTTGATGATTCGCTTAAATGTATAAGTATACCTTAGTTTTACCAGACCACTGAGCTGATTAACAGCTCTCCTAGGGCTGGCCCGAAGGATTAGACTTATTTTACGTGGCTAAGAACCAATTGGTTACTTAGCAATGGGACCTACCGCTTATTGTGGAATCCGAACCACATTATAGCGAGAAATGAATTTCTATCACCAGAAATAAATTCCTCTAACTCTTCATCAGCCGGCCGGGGAAGCTTAAATGTATAAGATACTGCGAACATTTTGGCTATCATGGTGACTGAGCATATGTTTAACACTGAGGACTTGGTGATCTTCTTATGATCTTTTTTATTAATCAAGAGAGTCCCATTGGCCAATCATGTTTTAAATGGAGTAAAATTTTTTGGCTGTTGAGGGTGTTGCATTATGATCATGCTTGAAATGAATGCTGAGGCTATTGTGAAGTCTTTGCCTATTGGGACTGTTACAGTGACAAAGATACTTTGAATGACAAAGACATCATTATGATCACAATAACCACACCTGACTTGATCCCCAAGTATATAAGTATGGTTGCCATGACCATACTTGGCTTGAATATCAGGTGCATGAATATGGTCACCATGATAACCAAGCATATTCTGAACACTAAGGACATCATCATGATCATCAAGATGACAACTGACTTGAATGCAAAGGTATAATTAAGATTTTGGTTACAGTGACCAAACATATTTACAACACTTGGAAAGTCAATGTGGTCAACATGATCACTATCAAATTTAATGCAGGGATTATCAGAAACTTTTAGGCTAATGAGACAGTCATAAAGACTACGAATGATTTGAATGCTGAGGACATCAGGATTGTCACAATTATCACGCTTGGCTTTAGCATGTGAGCTTTGTGAACTTTTTGCCATTGAGACTGTCACATTGAGCAAAAATATTTTGAAAGCTGTTATCATAAGCTTTTTAGATATCAAAAAGTCATACCGACTGAGCAAATTTAAACAGTGAAGACATTAGTATGGTCACAAAGAAGAGTCTAGACAAAATGCAGAAGTTACAGTTGACCTTTCACCTACCAAGATCGCTATAGTAACCAAGCATAATTTGAATGACAAGGACATCAGTATGATCACCAAGATCTTTCTTAACTAGAGAAAGCTACTATGAACACTGTCAGGACAGACACTGTTTCATCACTAATTTCCTTAAGTGCATTAACTTTTCAGCTATTAAGGTTATCACAGTTACCAAGCATTTACTGAACAATCAGAAGTTCATTATAGTCACAAAGTCATGACTGCCTTGAATGTGAAGGATACTAAATATTTTTGGGCATTAAAACTTACTTGATGACTTAGTATATTTTGAAAGACAACGATATCCATATGGTTACCAAGTGGACTTCAACAAGAAAGTGTATCATTGACTTTTTTGCATGTATTGAATATCAAAGACATGAACATGGTTGCTATGCGGATGCTCAACTAGATTGTGGAGGTTATTATGAAGTTCTTGGCTATTTAAACTGTAATAGTACAAAACATATTTTGGACACTGATGACATCAGTATACAAGAATTACAGTGACATAGCTGGTTTTGAACACCAGGGACATCAGTATAGTTATCATGATCAATCTTAACCTGAATGCGTTGTCTTTGATGAACTTTTTGGTCACAATGATGTTCTGTGACTTGAATGAGGATGCTATTCTGAGCTTTTAGGCTATCAAGAATGTCTGATCTGAAATCTGATGAAACATGAATGGTTACCACAACCATGCTAGAATTGACTACAGTGACTATCATGAAGTCTGTCTTTTGAAACAGTCACACCATGATCAAGTTTGCCTTGAATGTAGACCAAACATACTTTGCCTTGAATGCTGAGACAATCTTGAGCCTTTAAAGGGACTGAGACTGTCACAGTGCTGAACATATTTTGAACATAATTAAGCTTGACTCATATATGAAGGATATCATGAACTTTTTGACTATGGAAACTGTCACAGCAACTGGAAATATTTTGAACAGAGAAGACATCAATACTGTCAGCACGATCGTGCTTGACTTGAGGGTAAAGACTATCACAAACTTTTGCGTATCAGGAATGTCCCAGTGAACAAGGAGATTTTGAATACCAAAGACTTCAGCATGGCCTCCATGATTATGCCTGATTTGAAGGCAAAGGTTATTGTGAACTTCTTAGGTACTGAGATTCTCAGGTTGACCAAACATATTTTGGAAGTTTAGGCAATCTGTATGGTCAAAGTGATCATGCCTAATTTGATTGCAGTGGCTAATGCAATTTTTTTTTCTAACAAGGCTCTTAAAGTTACCAAGCATATTTTTAAAGCCAAATGCCATAGTATGGTAAACATAATCACAATGAATTTGGATGTGGAGTTGTCAGAAACTGTCTTGGCTATCAGGACTTTTACAATGAATGAACATATTTTGAAAACTGATGACATCAGTATTGTCACCATGGTCACATTTGATTTTAATGCATAGGCTGTTGCGAACATTTTAGCTATTAGTCAGGTGCATCAGTATAGCTGGCCAAGGTCACTCAAGACTTGAATGCAGAGGTTGTTGGGAATGTTTTGGCTATCAAGACACTTGCAGTTACTTAGACATTCAGCATCTGAATACAGCAGTTTGGTCATCATACTTCACTTCAATCCAGACTATTTTGAACTTTTTGGTTATCAAAACTATTACCCAAGACTATTACACTTTATTTGAACACTGAGGACTTCTATATGGTAACCATGGTCATGCTTGATTTGCAAGCAAGGTTATCATGAATGGCTGGCCTATATAAACTATCACAGCAACCAAACATCTTTTTCAATGCCAGGGACATCAGTATGGCTACCATGATCATGCTTGACTTGAATGCAGAGGTTATCATGAACTTTAGGTTATCAAGACTGTCACAGTGACTGAGAGTATTTTCAATGCCAAGTATACCCACCTGATCACTCTTGACAAATGCAGAAGTTGTCAAGAACGTTTTTGGCAGTAAAAGACACCCAGTCACCAAAAAATTCAAACTAAAATTACTTCAGTATCGTCCCCAAAATTATACTTTACTGGAATATAGAGGCTAGTATAAACCTTTTGGCTATAGACTCTGAGAGTAACTGAGCATATACTGAAGACCATGGACATCAATACAATTACCATGATCTCTCCTAACGTTAATATGGAGGCTATTGTGAACTTGTTGGATAGTGAACCTTTCTCAGTAACTGAGCACGTTTCAAATGTCAATGTCATCAGTACAGTCAGCATGAAGACAATTAACTTGAATGGGGAGGCTA
This sequence comes from Macrobrachium rosenbergii, assembly GCF_040412425.1. Lineage (NCBI taxonomy): Eukaryota > Metazoa > Arthropoda > Malacostraca > Decapoda > Palaemonidae > Macrobrachium > Macrobrachium rosenbergii. Next base: position 45,509,652 of record NC_089781.1, read on the forward strand.
CTTTGAACTTTTGGCTATAGGGTTTGTCACATTTAGCAAATATGTTTCTAAAAACAAGGACATCAATATGGTTACCATGATGATGAATGACTTGAATGTGGAGGCTACTGTAAACCTTATGGCTATTGAGATCAAGCATATTTTGAACACCAGTGACATAAATATGGTAACCATGATCACGCTTGACTTGAATCAGAAACTATCATAAACTTTCTGACTATCCAGACTATCACAGCAACTGAATACATACAGAATGTTGATGACATCAATATGTTTGCAATGATAATGCCTGCTTTGAAAATGCATGGTATCAAGATAATTTTTGGTGATCAAGTGACTGACAGTGACTAAGCTTATTCTGAACACCAAGAACATTTGTATTGTCACCAAAATGTTGACTCTCCTGCTATGCCATTGTGACCGATATGGCTATCATGACTGTTCAAATGAATAATCATATATGGGAACCTAGGACATCACTGAGGTTACTGTCATCATGCTCTGGCTTAAATTAAATGCAGAGGTCATCATGAACTATTTTGCCATTGAGACTCAGAATGACACAGTATATACAGTATTTAACAGTGAGGACATCAATATGCTCATCATGATTACACTACACTTGAATATGGGAGTTATCATGAAATTTCTGGCTACCAAGACTGTCACAGTGACTGATAATATCTTACAAGCCAAGGACATCAATGTGGCTATCACGATCACATTGAACTCTGATGCAGAGGATGTCTACAATTTATTAAATATTGAGACCATCACGGTAATCATGCATATTTAAATGCCAAGAACATCAGTACATCAGTATGGTCACAAAGATTACAATCACTTGCATGTAGGGGCAACTGTGAACTGCTACCATATTCTTCAAGCATATTTAGAATGCTGAGGTGATCATCTTGGTTATTAAGAGCTGCCTGACTTGAATGCAAAGGCCATTGTGAACTTTTTTGTCTAACAGGGTTGTAAAAGTAAAATTGGGGATGTTTTTAATACCGTGGAAATAATTATGGTAGCCATGATCACGCTTAACTTGAATGAGGTGATGAATACAAGCTTTTTGTCTATGGAGACTGTCACAGTGACAGCATATTTTGAATGCCAAGAACATTACTTGATCACTGCGATTGCTAGTGACTTGAATGTAGAGACTATCAAGAACATTTTGCACTATCAAGACTGTTACAGTGCCCTAGCATATTCTGAATACCAATAACATTAGCATGGTCACCAAGAAAACTAAGCAAGTCACTTTGGATATCATGATCTATCTTGAATTTAATATGGAAGGTTTATTACCATTTTAGTTATTGAGACTATTACAGTAACAAACATGTTCTAAAGCCTATGACATCAGTTTGATTACCATTATCAATATTGCCTTGAATGCAAATGCAACCATGAATTTTTGTCTCTCAGGAATATCACACGACAGAGAATTTACACAGTGGACATCATGACAGTCATCATGATCATGCTTGACTAAAATGACTAAGAGAGGATAAACTTTTGGTTATCAAGAAAGTCATATTGAAGGAATATATTTTGAATGCCAAGGATATTCAAGTTGAATGAGGAGGCTATTGTGAACTTTTTGGTTATCAACTAATAGCAATAGAGCATATTTTTAACTTCAGTGATATAGATTTATCATCATGATCACATTTGACTTGAGTGTAGCGGTTATCAAAAACTTTTTCATTACCAAGAGTACCACAGAGACTGAGCAAATTTTGAACCTAGATGATGTCATTGTAGTTACAATGATCAAGATTAAATCTGATGTTGAGGCTATTTGAGCTTTATGGCAAAAAGACTGTCTCAGTGACAGTTAAGTGCCCCTCTTAAGTTTTATCATAAAGCTTTTATAAGTTGTTGCCTACTGAGAAGGCACATAGTGACCACACTTGATTTGAAAGTGTATGCTACAGTGAACATTTTGTCTATCAAGACTGTCAGTTCAAGTCACCATAATCATAACTGATACAAATATCGAGGATGTCATTAACTTTTAGCAAGAGTAAAACTGATAACCGTGAAGCACACTTTGAAAACTAAGGACATCAGCACAGCCAGCATGAGTTTCTTGTGTTGTGGAGGTTAATGTGAACTATCTGGCTACTGCTGTCATCAAAGGGACCAAGCATATTTTGAGTGACAAGGGCATCAGTATAGTCAACCTGACTCGAATGAAGAGGTTATAATTTACTTTTTGGCTGTTGAAACTCTCACAGTGATGGAGCATTGTTTGAATGCTAATGACATCAGTACAGGTCAAGAGGATCACTTGAATGTTTGTGTTATGGTGAACTTTTCACAATTAAGACTGTCACAGTGAACAATCACTTTTGAAATCCAAGTACATCATGCCTCTCTTGAATGTGGAGGATATCTAGAATTTTTTATTCAGAGAGACTGTCACAGTGACTGAGCAATTTTGAAATTCGAGGGCACAAGTATTTTCACCAAGATGATGCTTGACTTGGATGCAGAGGCACTTGCATACTTTTTGGCTATCAAGACTGAGAGTAACTGAGCATGTCTTTACTGTGAAGGGCATCAGTGCGATAGCCAAGATCACACTGGTCTTGAATGATTAAGCTGCAGAGAATGTTTTTTGGCTATTGAGGCTGTGACAGTGACAGGGCATGATTATTTTGGACCCCAAAAACAACAATATGTTTACCACGGTTACAACTGATCTGAATATGGTATTTATCATGAACATTTTAGCCAGTTAGATTGTGCATATTTAGTGCTAATGACATAATATGGTCACCAAGATCACATTGATCCTGTATGCAAGGCCTATTACAAATATTTTTGGCTGTTGAGCATGTCACAGTGTTGGAGCATATTTTAATCATCGACAACAATAATTTGGTGACTATGATCATGTGTAAACTGAATGTGTAAATTAATGTAAACTTAATGCTATCGAGATAGTCACATTTACCATGCATCTTTTCTTATGCCAATGACACCATGGTCACCACAATGTAGCTTGACTTAAATGAGAAGATTTGTGAAGTTTTAGGATATTGCTACCAATGTCGATGAAAATACAAGACTAAGGAAATTACTTTAAACACTGAAGGCATTTGAATGTCACCATTCTCTCTCTCTTTCTTCAATCTACTGTCCAACCTCTCTAACTATTACTTCCAAGTGCAACTGTTGGGTTGTCCTCTCATTCCACCTTCAGATCCTTGGACTCCGTCTCTTTTCATTTCTGGATTTCTTTATCTTGCTGTCCAACCACCCCAACTCCCGTTTTCTCTGTATTAAGCGCCGATTGGCTGAAAGCGCCTCAGTGGCAGGCTTGACAACTTCAGCTCTAGAAAATATCTCAGGGTCTCTATGATTGTGGAGATTATCACAAACTATATCTATCTAGAATCCCACTCTATGATCATGCTTGACTTAAATCTGAGGTTATATTGAACTTTTTAACTACTGAGGGAATCACAGTGACTAAGCACATTTCGATTGCAGAGAACTGCTTGACTTGAATGCTGAGGACATCACTATAGACACTATGACCACTTAGACTTGATATGAGAGGAAATCATGAACTTTGTGGATACTGAGACTATCACAGTGACTGATTAGGTCTGAGAAAGAAATCAGACTGTGATCATAGTGCCATCAGCAGTTGGCTCGAGGCAAACTCGTGGTGAATAGTGAGTAAAGAAGTAAATGATGAAGAGAGGATATGAAAAAATTAATAATAAATAATAATAACAAAACTGTGTTGTCACTCAGAGTATAATGTGTTTGTGATATCTTGTACTTCCGACAGCACTTTGAAGAGAGAGAGAGAGAGAGAGAGAGAGAGAGAGAGAGAGAGAGACTTGTGGAGGAAAGGTAGAGGTTGACGTGAGTTTAGAGCGTGCATTCAGTGACATTGCTCTCGCAATAAGAATCTCGCAATAAGTGTATTCACGTAAACTACAATTTCCAACATAGAATTTTATTGGGGATATATGACTCCTAGAAGTACCTGTCTAGGGTGGAAAAGAGAAGAGTCTAAAGTGATAACAAAACCTGAAACTTACTTCTTATTTATTTGCCCACCACTCTTAAGAGAATTGTGCTAATCAGAAGTTTTAGCGTTCCCGCGCAATATGAATTCCAAGGAAGACCTTAAAGCGAACCCACGCACCACAGGGTTAGTATAAAACTGGTGTCAACAGGAGTGGGATTTTTTGTGCTAGAAGCCCTGAGTTAGTTAGTGGTGACATACTTTAGAGATTTTATGCTTCAAGATGAGTGTGCGAAATTTTATAGAAATATAATCTTCATACCACGAAGATGAAATATGTCAATATAGTCCACAGGAGAAAAGAGAATAAAACGCCCTCATAGCTCGATAATTTCGCCTTCCACCAGGCCTCTTCAAGAGCTTTATTACAACTAGAATAAGTGCATACATAAAAATCACAAACATTGTTTCTCACCGGGAAAAATAACAAAATGAAAGAATAGTTGTCAAAGTTAAAATTAGGTTGTTTAGATCATAAACAAATGGTCAAGAATTAACAATTCAGAAAAGTTAAAAGAGAGAACTATTCAACGACTTGGTGATAGGTCTTTTAAAACTTTTCTCTGAATTTGTACTGTTGTGAAACAATGTGAACGAATAAAAGGTCTAATTTATACATGCCCTGCTAAAACTTATGCAACAACCCTAGTACAGTACACACTCAAGACCAAGCAACTGGTTATCCAGCTGGTAATCCTTCGCTAAATTTTCCTCAGACCATGGCAATAGATATGCCTACCTAGTCAAAGATGTCAAATAATCAGTATTATCTAAATATACATACAAGATGAATCTGACCATAGACCCATATTCCCGGCTCATGCTGGCTAAACTAAACCTGCAGTAATAATCTTTGACACAGATCTCCAAAGAATATAATAAGCAATAAATTATGCAAAGAATATTTTTCTCACATAGCCTGTTTCAGACTGTAGAATTATAGATATGCATAGAAATAACATAAGAATGGTGGGACAATTGATTTTCCGTTTCAACTAAGGAAAATCTTATTGAAGTCAAAGGTCTGAACTGTACTGTGGAAGGAGTGAGAATGTTTGCTCGTTTATGGCCTGGTTGGATATCCACCTAGGGTCTGGAAAGAAATCGCCTTCACCTTTGACTCTCTCTCCAAGAGAACAGCTTCCTATAAGAAGGGGTTATCTGACTTCCAGAACTCCCATCTGCAGAATAATTAGGGTGAATATGACCCAGTGACAAACGGTATCAAAAGGCACCCTAAAGATAAGAGAAACAGAAGAGGATCAGTTGATCCATACGAGTATCCAGTAAATTACTACATATATGGAATCTATTCAAGAAACATATTCGAAACTGGAAAGAGAGCCGAGATTCAAATCAGGGGAAAGTATTTAAATAGAATGTAATGTGAATCTTATAATTGAAGGGAAGGAATTGATAACACTTTCAGAAACAGCGCAAGCACAGTACATTGACTACCTTATTCATGAGGTTTATACAAAGTCAGACAGAGTGACAAATAATGGAGATGATAAGGTAACCTTAACGGAAGGAAAAGGAAGGAAGAGCGATAGGATAGGCTGAATTTTATGCCATATCTATTCAAGTCGTGAAGAAAGAAACCCTAAATAACCCAATATCATAGATCAACAGCGAAAGTGAAACCTCAGCCTATGAATCAGATTTAAGCAGAATCAAAATATGGATTTATTTGAAAGACAAAGAAGATGAGTATGCACAAAAATTGATAGATAGAATTGCTGAGTGAATAAAGAAACATAATTGCTAAAGAAGGCATACTTTAGGAAACACAGATGTCATTTCACATCAGATTGACATACCGCCCAACACAAAACCTATTTGCATTGCTGTTTATAAAATGGCTCACTCTCAAAAGGAGATTATTGAAAAGGAAGTCCAGAGAATGAAAAATGAAGGAGTAATAGAACCTCCTAAATCACGTTGGTCTTTGCCGCTTTTATTGGTACCCAAGAGGGGTAAGTCTTATGGAGTTGTGGTAGACTTTAGGAAATAGAATAAATTCACAATACCAGATCCTTATCCAGTGTCATCTATGAGAGATCTCATCATGGCCATAGTATCCAAAAGATACTTCATCACTATAGATCTACTTCAGGGATTCTTACAAATTCCCTTAGATGAAGAAAGTAGACCATTAGCTGCCCTTATGGTAGATATCCATGTATAAGAATGTCCTTTGGTCTTAAGTCTAGCACAGTAACATAACATCTGTCAGAATAATGGATACTGGATGGGTTATCGGGAAGGGTGTCCACTGTTACACTGATGATCTAAATAGCCACTGACACTGTGGAGGAATAAATAAGACTTGTGTCAGAGAAGTCCTGAAGAGACTCAGGAAAGCAAATTTGAAGCTAAAATTAAATAAATATACTTTCTTGAAAACTAAAATCGAATAATTTGGACACGATAGAAGTGAAAAAGGTATTAATGTAATTGATTTTAAAATAAAGGCCATTAAGGAGTATCTTAGACCTCAATGTAAGAAGGAGGTGAAGTCAATTTCAACCTTAACAGGATTCTATCGTAAGTCCATGAAGAATTTTGTAACTACACATGCTCCATTAACAAGACCTTTTAAGGGAGATGTGGAATTTGAATGGAAGGTTAGTCAACAAGAAACTTTTGATGAATTGGAGGAGAGTTTGTCAAATCTTCCTATATTGTCCTTCCCAGACTTTACTCTGGAATTCTTTTTAGCAACAGATGCAAGTTCTATGGGAACAGGGTCGGGCCTTATGCAGAAAATAGGTAACAAGTATGATTTAACAAAAATTGCAGTTTAGGGAAGCCGTGAATGGGATTTTCAAGATGAATTATGTAGAAGAGTCATCTAGAGCGCACTTTGGGAAAGAACAAAGACGAGCTGAAGATTTGCAAGAAATAATACAGCATGTGGATAATGGGATACAACTAGTACCTCTGCTGCAGAGGGTATTAAGTAAGAAGGCTGGATGACCACTGGATGCATTAAGAATTATAACATTATGGAGTATTATGTTGGTTGACTCGAGTGTCGGTCATTTTCAAACATTTCGTAAAATAGCAGCCAAGAAGATAATGCCGAGATCAGAAGAATTAATGTTATAGAACTCATGCATGCTAATCTAGTAAGAGCTCACCCTGGTGGAGTTGGAACGATTAAGCAAATTAAAAGGAGCATTTTCATTGGAGAGGACTCTATAATATGTCAATACATATGAAAAATTTGCAATGTGTGCAATAACTACCAGGGAAGAGCAGATAAGGAAGTACCTTTGGGAAAATATCCTTTCCACAAACTCCATTTAAGAGAGTAACAACAGATTTAATCACCAATCTTCAAATCACAAGTAGGAGAAATAGAAACATAGTAGTACGTATTGATGTGCATAAGATTGCTACCAGTAATACGTAAGAGTGCTAGAGATTGCGGTGTTGCTCTCTTTGATGGGGTAATTTGCAGATATTCTGCTCCACAGTTAGTAATCTCAGGTAGTGCCATGGTTCAAGAAATTTGCAATTAATTCAAGGTAGAGAAGGTAAACATACAACCCTATCATCCTTCAAGCAATGGACTAGTAGAAAGGAATAACAGAAAAGTTTGAGGCACTTTGAGGCACACAACTGGATAAGATCCGGACTGGGATATTACCCTCCCTTTAGTATTGAAGCAGCACCCATGAAAGCTTTAATTAATGGGATATGAACAAAGATTACCTTATCAACGGTTCAATCAACCAATCCAGACCAATCATTCAGATATCATGAAAATAAGAATGCAAAACTTGAAGTGATACAGAAACAGCTGACTAAAAATCTTGAGGAAACACAGAAGGCCATGATAGAAAGACACCAAGAAGGATTGAAACCCACAAAAAATAAGATTGGAAATGAAGTATACATAAAAAGAGAAGTGAGAAGTGGAATGAGTGTAAGCTTACTTCACGGTTTGCAGGCCTATATAGAGCAATAGAAGACCAAGAAGCTAAATTGAAAGACATAAGAATTAATAATTCAGACCCTTTTACATATGCAGGAACTTGAAGAAATTTGGATACATTAGGACAAGGTTAAAAGAACTCGAGACGCTATTCATATGGAAGATGAAACAAGATGCTATCTAAAAACAAGAAGTGTTAGATTCTATTAATTACTTTATTTACTGTCCATTAAAATTTCCAATATTTGATCTCTGTTGCTGAGATTTCCTTGATTGGTTGACTTGGTAGTAATTTTTTTTTATTGCTGCAGTTTTTCCTTAAACCAGACGGTTTTTCAGCAATGGTTCTGGAGTTACGGGCCCACAGCTTCAGATTTATCTTTTCTCTAACAATTATGGGAACAGTTAATGGACTAATAAAGGTGGTGAAGTAAATTCTGAAATCACATATTCAAACAAACACACACGCACTCATACTGAAACATACACACAAACACAAACAGACACACACACACACACACACACACACATACATATATATATATATAAATATATATATATATATATATATATATATATATATATATATATATAATTTATATATATATATATATATATATATATATATATATATATATATATATATATATATATATATATATATAAATATATATATATATATATATAATTTATATACAATTGAGCACAGTTTTTGCAACACACATTGTTTAAATGGAAATGGCCATTAACATCATTTCATTGTTTTGCTTGAAAGGACTCTCGCTAGAGCTTGGGAGCAGTGCGGACGTGTCTTGAGCTGTTCCCCCCTTCTGGTGTTTTTGCCTTGCCTTTGGTTAGACTGTAGAAGATGAATGGAAAAGCCAACTTGAATACTTTTGCCCCTTTGGGGCAACTTAAAAGAATGGATTCGATTGGATTACATTTTTCTGTGCACCCGACATATGACCTCACCTATGAAGTAATTTTTGTCCATCTAGAGGTGAAAGAAGAAGACATTTCCAGCTTTCAGCTATGTTCAACTGGTTTTGCAGGAGATGCTGTGAGGAAGTAAAAGAGGCAGGAAATAGAGAAGGGGGTGACAGTAATAGCCAGAGCACTGGTATTTGCGTAGAATATAAGAGAAGTTACAAGGAAAAATGGGCAATAAGTTGGGGTGATGAAAGTGGTATGAGAAAGGAGATAGAAGAAAAGTCCCAGATCATTAAGAACCTGGTAAGTAAGTTGTCTGAAGGAATAAAAAGCACAGAGGAAATAAAAAGGGAGAAGAAATCAGCGCAAGAAGAATTACAGACACTAAAAGAAGAACACAGATCACACAAAGAAAGATTAGAAGAGGTAATTGGAGATATAGCAGATAGCAAAAGATCAGACAGTAACCAATGGAGTCTCATAAAAGACCTAAAAACCCTCATGAGAACCTAGTGGGTGACATGGAAAACAAAGAAAGTAAAACCATGGAAAGGTCCACTAAAGCAATTCTGAGACCAGTTAGAAACACACCTAACCCTGTTGACGAGGAAAGGCTAAGTAGTGCAGCCCTTAACCAGGGACACGATCAGCAGAAGGGAAAGATGGAAGGTAAGGAATCCGTGGTAAATTAAATGGTGCCTAAAGTCAACGATAAGGTAACAAAAGCAGCGTGCAGATTTTATAAAGCAGGAAATTGCATGAAAGGTAATTCTTGTGAGTACCTGCATATGTGGAAAAGTAGAATCTGTACAAGAACCCAAAACAGTCAGGACAGAAAAGAAGTAGGCCTACGGACAGAATATAAGCTTTTCAAAGAGAGGAACTGCATATATGGCAGAAACTGTAAATACATTCACAGGACCAGTAGCCAGAATAGGGCTATAGTACAAGGAAAGGAAAGGAAAGGAACACAGTAATGAGACATATGAAGTTGGGTAGGAGAAACGAAGGGAGCAGATATCCTACTCAAACAAGAGAAAATACAAGACCCACATTTAAGTCGATGAGCCAGAATAAAAGAGTGAGCAGAGACGAGGACAACTATATGCACAGGTTTTCCAAAAATAGGATACCTTGTCCATTTAACGAGACAGGCTGCCGCTTCTGCAGTTACAGAACACAGAGCCATGAAAGAAAATATTTGAAGAATACACAACGAGAAATGAAATGGATTTGTTAAGAAAGTGGATAAAGGAAGTGGCGAACAAGCTATATTTCTTAAAAATGAGGAACATACAAGCAGAGAGGCCAAACCCAGTGTCATGGGCAGAAGCAGTAAGAAAACCCAGTGTAACCAATATGATAGGACCATACTTCCGAAGAGGTCTGCAGGGATAGATGAATGCAAGACTGAACAAAAAGGTAAAAAGACAAGATGAAGTATAAAGGGAAAAAAAGGCTATACACTAACTGTGGTATATATTTCTGTAAATATTAGAGGGCATCAAGTCAAAATTAGAATCTTTGAAAGAAAAAATTGAAAAGGTGGACCCAGTAGTAGTAGTATGCTTAACAGAAACTCACCTTCAGGGGAATGAATATGTGGAAAAAACTGGTTACAAGGTTTTTCATAGCAAGAGAAGCAGGGAAGGAGGAGGAGTCCTAATAGGCATTCAGAATGAGTTGGCAACTGCCACTGTACAAACTAAAGCAGAAAGCATACCTCGCGAGTCTGTCTGGGTCAGCATTAACAACGGCACAAACAGGGGCGTCATTTCAGATTTTTGTTGGGGGTGGGGGGCAAAGATGGTTTGGCGAGCGAAGCGAGTCTAACCAGCTGGGTTTTTTAAATTTTGAGCTATTTTATGAGCTTTTTGAAGCCACATGAGCAAGGTATTTCAGCAAAATAGGCGGACAAACAAACATTGTGTGCGATAGAGAAATATAGATAGATAGATAGATAAATAGATAGATAGACAGACAGACAGACAGACAGATAGATAGATAGGTAGATAGATAGATACAACTTAATGTGGTGACACATTTGAATTTCGGCAGGAATAATGGAAAACCCGCTGCTGTTACTTCTTGGGGCTTGGGTGTGTGAGGGGGGAGGGGCAAGTTGAGGCTTGTGAGGGGCAACTTGAGTCTTGGGGGCAGTTGCCCCACCCAGTCCCCCTAAATGACGCCCCTGGGCACAAACAAGATAAGGTTAGGGGTCATATTAAAAGCCCCACAAGAAAATAAGAGCAAAAATGATTAGTTGAAAAGCATGTGTTCCTCAATAGAAGACAAAATAAATAAATCGAAGGAAAACAAGGAAAAAGTAATGATCCTTGGGGACTTTAGCTGCAAAATAGGCAAAGTCATCTCCAGCAATAAAGAAGAAGTGACTAAAGGAGGAAAACCATTGTTGAAACTAATCAGACAAAATAAATTAATTTTCTTAATCATCAGAAAAATGTATTGGAACATGGAACAGAATTCAAAACATGCAGAAGACTATTATTGACTATGTAATGATAAGGAAAGAAGATGAAGAAACGGTTCAGAAACTAGAAATTATCGAATAAAAAAAATTCTATACAGGATACCTTCTGAACTAGTGCACTCTGACCACTGTGCTGTGAGAGTGGTCATGAATTGGAGGGTATTGTGTGGGAGAAGCAAGAGTGTAAAATATATACCGTAGTAGACAAAAGAAAGTTACAAGAAAGCAAAGACCTACAAGCTTCGGTAGATATAGCAAGAGAAAATGGTCCAATAACAAAGAAGTACACAAAATAGCAAACAGAACTGGACAGAACCTTGAGAAAGTGTAAGAGAAAATGCAAAGTGCAAAAGGAGAGCAAATCACGAGCATTAAGAGACTTAATGAGGCTAGAAGTAGGATTAAAAAGAAGGGCACAAATTTTATGAGTCCAGAAAAGAAGAGATTAATGCAGGTGCAGGGGAGATTAATAAATGAATATATTATTAGAGAAAAATTGAAGGAAGGTGGCAACAGGATAAAGGAAACGGCAGCTGAAATAAAATCCAAAGGGGGAGTAAATGGAGCAGCCTTCTGGGGCTTTCAGAAAAAACTAGATGGCACAAAACCAAACAATGTGGTGGCATTAAAAAGCACGGAAGGGAAAATAGTAGAGAAACTTAAAGAAATTAAAAGAGAATACGAACAATATTGTGAAGGTTTATTCATATTAGATGATCCTGAAGATGAAATAGGGAGGGTAACAGATACAATTAACCTCCTGCACCAGAGGTGGATGTCCATATGTGGGAGAGGAAAAGCTGAAAAAATCCAATGGTGCAGTATTCACGAAGTGGAAAAAACAGTAAAAGCTCTGAAGAATAAATATAGCCCAGACAGACAAGGAATAAATAACAAAATAATCAAGAATATGGGTACAGAAATGACTGAAAGCCCGGCATTCTTAATTGAAGACATTGAAGAAGAGTTAAACACTCAGGATGAATGGGAAGATGTGGAAATATTACCACTGTACAAAAAAGGCAGCAAACTAGAATTGGAAAACAAGAGAGGGATACTCATTACTAGCAACATAAGCAAGTTTTGTGGAAGAGTGATGATGGAAATAACGAAGGAAAAGATAAACCAGAAAATAAGCAGGTTCGAATGTGTTGGACTAGAAGGAAGACCCACAGTTGATCACCTGCTAACCCCGAACGCAGTGTTTCACTACAACGCAATGTTAGGCGCCCCAACGTACATATGGTTCGGGGATGCATACAAATGCTTTGAAAGACCTGAAGGGTTGCATCAAGGAGATTGGGAAGATGATGATAAGGTGGAAAAATGCATTGTTCGTACGAAAGCTGAAAGAAAACGGCAAGGCAGTAATACGATGTCCTGCGGGAGGAACAGAAACAACTGAAATAACGGAAAATGTGAGGCGAGGTACAATATATGGTACGCAGCATAACGACAGATAGAGTGGATAAGATAAGTAGAAAAAGCGTAACGCTCATAAGAAACATAGAAATAGAATTCCTTTTGCCGATGTGACATAATATTCCCCACCAGCAGGATAGAAGGAATAGAAATGGCACTTGGCAACTGGCGCAGCCTAGAGCAGCTTAGAAATTTACATTTAATACTAAGTCAAGTAAGTCAGCATTGCTTATAATAGAGAAAAGAGCAAAGAAAACAGATGTCCACATACGAACAGAAGTTAAAATGGCCCAATTAGTATTGTAAAAGAATAAAATTGCTAAAAGAATGGTACACACTAAAGTAAAGCTACAGACATTTAAAATTGTAACAAACAAGGTAATTCAGTCAGTTTAAATAGTGTAACAATGGTATGAAAAAGAAAAGCTGTCAAGTAAAACTGTATCAAATTAAAAAGCTCTGCACCTCACACGAATAGTGTTGTGCGCCCACAACTGTGTTTCTGGAGCGATCGCTTAGGAACCAGGAGCCAGAACAACAGGGTGATTAAAAAATTCACTGATCATATTATGCCGTTTGAAATGGTAGTGAAGGAATATGAGGATATCTCTATTGATATTGGTGAAGTTAAGACTGTTAGAGTTATTAATTTGAGTAGTGTTTACACACATGCCTCCATAAGGTATGCACCTTCTGATATAGATGATGATTTTGTTATCGGTGCCATAAATCGTTACGGGAAGGAGCACTCCGTATGACACAACAGGTTTTCTACGGAAGAGCAAAAGGAGTGTTGAACGGTATCCGAACGGCAAGGATGGAGGTAAGAGAGAGTATTCCTTCGTCGGTTAACATGTGGACGCACTAACTTTTATTATCAAGGCCAAGCTAAAACATACTAGAAATGCGGAAGGATGACACATCTGGCTGCAAATTGTACTGTGGAAAGCAAATGCAGGTGAAATGCTTTTGACATGGCCGATTTCCAGAATCTTCCTAAAATTAATGACAGTTGAGATGCATTAGAAATATCAGATGTAGGTAGATATGAGGCCCATGTTACATCAAAAGCATTGAATGTTTATGTCGATGAAGAATCGATGAAAGATCAGGGAACTATAGACATGGTGAATAGTATACTGCATTTGCCGACGTATTAGACGCACTTTTTAAATTGTTAAATGTACCAAAAAACTGCCCTGCGTCCAATGCTGCCGTATTACGGATGGGAGACCGAGCATTAGGCCTAGCCTACGACGAGCATACCAGGTAGGCACAAAAATTGTTGCTAATATTAAAACATAGAAAAACAAGCCTAATTATGACAATAAATTGTGTTAATGGAATAAAGTATGAAATCATATGTAAATTTATACTCACCTTTAAAGGAAACTACATGAAATTTACCACAAATAAACGTTTATGTGTTACCGCGACAGGCCATCAGGGCGGCGCTATGATTTTGTTTACATCCACCCATTGCAAATGGCTGACATTCAGTTCCTTTTAAGGTGAGTGCAAATTTGCGTATGATTTCATACTTTATTCCAGTATACTCTAACAATATTGTATTTTATTTCATGCACAGAATCATACATTTTTCCCGACAAATCACTTTAAAATATCATTCAATACATGTATGATGAAACATACTAAAATTGTTTTTTTTTACAAAATATCATTGTAAAATAGGGGTGCGTCTTATTTGCCGGCAAATACGGTCATTGAAGATAGTCACCGGTATGCAGGAAAAAATTTTTTTAAGCTTATAATCTACAAACAATATTTACAGTAGTTCTTTACAATGAAATTAGCATGACTTGGTCCTACTAAATATAAATTACAGTACTATAATGAATTAAATTATTCCAAAAAATTCCCAAAGGTTTTCGTAATCTTAGCATTATCAAAAATTAATTTCATATCATTTTTGTATTGCATGCTCTACATTCTTACTGGGCCTTTTATATTTTCAGGCAATAAATTTGTGTTTCTGCATGACCACATTGTTGTAATATAAGAACACAGGAATAAGATACATATATTCTTGACTCGAAGATCTTTACAATTTAAATCAAAATATAAAAACCTGATGTTATTTTTAGGCTTCAAACCACAAATAGCCTCAATTCTACTTAAGAACCAATCAAATATAGGTCTGCTTCTCTTACTAAAATAAAATAAATGAATTTCACTTTCTATCATATTAAACTGATCGCATAAACCATTTCTAGACAGGTTAAACGTGTACAATCTTTGTTTTGTCAGTAATACATCATGTAGATACTTATATATTAGATCTTTATCAATAACACTTATAACTTTACTCTCATGAAAATTTACCCATATCAGTTTCCAGTTAAAAAGGGGATGTCTGGATTCAACAGTAATAGGTGCTGTTTTCAGTAAAAAATGGTACAATATCTTATTGGGGATTATTGGAAACCGGACAATCTATACGTGTATCTACAGTACTCCATTCCAAAATAATACCGTAATAGGGACTTGGATAGTTACCCACTAAACCTTCTCTTACTTCTCTGGGTATCACATTCACCAGTCTTAGGGAAGCAAAATATTGCACACCCTTACTACCTACATAAGTTTTCAGAAAAGTGTTGATTAATAATGCAAAGGCTTTGGTAACAAAGTCAAACATATTCAAACCTCCTTCTCTCTTTTTCCTGTACACAGTAGTTCTTTTCTGTGGCTCATAAATATTTGAAACATCTTCTCGATCAAGTTCCCTTAACTATGGCTTAAAGGATATATGTGGCCAGCATACCAAAGTTTTACTGGTGAACAGGCATTGATATAAGCAGACCTTTGAAAGATTGTTAATTTTCTGCCAAAGAACAATTTACTTTGACACTCTAATGCATTTATCACCTTATTCCAGTTTCGTTGAAGCGTGAGCTGATAATTGTTGCAATGAAAAATCCCCAAAGTATAGATACACCGTTTCCTTTTTTATCCAATCAATAGGTCATACATTTTTAAATTTCCATTTCTCCATACCATAAATTCTAGATTTTCCATTTATATTAATTTTGCTTCCAGTTGCCTTTTCAAATTCTCCAACTATTCTATCGACTTCTAATAAACTATTATCAGAGCAGCCGATGAGATTGGTGTCCTCTGCATACCCAATGGCTTTGACAGTAAAGCCCCCCGCCAGGGATGGATAGGCTAGTGGTGCAACAGAGTTGTTTGCGTTGAAGGTGACATAAACAGGTTCCTGGTATACGGCACACATCATGCTCAAAGGGCACCCTTGTCTTACCGATCTGGATACTGCGAAAAACTCACCAATGAAGTTATTTATACATAATGCGCTCTCTGCATTTTCGTAAAACAAAAAACTTATCAACCAAAGTATTTTTCCCCAAATCCGATTTTACTCATTATTTTTAGCAGAAATTTTGTATTTACCATATCAAATGCTTTGTACTAATCAAGCTTCAAAAATGTTGCCTCCTTATCATTCTCATTAACATAATACATAATATCCCTTATAAGCATGTTACATTGTACAGTACAATGCTTCTCCCGGGAACTGAGCAGTACTGACTGACCTTCATTCTTGATTCTTCCCGTTACAAATTTCATTCTTTCAGCTAGTAATTTTGCAATAATCTTATAGTCTGCACGAAGTAGGGAGACTGGCCTCCAATTTTTCTTTATAAGTTTGATTATCATACCCCTATATTGAGAACCCCTAATTTCATAAATCTTAGTATAAAATTAATTCAGTAAAATCATCCCCTATGATGTCGCAGTTCGCTATATAAAATTCAACTGGGAGCCCATCAATACCTGGGGTTCGATTCTTTGCAAATTTTTTCATTGTACGAAATATTTCTTCCTTATCAAACTCCTGTTCTGTTAATTCTCCATCAGCATCAAGTTTACTTTCTATATATTTTAAAAGTTTTTATCCTTATCTTGATCTCCTATATCACAAGAGTACAAATCTGAGTAAAACTGTAGACAAGATTTTTGAATGGCTGGAAAGGACCGCAGTTCAGTTCCCATTTTTGAATGGCTGGAAAGGACCGCAGTTCAGTTCCCCACTTATCTATCCCTCACACAAGCCATATATAATTAACTTGCCTTTCTCGTTGTTTACCAATGAAGTGTTTTCAAATTTTCTGGCCACACTGTCTTTTAATCTTGTTCTTATCTTAATACCTTCGTTCAGTTCATCCTTAATTGTTTGAATTCTACTTTTAATTCTCTTTATTTCCTCCATATCAGGGTTCCCTGTCTGGTAAGCAGTTTCCATGTAAAGACCTTAGTCTATTTTCAAGAGTATTCAACATATTATATCTCACTTCCTTTTTCATACAACCCACTTTACTACAAAATTCCTTAACTTTAATCTTTACTAGTGTAACGACCCGAGTGGGCCGTTATGCAGGTTCTTTAACATACTCAGGACGGGGCTGTCATGACTGACGGCAGGTGCACAAACAAAGGAGGAGAAAACAAAAAAACAATAAAATAAGCTTAATATTAATTTATTTTTGCAAGTATTTACAAGTGAGTCAGGTCTGGTAAAAGATAAAAACATAAGTACAAAAAAAAAAAACAAAAGGCAGCACTAAACAAAATCAAGTTAAATAAACAATTAACTTCATAAACAAAAAGTAGCTTTAAAAAAAGGCAAAAATAAACAACAGCAGGCAGAAGAAAAAAAAACCAAACATACGTCCTCCATCGGGGCACCAAGACAGCCCTCAGCTGCACAACAGGGACAAGAACCCACCAACCAGAAAACCCCGATGGAGACGTCAGGACAGCCTCACGCTGTCATCAAAGATGAGCAGCTCGCGGTCACACGACTACTCATGGTCACACTCCACCTCTACGTCGTGCTCCATTTCGTATGCGTGCTCCAATTTGCTGCTCAAAAACTCGACCAACGCCGACTCCAAAAACTGCCTGCTGCTGCTGCCACTGCCGCTACTTTCGCTGCCCTACCAGACCCGACTGAAGCAAGAAAAACGGCAGCTCACAGACGAAAACATCAAAACAAAAAAACTTGAAGGTAAGGAGGCAGCAATCCACAAAAGGGAACGAGCGGGGAACCAGCAGTTCCCGCAAAACCATCACTTAACGTGACAACTAGTTTCTCCCACCATTCAAGAATTTTATCCAATGGTCTTTAAAATCCTCCTCAACTCCTGAAACCTCAAGGAGAGAAACATTAAATTTCCAATAAGATTTTCCAAATTGTAACACATTATCTATTTTAACATCACATAAAAAACAGGAGTGATCAGAAAATGATACTGATACTGTTTTTGAATATTTCACATTTGCGATTAAGTCAGCCATGTATATTCTATCTAATCTTACAGCATAATTTTTCCTCATAAATGTATATTCAGGAATTTTTGGGATAATATTATGTACATCTTTCAGTTTCAAAACACTGACAATTTGTTTTAACTTATTTGAAAAATCTGAACTTTTTGGTTCAGAAGAATCCCTATTACTTTATAATACAGTTCCAGTCACCTCCAACAATACACTACTTACAGTACATTGTTTTGCATAAGAGGAAGCATAACTTCCTCAAAAAATTCTTCTCTTTCACCCTAACAATTCGCCCCAGAGGGTGCATAAATACACACATATCTCTCCTCCTTGAATGTTTACTCTAATCATACTTAGTCTAGAGCTAGCATGTTTTAAGTACTTATTATTTTAGCATTTAGTTTCTTATTTATCATTATTGCAGTTCCACCCTTAATATTTATGGTCGAATTCAGAACAACGTCATAATAATTTAACAAATAATTAATATTGCTCAAAGTCTTTATATTATGTTCTTGTAGCAAAATGATATCAATATTATGATAGATAAGAAAAGCATCCAAATTCATCTGTTTGTTTACATCTGAAAGACCATTAATGTTAAGAGTTCCAATACCAATGAAAATTATTGTTTATTTAAGGGCAATACCTGTCGATTAAACAGCTATTTTGGGGTTCGTACCTTATGTTTCATGCACTGGTATTTCTATTTTTCTCTTTTCTGCATCTGCTTTTATTGGTTTTGCTACTGCTTTAGCATTACGACTTAGAACTAATTTTTTTTCCTTCGTATGTACCACTTTCCATTCTTCCTGGTTACAAGGCAACTGAGAATCGTCTGATTCTGTACCATCAGTATCATCCATGCATTCAGAATGGGAAGGAATTCCATCTTCTAAATGTAATCTCTCCTTGAGAACGGTAGTATTTTCGGCAATCGAGATCTGAATTGGATCCAGACCCTCCTCTTGGACCGTGTCCCCCTCGCAGTCCTCTTCTTCCATATTCATTCCAGATGCAATCTCTTTTTCCGCGTCCCCATACATATGCACATTAATAGTAGTTATACCCTTCACTATTCCATCTTCACAGTAGCTTCCTTTTAATACTACATTATCAGTATTGTACGTCTGGTCGTCGTCCACTGCGGTATATTCTTCTATTCCACTTATACTGGGTTGCAACTTATTATCTTATCATCAGCTATGTCGTTATTTCCCTTTTCATTGTTTTCTACTATTAATTCACAATTATTAGTACTGTTTTCTTCATTGGATGTATTATCACTTCCATTACCTTTTTCTGGATTTTTCACACTCTCTTCAAACCATTTACTTGCACAAAATTCATCCCCTTGTTTCCTTCTTCTACAGTTTCGTCGGAACCACCATTACTTTCCTGTCCATGCTTTGTCTTTGGGTCTACAGATAAAATGGGGTCTTTACGGGTTTCGAGTTTAAGGGAGGAAAGTTATCTGTATTTACTATATTTACTTTATCTTTCCAATTAATGCAGCAATCTGCTGCAATGTGCTCTGCAATACCGCATCTAATGCATGTACGCATTTGCCCCGTGTATTGAAACAGCATTGGGATCCCTCTGTAGATAAGTGAGGAGGGAATAGGTTTCTCCAGCTTCATCAATGCAGTCCTATTTCCCGTCATTTTTCCTACAAGATCTCCATGCGTGTATTTCTGAAATCATACATTATACACCTGACCATACCCTTCAAGAATATTTGAAAGTGTTGTATTTTGCATTTCAAATGGGACATTCTTTACTGTTACAACAGTTTTAGTACTACTCAGATTAATAATTAGAACATTTACTTTCCTTCCATCCACAGAAATTATACGTTCACTATAGTCCTTCACAACTTCTTCGAATGTTTTATTTGCAGTATCTTCTAGAGTGATAACTATTTTACTATTACTAATTTGCTGCACACCATAAACTTCTTCTAAACCTACTTGGGGTTTACTTATTATTTCGAGTGTGTCATCTACACTAGCTTTCTCTTGCCCAAGGTAAAGAATACCAAAGGTATATGTGCGTTTGAGTAAGTCACCCATTTTAGTGACGTAGAAAGTGGGTATGATCAGTCAATTTCCGCTGGTATACTGTGTTGCCATGGCAACATGAGATATCACCATGGCAACTGTGATCCTGGTGACAGGAGTGCCCTTTCCCAGACTGGCTCTGAATTCAAAAGTCTAAACTACAAAGCCACAATGCACCATATCACTGTTATAATTCACCAGTTTCACATATCTCTGAGATACACAAGGCACTAAAGCTTCCTACAGCAATACCGGCACGTTCTCCTTCGTCAAAAATCCCTTTGAAATATGGAAATAAGGACGGAGCATGACATAACCTGAGTTACTAGTCTGAAGTAAGGGCTGCCAGCCATATGCAGGAAACTGGTGGTAATGAGATAAGAGGTGATGATGGTGATATTGGTATTGTCAATACTAAGAAGGATAATAATTGCCTTAGTCTCCCTGACCCTTTGAGTATTTAATTTTGGGAAGGTTATAGTGTGCAGGGATCACCTGATGTTCCACAGTTGGAGGTGGATCATGTGGATGTCTACAAGGGGTCAACACAGTGACGAGGAAGGCTTAAAGTTAATTAATTACTGTTACAATGTCAGTTCATAAGAATGATGAGCCCACAGATGCAATGAACTTTGGGAATGATTCTGATATGGAATTATGCAGGAATATAGTAGCCTACTTGGCGATGAGGATAATAATGAAGACCGGATCTTGGACACAGCAATGAAATTCAGTGGAATATTAATATAGAGGGATTGGCAAGATGAAACTGTAAGGGCATCAAATCACCTCTCCTTTCTCGTGTTTCTCCCTTCATATGTACATTAATCACATCATGTATATTACCTGTCATTATTTCAGATTCTTTATGTACCTCATCTTATGCATCATTGTATGGCCTTTCTGCCGATATGTATATCTACCTTTTATATGCCCTGTAACGAATATTGTACATATTTTTATGCTTGTCAGAAAACACAAATTCTGTATGGACGCAGCGGGGGCCCTCGGGTCGCCCGCTACCTTTCCGTCCGCTTTTTGCTTTATAGACACCTGTCGAGAATAATAAAGAATCAGTCTCTCTTTTGACATTTCTCTCGAACCTCACACTGGTGACCCCAGGTCAGGGACAGGCAGCGCAGTTTTGGCCCAGCCATTAACGGACATTTAACGGCCGCACCCAACCATCAGAGAGCCTTTAGCAGACTAACTACGGCATAAAGTTTAGGCCTCTGATAGCACCCTCCCTGGCAGAAACCGTGCCATTAATGGACTAAATACGGCGTACCCAAAAGGGCAAGATTTGGCACTTAACCACTCAAACAAATCAGCACCATTAACGGAATTATACGGCGCATTTTCCCGCATTTTGGTGCATGAGAAGTAAAGACGTCAGAAGCAGAACCTCAGTGCAAACCCACGAGCATCATCTGTACGCCTCTCTCGCCAACAAAGCCAGACACAGTCAAACTTCCCCCATTCTTGCGGCAAAACACGGCAGCATTTTTCTGGTGCGTAGATGCGCACTTTCACATGGCGTGCATCTCAGACGATGCTACAAAATCAGACATAGTCATGACGGAGCTCCCAGAAGAAGTATTCAACAGAAGCTCCCCCTGGCTGGATGAGCAACCGGACAAAGTCGCATACACGGACTTAAAAAACAAACTGCTGAACTCTCACTCCATGCCCATGTCAGAGAGAGCGCTTCGTGCGTCTGACCTATTATCCCAGTCCCTCAGAGATGTATCACCCACGGAAGCCTGGGACCAACTGCGGCCATTGATAACACTCCCAGGCCGCGACAAAAACGGAAGGAAAAGGACGATAGACCTAACAAAAGAAATTTTCCTTCGGTGCCTCTCGCGGGAAGTTCAGCACCAGATAAGGGATGCAGAGAATCTAGACATGGATGCCTTAGTTGACGACGCTCAGAAACTATACAAGGCCACCAAGGCCTCGACGCACGCCACTGCCCTCCCAGCTGCCGCCTTCAGAGCCTGCAACCTGTTGGAGGAAGATGGCAACGATGAAGGAGACATCAACGCTGTTTATAAGAAGAGAACGCCACTCAGAGAGCACAGGACATAGTCAAACCCGGTGTGGTGCTTCTACCATAGAAAGTTCAGGACCAATGCCAGAACCTGCAGGCCTCCATGTTCTTTCACAAAAAACGACAAAGGGGGCCACAAGTAACAGCTGTGGCCACGAAATCCAACTGCCCCCGCCCAGCAGGTTTTTTCATCAAAGACAAAATTTCCAAACGGTGCCTGTTGGTAGATATGGGGGCAATGCAGCTGGTCTTCCCGCCATTCAGGGAAGGTTTAGAAAAAATACCTGACTCAATACCCGCCCTCATAGCAGCAAATGGAACTCCCATCCACACTTATGGCATGACGACCTAGGCTATCTCAATCCTGGGGCACAGATACCACTGGCCTTTCGTCATAGCGGATGTTAAGTTCCCCCTACTGGGCATGGACTTCCCAGAGCACCACGGACATCTATTTGACATCGCCAGACAACGCCTCCTCGACACAGGAACATGCCACTCCCATCAGCTTTCCACTGGACCTGGAATGCCCACCATCTGCTCCACAGCCCCCAACAGCTACGCTTCCCTCCTACAGGAGTTCCCGTACATATTCAAATCAGAGCTGCGCCAGTCACCTGGGGCTTCGAATTTGGTTGCACCATCAACTACGTTCCTGGCAAGAAAAACCCAGTGGCCGACATTCTGTCAAGAGTAGAAATCAATTCCCTTCACCTTGGCATCAACTACAAAGACCTTTCGAGAGAACAAGCAGCAGACCCAGAGATGGCAGACTACAGAACGGCAGTGATGGCTCTCAAACGTCACACCAGCACAGGCCACCCATGCCCCCTGGTCCCCGCCTCGAGGAGAAAGCACGTGTTCGACATAGTCCACGGTTTCTCCCATTCATCGGGGCGCACAATGGCGCTCCTCATGACTGACAAGTTTGTCTGGCATGGCATCAACAAGGACATCTGCCAGTGGACAAGGAGCTGCATCCCGTGCCAGATGACCAAAACATCCCGGCACACAGAGTCCAGGATCGGCGATTTTCCCCAGCCTTGTCAACGGTTCAGCCATATCCACATTGACGTCATCAGGCCCCTTCCACAGCCGGGGGGAGCCAGGTACCTCCTGACGATCATAGACTGCTCCACTCGCTGGCACGAAGCAACCCCCATGGATGAAGCATCGACAACATCATGCGTAGAGGCCCTCCTCTCCAGTTGGATCAGCCACTTTTGAGTGCCAGACAACATCACTACGGACAGGGGTCATGCCTGCCTGTCAGAGCTCTGGGTCTCCTTGGCACAACTGATGGGTACAACTCTACACAGCACAACGGCATACAACCCCACAGCGAACAGCAAGGTCGAGAGGGCGCACCGCTCTCTTAAAGCAGCTCATGGCACTCTGCAATGACGAGAGGTGGAAGGAACAGCTGTCCTGGGTCCTGCTGGGTCTCCGCACCGCACCAAAAGCAAATGGTGACGCCTCCCCTGCTGAGAACGTCTACGGGGAAACACTGGCCGTCCCCAGAGAATTCTTCCCACCGTCGGCCGAAGGTGCCGACACCCTCCCTCCCAAGGTTGAGGGAACTTGCACAGAAGTTAGCGACCTGCCAAAAGACCTTCAACGACAGAACCATCACCTACAGCCCGCCTGCCTTACACTCCTGTGCCTACTTCTTCATCAGGGTGGATGCCCACCGGCTGCCCTTAACCAGGCCCTACAGGGGCCCCCACCGAGTGATCAAGCGAGCCAGCAAAGCATTCCTCCTTGACATCCACGGATCACCATCGACAGGCTGAAACCCACATTCCTGTTGGACAGCTAAGTATGCGAGGAAGAAGGCAGGCGCCCCAGAGTCCCCCCCCTCAATGCCTGCCTGCAGACGCACCCGCTTCCCCACCAAGGCGGGGCCCCGGGAGGCCCAGGAAACTCATCCAGCCAACCCCAGGTGTCAGCTCCACCCCGCGCCCACAGTTCTCCAGAAGCAGGGGCCCACTCCAACTGCCCCAGTGCCTCCATGATTAATGTTATCTCATCCGATAATTGTTCCTCTAATTATTCCCTTGGGGAGGGAGTATTTGTAGGGGCATCAAATCGCCTCTCCTTTCTCGTGTTTCTCCCTTCTTATGTACATTAATCACATCATGTATATTACCTGTCATTATTTCAGATTCTTTATGTACCTCATCTCATGCATCATTGTACGGCCTTCCTGCCGATATGTATATCTACCTTTTATATGCCCTGTAACGAATATTGTATGTATTTTTATGCTTGTCAGAAAACACAAATTCTGTATGGACGCAGCGGGGGCCCTTCGGCCGCCCGCTACCTTTCCGTCCGCTTTTTGCTTTATAGACGCCTGTCGAGAATAAGGAAGAATCAGTCTCTCTTTTCACATTTTTCTTGAACCTCACAAAACTTACGAGAGAAGTTTTATCACAAGAGAAGAGGGCAAAAACGAAAATACAAAAAAAAAAAGAAAAAGTTATGACTTTTCTCTTTTCCATGGCTTGACTAATTGCTGCGTTAAACGTCAACGGCTTGAGCGATGTAAATAAACAGATGAAGGTGGCATCACTTATGACGCAGTATAAGACTATTGATACAAGAACATAATGTGAGAGACTTACGAGCCTTAAACTATTTAAGTAACTGTTGTAATATTATATTGAACTCTGCGGTTTGTTTAAAAGGAGGGACTATGTTCTGTATTTCTAGAAAGAAGAATAAAGTAGTTTTGTCAACAGACAGAGATTGTAATGGACGGATGTTGGGTATCAGGGTCAGATTTAATGGTTGCATTATCCTGACTGTAAATGTATATGCCCTTGCAGGTTCAGGGAGGGCTAGGGAGAGAGGGGAGTTTTTAGGGAAGGATCTCCCCTTTTTTCTGAGGCACCGCCTTGATTCCCTGATATTAGGTGGTGATTTCAATTGTGTGACACGTCCCGGGGACTGTAGCAATGATAATAGATATTTAGAGATCAAAGCACTGGGTACTCTGGTTCATGATTTAGCGTTAAAGGATAACAATAAATTTTCTATTAGTGCCCCTGAATATACGTGTGTAAAAGAAAATACTGTTAATTTGCTCCATCACATTACAGCAGCACAAACAATCCCCATTAGCTTTTTTCAGATCACAATGTGGTTCTCTGAAGTATAAAGGTTATTACTTTACAAACATTAACAGATTACTGAAAACTGAATATAAAGATTTTGGACTAGGGTGATATAGAAGAGCAATTTCAAGACTTTTGGAAACAGGTACAATCATAAATGTAAGTTTCCTGATATGTTGGAATGGTGGGATTTGGCAAGGCTACGCTGTAAGACTTTTTATTAAATTATCTAAGAAGATTCCACAGGAAAAATATGGGCTACTGAACCTATTACAGTGGAGATTACAACAATTAAATGATATCCATTACCAAAGCGGGGGTACGTATGACATGATCCAACCACTGAAAAAGAGCATTTGTGATATACAGAATGAATTTTTAGGTGCGAAGGTTAGGATAAAAACTGATGAGATATTAAAAGGTGAACGAGTTTCTTCATACTTGCTTGGCAAAGAGAGAACTAAAAGAATAGATCACTGTTTGACTAAACTTAAAACGAAAGATGGCACGACTGTTGAGGGGACGAATGGGAGTTCTGTGCGAATTAAGGAATGTTTTGAGAACGTGTTTCGTTTGGTCGACGGAGACCCACAGGATATGACCTATGTTCCGGACAAGTGTAGTCGGCCAATGCTGCATGGTCAAAACCTAAAGGCTTTATCTACTGAGATTCAATCCAAGGTGTGGTATGCTATGAAAAAAATGTGTAATGGTAAAATTCCAGGGTACGATGGTCTTCATATTAAATTTTACAAGAAGTTTTGGAACATTATAAAACTGGATTATATCACTGTGATGTAAAGCCAATGTGCAGGTCAGTTTGTTGGTGCATCAAATTACCTGGAAGAAAAGGTGCCCTTGCACCAGTGGAACATTGGAGACCTATGACGTTAAATACTCATTACAAGATTTTTGCTAAGGTTTTAAAAAACGTTTGAGGCTATATTAGACGATATAATTTCCCCTGAGCAATATTGTGCAGTGAAAGGGAGATCGATTGTTCAGTGTAAAAGTACCATACCAGGGGTCTCGTTTTATTCTATAGAAAATCAAGTAGATGCTGCCATCTTGAGTCTCGATTGGTCGAAAGCTTTTAATAGAGTGCATATTGTTTTGTATATGAGATACTAGCTAATTCAATTTTATTAATTTAATAAAAACATATATTTACAATTTGCAAGTTGTGTAAATGTTAACGGCTTTCTAAGCAGTCCTTTTCCTGTCAAGAGGTTGGTGAGGCAAGGCTGCTCTATGTCTCTGTTGCTGTTCTGTATTTTTCAAGAACCTTTTTATAGGGCAATTCAAGAAAGTAACTATATAATAGGTATTAGTCTTCCAAATTAGACAGTCGTGAAAGTACAAGGGTTTGTACCAAATTAATTCAGCGCTTTGAGGTCGCAACAGGTGCGGTACTTTACAAAGATAAAACTATGATTATGGGTTTGGGTAACTGGATTAGCAGGCAGGACTGGCCTTCAGGATGGCTACAGGATGTTCGTAGTATGGTTATTTTTGGTATTGTCTTTTGTAATAACTTTGATTTGATGTGCAATGAAAACTGGTCTGTTATTGTGAATAAGGCTGAAACTGCCATAAATATGTTGAGTATGAGGAAGTTGTCAATTTTCCCTAAGAGTGTAATCGTAAATTCTTTGATTTTATCAAAAGTATGGTATATAATAGCCCTTACACTACCCCCCAATAAAGAAACATATTTGTAAGATTAATGCATGTATCTTTTGGTACATTTGGAAGGGGATGTACAATCCAATAAGAAGGGCTACGCTGTGTTTACATAGAAGTGTAGGGATTGGGAATATTTGATGTGTACTATAAAACTCAGGCTGTCTTCAGCCGCACTGTATTCAGAGATGTTTTAAGTGGAATTGCTTTGAGTGTGTACTATTTTAACTCAGATTTAGTGATCTGTTATTGTTAAGAGGTATAGCTGATATATATATCGTATGTGACACTGGCGTTCTATTTGACTGCCATAGAGGTCATAAGAAAAATGTATAGGCAAAAAAACTTTCCTCTTGTTACATATAAGGAAACTTATTATTATCTCAAACTGTCTTCAAAACCAATCATTGAGAGTGATTACCCGCTGCTAGATTGGGTACTGATTTGGAAACCCATCAATGTTTCTTTTATAAGTACTTTGGAGAGGGAATTTCTCTACCAATATATGCATGGGATTTTGGCAGCAAACCACAGACCGAAGATTTTAAACATTAAAGGTTCAGATTTATGTGATGACTGCAGTAAAACAATGTATATTACATATTTTTTTTTAATTTTATAATCACATTAGGCCAATTTTGTTGTATTTTCAAAAGGTGTTGTTTGAGATTTGTTGTATGAATCCGGATAACTTTATGAAGATTTTAATGTTTAATTTCCACTGTAAATCGAAACTAGATGACAACAGTGCACTAGTCTTATTGACAGGTTACCTGTATGCAATGTGGGTGGGTCAAGTGAAAAGATATCGTTGTCTGATTTGGTGATGTATCTTAAGGATAAACTTAATTATGATGGATGGGTTTTGCACAGTACATATAAAGGGAACTTTTGTAAGGTTTTCTCAAAGAAATATGTGGAATATGTCTTTTAGAAAAGGCTAGCTTAATTGTGTACGATGACGTTCCTTTTACCACTTACGGTCGGTTAGGCCGAGTATTATCTAAGATGGATATTAATTATTGTCTATGACGGCAAATTAAAGACTATCGTCATGGAATATAATGTAATTATTGTTCGCTGAACATTTGTACAGTTATAAAAAAGATAACTATTTATTTGAGATGATTATTAACTGATCTACATAAGTCATGTTGAAATTGAAGTTTTTCTCTTCTGAAATTTTCTTTCAAAGATTATTCATCGTTACCTGAGCTTAAAAGAAAGGAAACAAGTACAGAACTATGTTATATATAATTTTATGTTAAAATAGCTGTTAGACTATATGTGTATTACATTTTAATTGAATTTACAGTAGTATACATCATATGTTTTTTTAATAAATTACATAATGATATACATCTGTCTTGCCTTTCTTAACATTATTATGGATAATAATAAGAATAGATACATTCCATAAAAATCTTGAACTACTACATGGCTAATGGCATAATTGAAATTAAATCAATTAAGCCATTATTTCTTCAAAAAAGTCATTATACATTGTTGCTTAAATTACCACTTTCATGTTTGTTTAATGGGTGCAGGTATATTTATGTATGTGCCTGTGACATACGAACCCTTGCAATAATTAGCGATCTTACAAGTGGAAGGTATGTGATCTAGGCATATGCTAATTTAGCGCCATTGGATACAGTAAGTGGGGAGGGCGGAACTTTCTGTCATTATCCTGGATCGAAGCTTCTAGAACCTTTTGCCCAGTTTTAGTCTGATTTCTAGGTGTGTCAAAGGAAGTGTGTGTTCGTTTGTATATTGTGAAAATCGTTAGGTGCGAAGAGCTTTTGTGAAAGGCAAGACATTCAGTTTAGAGTAGCCAAAGTAGTAAGACTTGCTGGAATGTTCTGGGATCGAGATCCCTTTTTGCTGAAAGGGTAAGTGTTTAACACAGACAATGATTATCTTTGCAGTGATTGTTTCTTTGTCATTCTTTAACATTTGTGATATGTATTTCTGAGTGATATGGACTGAATGAGTTCTGATTTTTAATGGGAGATGGTTCTGTTCCTTACAGATGTTTTGGGTGGGAACCGTAATAAGTCATGGCATATAGCCACCTAAAATGAACTGGTGATGAAATGGACTTGAAAGGTTATTTGGGGAGAGACATGACTTGATAGGAAACAGGAATTAATCCCCACACATTATGTTTTCTTGCAAATGTTCAAGTTTTGCTTTTGGGGGTGTGGCTTAGTGGGTCTTATTATCTAGCATACATAATTTAATTTTACATGGCCTGTTGTTAGACTTGCACAATAAACTTTTATTTTTGTAAATTAGGTTTTTGATTTACACACACTTTAGAGGCAGGAACAGAGGTTTATGAGAGAGAGAGAAAGAGAGAGGGGCGAATCACTTAAGAGAAAAAAGGAAGTCAGATTTGCCAGAGAGAGAGAGAGAGAGAGAGAGAGAGAGAGAGAGAGAGAGAGAGAGATCCTCCAGAGATCCAGTGCCAACCTTTCAAGGTAAGTGTCTCCCATCCATGTAGGTGGGATAACAGTGGTTTCAGAAGTAAAAAAAAACAAAAAAAACACTTCCGGGTTTGAATTCACACTGAAGAGATGTATGAATCGTGTTAGTGGTTAGGTCAGGTATACGGAAACACATTTTGAATAGGGCGTTATCTGTGGGAATTCGGTGCGATTGGTAACTCGTCACTGAGAGGTATTTTACAAGTTAGGATATTTAACTCGGAGCAGGGAGGAAAACCGCTTTTGCAGCTGGTTTAACTCAAACTGTCTTAGTGACAAGTCGATTTTTTTAGTGTTTACTGTGGGTTTTGATTTATTTAAATGTTTTTGTTACTCGTATTATAGTGTGTGATTGTTTCGTAAGTGTTGGTGGTCGCTGAGATACGGGAAAGGAGAAAAAGTGAGTTTTTTCTTGTTTTTTTTTTTTCAATTTAGTTGGTTTAAGGTTATATTTTCTCTCTTCTGTTTTTCGCTTTTCTTTTACTGAATTATTGGGTGGTCGAAACATGTTATTTTTGTGTGCTGACTTTATTCAGGGTTGTCTTTTCTTTTTTTCTCCTTATCAAGTTATTTTTAGTTGTGCTGTGTGTTGGATGTAATGGGTGGTTTTTCTACTCAGTGAATCACCTTGGTCTCTGCTGCGCTGTCAGCGTATATTGCATGGGGACAAAGCAGGGGTGATATCATAGGGTGGATTTTACTTCTGAGATTCTTCTCTTCTTTTCTTTGTTGGCAGGGAGATCTCAGGAGTTAACCTTGAAATTGATATGACGTCGTCGCCCAGCTGACTGAGCGTGTGTAAGGTGTGGTTTACTTCCTTAGAGTGCATGACGTTAAGATCAGCCCATTTTTATCGGGGACCAGGAATATTTTTTGCTTAGGCAGAGATAAGAGCAAAAAACCTGGCGCTGTGTTTGACGGGGAGACGTCAGACGATAAGACTGATTCATAGGGTCACGACTTTCGCTTTGCCAATCCAGCCTTTTGCGGGTTTGGTGAATGGCGTTATGAGACAACCTGTCAAAATTTTTATTGAGAGTGTTGAGAATCATTTGACTACAAAGAAAATCACAGATGATAAAGATGCCTTTAATGAGGTTAAGGGCTTTCTGGCTTTGGATGTCGGAGATACTGGGAAGCATTGTCGTAGCTCTGAATTCAGAAAATGTCACTCTTGGGATGACTTGAAGAAATTTATGGGAACTGCCCCATAGGGCGGATGGATGTAGTGATTTGGTTCGGGATATGAGGGCATTTTACATAATTAGGAAAGGGTAGAGTTCTATGGTAGATTTTAGCTCACAGTTATTAGATTCAGCTTCAGATTTGGTAGAGAAATTGAAAGGCGATTCTATATTGTTAGAAAATTTTCAGAGTTACTGCATTTCTTGTGGATGCTGTATGATGTACCAGATGCAATAGTGAGCAGTTTTGATGATCGAGTAGAGGCCACCTCTGATGAATCTTTTATCATTTCCCAAAACAGAAAGCCATATGAAGAGGTATTGCTGAATTAAATATTGGGGCATGTGTAAGAATTCTGCACACGACTGGAGGTTCTGTCCGTTATTCAAAAAGAGTAAAAATAAGCCAATGAGTCAGAATTTTGGGAGCAGTTATAAGAAAGCTCCTTAAGGAGAACATCCAAAGAACTCCCAAAATAGACAGGATTTTTGGAGGGCAAAACAAATGAAAGGGAAAGGATAAAATTCTCATGTCATATAGGACTTTTGGGAGATATAGGAGGATGGAAGCCAGGTGAAGGAAGCTGTAGCTGGGATAAGGGGCATAAGTCAGTTTAGTGGACTTTGACTTTTATCAGTCGATGTTTTCTCAGTATCAACAAAGGCATTCAGAGGATAAAATGTGCGATTTTTTTTTTTTTTTTTTTAGTTGATAGGTAAAATGGGTGAAAGAAGAGTGAGGGCAGTTAGCTAGCTAACCATGGTAGGGAATAGTTTAGAAAGTGAAATATTAGTAAGAGTAATGTCAAGTGTGGTTTATCCACAATTTTATTTAGGTAAGGGTACAATTTTTCTAATAACAATACAATAATAATTTTACAGTATAACAACATGGTAAATTGTACATATTGCTTATTTTGAATTTTATTTCTTATTAGTATAATCATATTTAAAACATAAAATAAAATAAAAAAATAAAAAAATAAGTTCCAGTTTCCTCATTTTAACCTTGATGTTAATTATCATAATGATTTTGCATGATACCTACGTAGTAAATTCTAAATATTACTTTTTCACAAGGCATTTCATAATAATATAATGGTTGAGGTTCACCACGATGAATATATGAAGATACTCTTCTGTGCGATGTTCAGGCTCATAAACTGGACGTTGTAGGAGCGGCGGAAATTTGTTTTTCACTGGGGAATCAATTAATAAGGGAGTCAGTTTTGGTGGTGAGAGGAGTTAACTTGGGTAATATGGTTTTACTGGGGCATCCAGCGTGTAACAGGATAAGTAATTATTCTATTTACCCTAGTAAAGGGGGTATAACAGTTGGTGAAACTGGAGGTTTCATCCCGTATGTGTGTGCCGAGAAAACGGAGGAGAGTGTGGCTGACATGAGTGATAATGAGGAATTAAGTGGGAATAATGAAGAAATTGTAGGTGTTTTAATGGAGAATATAATTTTAGAACCAGGTATGGCTGGTCTGGGGAAGTTAAGGTGAGAAACATAAAAGCAGATGAACAAGTTTGTGGGGCAGAAGACAGTGAGAAACTTAAAGGGATAGTGAACACAATTTCCATAAACAAGGTGTTAAATGAAAGGGTTACGTGGGTGGAATTGTTAAACTGTAATAATTCAATTAGGAGGTGTCAAAGAGATACTTATGTTGTGGATCTAGAAGACTGGAATGAGGAAACTAAATCAGTAGCAGTAACAGGGGAGCGTAATGGGTTCACAAAGGCTGAAATGGAGGTTAGAAGGGAGGTGTTTAGAAATCATTTGGGTTCAGCAGACTGTAAAGAATAAATAGAGGGGTTGGGTGATGTTATTGCTCTGAAAGGAGATAAACTGGGGTTAATGGATGTGTTAGAACATAATGTGCATTTAGAAAGGGAAATGAAGCCTATTTATGTCCCATCATATGGAATACCTTTTAAGATAAGGGAGCAGTTGAACGAGAGGTTAGTAAATTGGAGGAGGAAGGTATAATTAGACATAGCTCTTCATCATTTAATTTTCCTTTGTTAGCAGTACCAGAGAAGAATGGTTCAATCTATATATGTGTAGATTTCAGGGAATTAAATGAGAAAACCATCCCAGACAGGTTTCCGGTGGCGTGTTTACCAGATTTGTTTGGAGATTGGAGGTGGGAATATCTATTTGTCAAATGATCTCATGCAAAGGTTTTTGCAAGTGCCATTGAGTGAAGAGAGTAGAAAGTTGATGGCACTTTCAGTCCCAAAGGGACACTATGAATTTACGCGAAATGTCATGGGTAGATGTAATAATGGTGAAATATATTGAAAAATATCTCTTTTCCAAGACGGACTGCTTCGTGACTGCTTCCTGTGTTTACTCACCAGTCAGTTCCTGTTGTCAACACGTCCTGGACAATTAGCGAGTCTACGAAAACCCTTTCTAGTGGAAACGACCCCACTTGATATCTCATGCCATGCCTTTGTAACATGGCGCAATATTCGGCCCACGTTGTGTCAGAAAATCTGATCTGGACTCGTCTATGGTGTGACCGGAAGTGGGTGGTTGTTAGGAACCAATCATTGTGCTGAAAATCAAAAAACTTCTTATATGGGAATAACGACTGTCGTCATTAGCTCCGCCTATACAGGTGTATATAAGCTTCCAGAGGAGACTTCTAAAGACAGAAATATAGACAGACAGAGACAGAGATGGTACTCAGAGGTCAGACAAGACAAAGTTCTGACGGGAGTATCCCCTTCAGACGCCCCTGACTCTTCTCCATAAAATCTTGTCCTGCCCGAAACAAAGAAAAGCAGCCAGCCTGCCTGCTTGTGATGAAAAGTCCCTAAGCCCTCCATGTTCGAGATGAGGTGAAGCAGCCAGCCCTTCCTGTCTGTGACAACATGAAGTAGCCGGTCCCCCTTGCCCATCACAACGTGAAGTAGTCAGCCCTTCCTGCCCGTGACAACGTGAAGTAGTCAGCCCTTCCTGCCCGTGACAATGTGAAGTAGTCAGCCCTTCCTGCCCATGACAACGTGAAGTAGTCAGCCCTTCCTGCCCGTGAAACAATTTGAAATAGTCAGCCCTGCCCGCCTGAGACAATGTGAAGTAGCCTGCCCCTCCCGCCTGTGACAACGTGAAGTAGTCAGCCCTTCCTGCCTCTGACAACGTGAAGTAGTCAGCCCTTCCTGCCTGTGACAGCGTGAAGTAGTCAGCCCTTCCTGCCCGTGACAACGTGAAGTAGCCAGCCCTCCTGACTGTGACAACGTGAAATAGTCATCCCTTCCTGCCTGTGACAACGTGAAGTAGTCAGCCCTTCATGCCTGTGACAATGTGAAGTAGCCAGCCCTTCCTGCCTGTGACAACGTGAAATAGTCATCCCTTCCTGCCCGTCACAACATGAAGTAGTCAGCCCTTCCTGCCTGTGACAACGTGAAGTAGTCAGCCCTTCCTACCCGTGACAACATGAAGTGGCCAGCCCTTCCTTCCCGTGACAACGTGAAGTAGCCAGCCCCTCCTGCCCCTGACGACGTGAAGTAGTAAGGCCCTTCCTGCCCGTGACAAAGTGAAGTAGCCAGCCACTCCTGCCCGTGACAACGTGAAGTAGTCAGCCCTTTCTGCCCGTGACAACGTCAAGTAGTCAGCCCTTCCTGCCTGTGACAACGTGAAGTAGTCAGCCCTTCCTGCCTGAGACAACGTGAATAGCCAGCCCTTCCTGCCCATGACAACGTGAAGTAGTCAGCCCTTCCTGCCTGTGACAACGTGAAGTAGTCATCCCTTCCCGCCCGTAACAACGTGATGTAGTCAGCCCTTCCTGCACATGACAACGTGAAGTAGTCAGCCCTTCCCGTCCGTGACAACATGAAGTAGTCAGCTCTTCCTGCCCGTGACAACGTGAAGTAGTCAGCCCTTCTTGCCTGTGACAACGTGAAGTACTCAGTTTTCCTGCCTGTGACGACGTGAAGTAGTCAGCCCTTCCTGACTGTGACAGCGTGAAGTAGTCAGCCCTTCCTGCCTGTGACAAAGTGAAGTAGTCAGTTTTCCTGCCTGTGACAACGTGAAGTAGTCAGCCCTTCCTGCCCGTGACAATGTGAAGTAGTCAGCCCCTCCTGCCCGTGACAACGTGAAGTAGTCAGCCCTTCCTGCCCGTGACAGTGTGAAGTAGTCAGCCCTTCCTGCCCATTACAGCGTGAAGTAGTCAGCCCTTCCTGCCCGTGACAACGTGAAGTAGCCAGCCCTTCCTGCCCGTGATAACGTGAAGTAGTCAGCCCTTCCTGCTCGTGACAACGTGAAGTAGTCAGCCCTTCCTGCCCGTGACAATGTGAAGTAGACAGCCCTTCCTGCCCATGACAACGTGATATAGTCAGCCCTTCCTGCCTGTGACAACATGAAGTGGTCAGCCCTCCTGCCCGTGACAACATGAAGTAGTCAGCCCTTCCTGCCCATGACAACATGAAGTAGTCAGCCCTTCCTGCCTGTAACAACGTGAAGTAGTCAGCCCTCCTGCCTGTGACAATGTGAAGTAGTCAGCCCTTCCTTCCTGTGACAATGTGAAGTAGTCAGCCCTTCCTGCCCGTGACAACGTGAAGTAGTCAGCCCTTCCTGTCCGTGACAGTGTGAAGTAGCCAGCCTCTCCTGCCTGTGACAACATAAAGTAGCCAGCCCTTCCTGCCTGTGACAATGTGAAGTAGTCAGCCCTTCCTGCACGTGACAATGTGAAGTAGTCAGCCCTTCCTGCCTGTGACAACGTGAAGTAGTCAGCCCTTCCTGCACATGACAACGTGAAGTAGTCAGCCCTTCCCGTCCGTGACAACGTGAAGTAGTCAGCTCTTCCTGCCCGTGACAACGTGAAGTAGTCAGCCCTTCTTGCCCGTGACAACATGAAGTAGTCAGCCCTTCCTCCCTGTGACAACATGAAGTAGTCAGCCCTTCCTGCCTGTGACGACGTGAAGTAGTCAGCCCTTCCTGCCTGTGACAACGTGAAATCGTCAGCCTTTCCTGCCCGTGACAATGCGAAGTACTCAGCCCTTCCTGCCTGTGACAACGTGAAGTAGCCAGCCCTTCCTGCCTGTGACAACGTGAAATCGTCAGCCCTTCCTGCCCGTGACAATGTGAAGTACTCAGCCCTTCCTGCCTGTGACAACGTGAAGTAGTCAGCCCTTCCTGCCTGTGACAACGTGAAGTAGCCAGCCCTTCCTGCCCGTGACAACATGAAGTAGTCAGCCCTTCATGGCCGTGACAACGTGAAGTAGTCAGCCCTTCCTGCCTGTGACAAGGTGAAGTAGTCAGCCCTGCCTGCCTGTGACAACGTGAAGTAGTCAGCCCTTCCTGCCTGTGACAAGGTGAAGTATTCAGCTCTTCCTGCCTGTGACAAGGCGAAGTATTCAGCCCTTCCTGCCTGTGACAAGGTGAAGTATTCAGCCCTTCCTGCCTGTGACAAGGTGAAGTATTCAGCCCTTCCTGCCCGCCTTTGCACAGTCTCTGGATTCTTGAAGAAAACAGCATTTGCTGCCTCATCTTAGACACCCTTTTTGTGACGTCTTCGAGCTTGTGGTCATCGTACCAGCAACATCGCTGCTGAGTTCCCAGCCGCCCCTCTGTTACGTCTTCAAGCCCGAGGTCATCGTGCCAGCATCATCTCCTCAGCTGAAACCCCAGCCACGAAGGATAACTCACCAACTCACCATATAAGCATTAAGATTGCTCTACCTTGCAACCTGTTTCCCCTATCTATAACTGCTTAGATTTATTTTATTTAGTTTTACGTTGATTGAGATCAAAGGGGAAACAAAATTTCATTTTCTTTGTAAATAAGGTTGTGAATGAATGTGTTGTAGTGTTGTGAGAGTTTCTTTTTATATTCATTTCCCATTTTTCAATTGCTGGTGTTGAAACATTGTTGTTGAGAGTTTGAAAGAACCTGGAACGATTCTTGCATCGTGACAAGAATGCCTTTTGGTTTGTCGGGTAGTCCTATTACTTTTACGAGGCTGGTAAATACAGTCCTCCATTGGATCTTGGGGAAAATGTATTTGTTTATATGGATGATATATTAGTTGCTACGGGCCATATAGAGGAACATTTAGAAGTGCTTAGGGAAATCCTCAGGAGGATTAGAAGGGCAGGTCTGAAAGTTAAACTAGCCAAGTGTGACTTCTTGAGAAAGAACATTGTATATCTAGGACATGTCATTTCGAAAGAAGGTGTTCAAGTGAATGACGAGAAATAAGAAAAATGTCTGCTCGTTCATGGGAATGGCGGGGTTTTTCCGTAGGTTTGTGAGAGGATTTTCTATGTTGCCAGTACCTTTGACAGATGTACTGAGGGATGATGTGCAGTTTTTATGGGGTGAAGCTCAGCAGGTAGCTTTTCAGAAAGTCAAAGATGCTTTAAAAGTTCAAAACACGGGGAGTGATGAAAAGGTAATAGCGACAGTAGACAAAGAGGCTTTTACAGTGGTGTCTAGTTTGGCTCATTTTAAGATGCTGCTAATGGGGAATAAAGTGGAAGTTCTAGAGGAACTGCTGGAACTTTTTAATAAGCCAGATCTTTCTTCTAAGAGGGATAGGTGGTTTTTGACGATTAGGGATCTTGATGCTAAGCTTAAGTACATTGAGGGTAAACATAACTTTGTGGCGGATGTTCTTTGTAGGCATTTTGGAGACACAGAAGATGAACAGGTGTGTAGTGTAAATGGTGAGTGTGTGGACTGGGATAGTAATGTGATAGGGAGGAAACAAGATGAAGATTAGGTTTTAGCAGACGCAAAGGCGTTTCGTAGAGGTGAATTGGTAAGAAAGGGTTATAGGCTGCCTAATTCAGGTTTGGAATTAGAGGGTAATTTGGTGGTGAGGTAAATAAGATATAAGTTGAGGAGTAGTGAGGATAATTGGGATACAACACAGATCGTGGTACCAAAAGAGTTTATTCCACAGGTAACGTAGTAAATTTTTCTGGGAAAATATGTCTCTTCAGTGGAGAACTTTGTGAAAGAATGTTCCATGTGTAATTCGTTTATACCAGCGAGGGTTACGTCGTGTAAATTGGGGTCTTGTCTATCCCAAGTAGGCCTTTACAGAGAATAATAATAGACATACATGAAATTACACAAAATCCTCAGGAGCCACCCCTATACGGAAAAAAAAATCCTCAGGAGCCACTCCTATACGGGAACCAAATCCTCAGGAGCCACTCCTATATGGGAACCAAAATCCTCAGGAGCCACTCCTATATGGGAACAAAATCCTCAGGAGCCACTCCTATACTGGAACCAAATCCTCAGGAGCCACTCCTATATGGGAACCAAAATCCTCAGGAGCCACTCCTATACGGGAACAAAATCCTCAGGAGCCACTCCTATACGGGAACAAAATCCTCAGGAGCCACTCCTATACGGGAACCAAATCCTCAGGAGCCACTCCTATATGGGAACCAAAATCCTCAGGAGCCACTCCTATACGGGAACCAAATCCTCAGGAGCCACTCCTATATGGGAACCAAAATCCTCAGGAGCCACTCCTATACGGGAACAAAATCCTCAGGAGCCACTCCTATACGGGAACAAAATCCTCAGGAGCCACTCCTATACGGGAACAAAATCCTCAGGATCCATCATCGCACACTTCCATACCAATACCATCTCCTCGGGAACTAGGTCAAGGTCCTCCTCCGCAGCCAAGGATAACAACTTGTAAAACTGACTTTTTCCTTAATTATGAAATAAATCATTACACCTGGAATGTTCATAACTAAATTATTTCTCCGTGGGAAGTGAGTCAGACAGATCTTTAACCGAAGAGGAAGATTCAGATTACCGTATGATGGTGTTCAGATAGTAAAATAAATGATAAATGTTGTAGGTATAAGTACTGAAATTACACAAACACACAAACACACACACACACACACACACACACACACACACATATATATATATATATATATATATATATATATATATATATATATATATATATATATATATATATATATATATATATACACATATATATATTTGTTTGTGCATACAAACACATAATTATATATATTATATATATGTATATATATATATATATATATATATATATATATATATATATATATATATATATATATATATATATATATATTATATATATAGATAGTAGATAGATAGATAGATAGATAGATAGATAGATAGATATAGATGAAATATAAGAACTGGCGAGATGGTGGCACTCCGTATGAGCACTTGTTGAGCCATGCATAATTCTTTGCCTTGCTTCTGAAACAAACATTTCGGAAGGGAGATACAGTAGATCAATTACATTGTCCTTGTTCAACCTTTCCAAAATTATATTCGTTTATCTTCAGACTTAACTAGCGATGAAAGTATTGACGTATTCACCATGACTCTTGTCAATGCGAGTGCGGTCACTGGAGACATTCCTCGTCTTGTCAACACAATCTCCTAGTTCAGAAGAAACCCCTCCCCACCCCCATCACCTTTGCTTGCCCTCGTAATCACTATGCTTTTATCTGCTCGAAGCAATTTGAGTGCGGCAAATTCCTCTTTTGTTAAAGCGTCATTGGATATGTGATGTGTCGCACTTTTGTTTTTATTTTGATTTTAGTAGTTACTCACTAGATAGCGCTTACCTGTCACTGGCTTTAGTTTTCATGTATCACAAGAAGATATTATGGACCACCGAAGTAGTTTAATGCAGTGGCATTACACTACTTCGGACTGGGAAGGCAAATGTAGACTTGATTTTCTTGTCTGCTTGTCAAAAGCGAAATATCCCACTCCAGTTCCATCACTATAATCTGCTACCAGTCTCATTTTTACAGAAACGGCTTAGGGGACTTCATAATAAAGAAATAACAAACACCAACTGCTACATTACACAGGAACGAAATATATTGCATAGACTTCACAGCTCTGGAACTCGCTATCATATCTTGATTGCAGTAACACGTCTAACCTCGTTGGAAGCATGAGGTTAAATCACTTGAGAGTGAGATAAAGTAAGGGAAGCAAGTTCAGATGATTCATTGCCATATAACCAAGTCGTTTTCAGTTCCTCGTCGAAAGTTCTCCAATCCATAAAAATGAAAGTATTTTTAATGGGTCTAAGATTTTTTATTTTGTATGATAAGCCAAAATTCCTGGATCACTTTTTAACATCAGAAAAATGAGTCAGTCATTCACAAAACATAAGGAGCAAATACATACATATTATTCGTATACTGTAGACTGTAAATACCGTATATATAAATAAACCCATAATTTCTTCCAAGTTAATTAACAAATCTGTTAACTATTCGAAAGCTGACGAAACCATTTGGCTCTGTCTTTCTGTCTTTGCCACAGCTAACACACACTCCGCTGGACTGTCGACATTGTACCACGTTGGTTTGTTCAGCTTTCTATACCGTACTTCATTCTCTCTTGGTTTGTGGAAGGGTCTTGATGTCCTTCCATTTTTACTCGTTAGCGTGAATCGCAAATGGCTATTTTTGTACATTGCTGTAAGTTTGAATCCCTTTTGTGCATACTTCGTCAGGTTTATGCACACACACACGCATATATATATATATATATATATATATATATATATATATATATATATATATATATATATATATATATATATATATATATATATATATATATATATATATATATAGTCACGATGTGTACCAAGTACCTGGTTATTACACAACTAATCACAGATTTCAAAAACATGCCTCGCTTCAGCCACATACCCGAACTCTCATAGCAATAAGAATTACGACTGGGTACTCTAAAGGTAACAGTGATCCTTTAAAAAGCTTATTATTCATGTGAAAAATCAAACTAAGTTTATCAAGTTTAGTGTGAGGTATCCACTATTAAACAAGAAATATACTAGAGTAAATGGGCATCACTCCATCAAACAACTTTAACTGTTTCCCTGGTCTTAATTCATTTCAGAAAAACTAAGGAAAAAAACATGTTTATTACTTTGCCTTATGCACACATTTAATCCTATTCACTGGTGGTCGATAAATGAAACACTGTTATTTTTTTTTCAAATACAAAAATTTATTGTTAAATTCAAAATTTATAACTAGAATTCACATTCTGAAAAATTTACTATTACTTGAAAAAACACAAAATTTAATTGATTCTTGAACAAAATTATTAAATAAAATTAAATAAAAAAACTTTATCAAGAAATTAAATTGATCAAGCAAAATCTAAACTATCAAGAATTATTCAAGATTTGAAAAGAAAATCTTAATAAGTGAAAATTAAATCAAGTATGCAATGTTAAATTATCAAGAAATATTTAAAATGCTAAGTAAATAAATGTTAAATCATCAACAAAAATCAAGAGATTGCAAACACAAGAACACACAAAAATGCACAAAAGATTTATCGATAAAAACTTCACTAAGGCAAAAATTCCCTAACAGACCTTATTATACCATGGTAATAATAAGTAAAATTCACTTTACTTTACACAAGCTTGTGAAAACCTTTGTAAAATTACGCAGCTGCTTGAAATTTGCAAAACACACTTTTCATCAGGTGCCTTTCAAATGTATACACCTTTCCTATACTCAGATCTCAAAAGTTATATTTAATAACAGTGACCACAAATATATTACATTAAAATTACTCTCTTTTTAAGAATGAGAGAGAGAGAGAGAGAGAACCAAACTGATCGGTCGCGAAAATCAGAATGAGCAAATCTGAGGATTCCAGTATGAAATTAAAACAATCATATGACGTCATTAAGGCATTTTGGGTGTGAAACACAAAAGTTCTAGAAGGAAGCAATACGTTTTGAACTGCAACCATACAAAACATGACGCAACTGCCATGAGGTTCAGTACAATACTTGTTTTCAAAAGGGCATACATGATCAGAGCCATGTAACACTGCAAAACATTCGTCTTCTTCTCGTATAGGACAAAGCTTTTTCAGAAATCTAACATGATCAAACAGATTTCTACTGGCTAATTATGACTGGCATATTTTTAAAAACAAAACGAAAACCCCGAGTTGCATCAGCAATTGTTATTCCCAACGTGTCAACATGTTATCTTAACTGGTGACAGAAGACACATCTGGTCTAACACTCGATTCTCTCTCTTCCGCTACTACGCTATTATCAGAAAAGAAATTATTAATTCTAAATTACACTGTTAAGTTGCCTAAATCACTTATTCTTTTGAGATCTGATGTTACACTACATACAATATTTCAATAATTATCATTACACATAATACATGATAAATAGAAGAGTAAATATATCAGAATTATAGGAGGATATACATATTAAAAAGGGAACATCATGAATATATATATATATATATATATATATATATATATATATATATATATATATATATATATATATATATATATATATATATATATATATATATATATATATATATATATATATATATATATATATATATATATATATATATATATATATATATATATATATATATATATATACACACACACACACACACACACACACATATATATATATATATATATATATATATATATATATACATTTTTTCACTTACAGCTTAGTGCCATGTAGAGAAATAGACAAGGAAGGTATAATACAGTATACAAAATGAACGTTTACAACCAAACATTGTTGACCATAAAAATAATAACAACAATAACATACACTGACTTTTCAGGAAGAGTGAACGTCAACTCTCAGTAATGATA
Source organism: Macrobrachium rosenbergii (assembly GCF_040412425.1). Lineage (NCBI taxonomy): Eukaryota > Metazoa > Arthropoda > Malacostraca > Decapoda > Palaemonidae > Macrobrachium > Macrobrachium rosenbergii. Next base: position 45,552,122 of record NC_089781.1, read on the forward strand.
ACAATGATATTCCTTTCCGTAGCACAAGCACCGAGTAGAAAGTAAAGGTGCTGTAATAATGCTTGATAATTATGATGATAACAACAAAGAAATCTTGGTGGCAACAGGCAACTCAAGCAGAAAGAATAGTTAGAACATAGTATGAATACAAAGAGACATATGTATATCAAGAAACACCACCGTATGACGTGCAAACAGACAATATAATACAAAAATACATAAATATATATACATATATAAATATATGTGTGTGTATGTATGTTACACGGAATATGTGAAATCCAGGGATTTCACGAAATCCCTGTGGAATTTGTGAAATGAGCACTCGCTCAGGAATATTTGATCCCAGAGGGATGGTAGTTAACACGGCAGAACAGTGATTCATCTAAACTGTTTTGCCATGTTAAGTGCAGGGACAACATCAGCTGATTGCTTAGCTTCAAAAGCTCAATGAAACAGTTCAACCTTTTCCTTTTGGCCATTAACCAATCTACCATCCTTTATTAGTAGTGGTGGAATGGAAGATGAGCCTGACCCAAAGATAGATGATGCCAATTTGGTCCACCACACATGAGGCTGAGTAATTCCTTCATTGAGGTGGTGCCAGCACATCTTGTAAGGCAACTAAGAAACCCACCAGGTTTGCCACAACAACTGGTGGAGGACAGTCAAGATGGATTTAGAAATTACAAAATGCTCAGAAGGAAATGACTTGGTGAAGACAAAGGCACTTTCCTAATAATCCACCAAGCAACTTTTGCTGTCCTACACACTTTTCAAAAAATCAGGTAAAGTGAACAAAAAGGGAAAAAATGCCTGATTGTACCCTTAAGCAAGGGAACTCTAACCCAAGACATGGAAGGCCACAGTACAATGCCAATGGCACAGTCCAAAGTTAGAGAACAAGGTTCGTATTCAGAGGAACCATCTCTTAGAAGGGTTGTCTACCAAGGCTAAAGGGCCTCTTCTACCCGTTGGTTTGATTTTGGAGTGTCATTCTAAAAGAGTTGCCTGCCAAGGCTGAAAACTCTTCTGCCCTAACTCTTGTAGGCATGGATGTCACATCCTGAAGTAAATGTTGCTAAGAAAAGCCACATTAACCACCCACTGCAAGAAAAGGAAGTTATATAGTGGTATATCTAGAGAAAGCACTGAACTTAGTAGCAAGACAAACAATTAGATGGGACCTTACAAAGGCAAAAGGCACAACAAGGCCTTACTAAACAAGTGTTGGGACTTTATCATTATATTTGAACTTGCGTAAATATAGTGACAAAAACTTCCAGAGAATTTGAGCTAAACATTAGTGCCCATCACAGGTCAGCACAGGACCCATCATCACTAACATTCATAGAAGAAGTTACAGAGAAATGAAGACAGGAAAGCCCCTAGGAGCTACTGTATGTAGATGTCCTGGAGCTGACTGCTGAGTCAGAGAAAGAAGTCTTACAATACTGTCTGAAAAATGGAAGCCTGTAAAGATGAGCTGAGGACTGAAAATCAAAGCGAGCAAAGCTAAGTTTGCGATGATGGGAGAAGAAGCTAGGGGTAAGGCTTGGTCTGAAACTTCGGAGATCTAACCTCACGTGCGGAAAATGACTTAAAAAAGACGCCAAATACTACACTTAGGTTTCCCAAATGTACAGTATGTTTCACTCATTTACCTGTATAACAAAAATGCCTTGTACAATGTGACTGAATATAAAATTGCCTCTTGATACTTAAAGTCTTTGTTTTTAGTATAATGACATGGATTGGAACTGGAATTGGAATATAAAATTTAGGCCAAAGACCAAGCACTGGGACCTACGCGGTCATTTAGCCCTGAAAATAATGTTGAAACAATGTTAGATGTTGGAAAGTGAGATGGAAGAAAGAGAATATAAACGGAGGTGCAGTAAAGGAATGGATGGGGTTGCAGCTAGGGCTGAAGGGATACTGCAAAGAACCTAAAGTAAAGCCTACATTTCACTGCGTGAGGTGCACTGGCGGCATTCCCCCGTACTGAGTATGATGACATGGTCAACCTCATTGTTCAATATTTCCTGTAATTCTTTGTCTAATTTCACACCCAAGTTATTACAATAGTCTATTTTAAAGATGAATAATGGAATAATGTTCCTGAGAGTCACAAATTCTTTACTAGCTTGATGGTGAGATGCGAAGATATTTTACATACTAAAAAAAAAACACAACTGAGTATAGTGAAGAATACTGGGCCGCTAATCACGAATGCCAATATAAAATTGTAATATATAGTTTCATGCCCTGAAACTATCCTCAAGAGTAAATGGAATTATTGCTGTCTCGCAAGTCATTGGTAGCCTTTGAAATTTACCTGACGCTTATATCAAGAAAACAATGCCCTTGATTTCAAAACCTTTACTCCCTGCACGATCATAATATTATTATATACATTAATGACTAACAAAATCGTAGTGTCTGATAAGAAGCATTTCCTCTGAGCTCTGGTGCTCAATACTTTCTTCTCATTCTGCCATTTTCTGTGATGAGCTTTGTTCTATTTTCATTGGATTAGGGGCTTTTGAATTCTGCACACTAAGAGTTTTGCTATAAGTTGCTATTTCTTAATCTTCTTGTAGCTTTGAATTTGTTTTATAGCATTCGGTGAAATTTTTCGATTTTAGTTCTCTTTTGGTGTAGGTAATCGCACAGGCCAGAATTCAACTGTAAAGCATAATGATGCTTTACAGTACCAAACTAGAAGTTTCCCCAAAATATTGGGAAGACTTGACGATACTCGATATTATTATACGGCTCTTTCATTGCGAGTAGTAAAATGTTAAGGACAAGAGACAGCGTCTTTGTAGAATCAGAATTGGTGGGAAAGTATTTATGAAGCTAAGATAAGTTTGTGTTAATGATACATGAAACGATTTCATTTGCAATTTCCGTTTTAATTTACATTATAAACTGTTTGTGCTTTGTTTTTGGTGTCAGTGATCACGTTGGTTAGTAGGCTAGTCTTCAGAAATCAGTCACTCGATCAAAGGCCCAACAGTGCCATCCGTTGAATAATGTTGGGTCTCAGAACTAGTTGCATGAACGCTGGGTAAAATATTGATCTGTAATCTTGGATTGTTGCAAGAAGAATCTGTTCAGATGTTTGCTTGCCTGTAAACTGCATGGACAAGTCTCTTCGTGCTGATGCTAACGTACTTTCAGATAACTATTCTGGGGCTTTCGGGAGACATTTTTGTTACGCCAGTGCATTTGTTATCTAATCACGAGCAGTTTTTTCATATGAGTTTGCAGGCTACCTTACAACTCAGTGTACTGATTTAAGATGGGTCCTTTCCTTCGTTTACAAACAGGGTGGAGAATTGTCGTATCTCACCTGTCCTTCATCATTCTTCCTCTCGACCTCACTTTAACGGGTACTTAGAGCAAAGTGCTGTCTGCTGGGCTGAAAAAGTTTGGAATTATGACTTGAGATCGTTTACTTTTGATTTCGTATTTCTTAAAAATCTTTCCGTTCAAGAACACAGATAATTACTAGATTTTTGTTGACTTTGTCGGCTCTACAGATTTCTCACGTATTGTACAGCGCCGCAAATGTGATAAGTAATTCGCTTTCAGATGATGACTTTCGTGAAATACATTATTCCAAGTTTGACCCGTTTCTAAGATTCGAAATCATTAATAAAAGACAAGAAAACCATACAAGCAAAGCAGAAGATTTACAAGCAACTCAGGATATACAACAGGATATGCATGGAGAAAACACAGCAGAGAGCTCAGAAGACGACTCATCAGATGAAGACTTTACACTCGGAATTGAGCCCAGTTCGGACTCGAACTCACCAATCCATCCCTCAGGACGCATAAGTAATTTGCAAGAAACGCAGCATCAATTAACAGAAGAAATACAAGCCTCACTACCAAGCTTCTCAGGTTTCTCCAACTCTCTCATCTAACAAAATCCACAGAGATCAACTTCAGCATCAAAAAGTACTACGCCAGTAGCCAATAACACCAGAAAACGGGAAAGTGAAAGAAAAAGAACACAAATACTAGACCACTGTAACTCGAATGGACTCAACTCTACGAAGAATTAAAATAATTCAGCATAACGTGAAATCCTGGAAAACAAAGAAATTTCGGATTATACAATATATATAGAGAAGAAGACCCTGACATAATATGAATCAATGAGCATGGTATGAAACGAAATGAAACGGAAAATGTTTGGATATAATACATATACGCAAAACTTTGCTGATGGACCCTTTGCAGGAATTGCAATAGCAATCAAGAGTAATATTAGACATAAGATAATAGACGATTTCCAATACAACTTTTTAGCAGTCCAAATTCCAACTAATAAAGGACCAATAGTGATCGATACAGCTTACAAGCCGCCAAGAAGACATTACACTATTTCCCACTTCCGGATGTCATGAAGTTACTTAATGAACAGGAGAGAACCAACCTACCTCATTGCGGATCTAAATGCCAGACACCAACTATTTGGATATAGGCAATCTATTTACACAGGACAAGAAATAGTCAGATTAATAAATAAAAAGTATATCATACACTTAGGACCTGATTTCGATACCTTTGTAGCGAATAACAGAAAAGGAAAGCCAGATATAATATTGGGAAATAACAAAATTCACCTCAATATTGCCGTTACAAGAGGACCAGCAACCTCCTCCGATCATATACCAATGGTAATTACATTGTCAACCAATCCAATAATGATTCCATCCTTAGAAATACCAAATATAAAAAGAGCAAGTTGGGAAAGCTTCAAAAATGAAATAGAAGGAAAAATGAGAAGACACCGACAATAAATTCAAATGAAATAGAAATAACAAAAGAAATAGTAGATGGTGAGCTTGAAGAATGGTACACAAATATAGGGGAAGCAATAAAAAATCATATACCCGTAACTAAATACACTACACTTCCACATCCTATTGGTAGTGATAAGTTGAAATTGATACAATGGCACTACAACAACATCCAAAACACAATACTTATAACAGGGTGGAACAACATATTAATGAGAAGATATGTGTCATTACATAAACAGTTAGCAAGAAAAATCAAGATTATATTATCAAAATTGGGAAGACCTAATAAAAAACACAGAAATACAGTACAATAACCCAAAACAATTTTGGAACTCCGTTGCAAGACTGATGGGAAGCAAAACTAATACTTCGCCTTACATAAAGCATGGGAATGAGAAAATATATGATGACAAAGAGAAGGAAGTACTGCACAAGGCCTACTGGCAGGAAATATTCCAGATAAAGCAGGAGGATAACCAAAATTTCGACAACCAACATGAGACAATAGTCAATGAATTCATTGAACAACATAGAAACAGAACAAATCCGCATCATGCAGCTGATATTAGCAGACTCAATGAAGACTGCCCATTAACAAGGAAAATAGAGTTATGGGAAATCAAAATCAAAATAAAAAATTTTAAACACAAAGCACCAGGAAAGAGTGGAATTAACAAGGTCATAATTCAAAATTTACCAGACATCGCATTCGAAAAATTAAAAGAAATATACAACTGGGCTCTCTCAATATGATATTTTCCAATTACAATCAAGAATGCAATAATGATTTTGATACCCAAACCAGGAAAAGATACTAGTCAGGTAGAGAATTATAGACCAATATATCATTACTAGAAATACCTGGCAAAATATTTGAAAAAATAATTAACAACAGATTAGTGTTGTTCCTAGAAGGTAATCAGCTACACAATAATAATCAATATGGATTTAGAAAAGGAAGAGGGACTCAGATTGCAATAGCAACAATATATGAGAGTATTGCACTATCACAAAGAAGAAGGTACCTATGTAACTTAGTATGTAGAGATATAACCAAGGCATTTGACAAAGTATGGATACAAGGGCTTCAATACAAAATATTACAACTGAACCTTCCAGACATTTTTGAGGAAATACTATGCAACTTCATCAAAGATCGAACAGCAGCAATCAAGTCACAAAACTACATAGGGAATCCATTCCCGTTACTAAGTGGAGTCCCACAAGGAT
>NC_089781.1:45563174-45620674 GCF_040412425.1 Macrobrachium rosenbergii
AACTTATTATACCATGGTATTAATAAGTAAAATTCACATTACCTTACAGAAGTTTGCGAAAATTTTTGTAAAATCACTTGCTGCAGCTGCTTTTCCACAAAACACACTTTTAATAAGGTGCCGTTACACTTTTCCTACCCTCATATCTCGAAAAAGCTAAGACTAACACCAGTGACCACAAAATTCTACGTTAAGTAATAACCTCTCTTTTGAAGAAAGAGAAAGAGAGAGAAAGAAAGAGTGAACCAGACAGGTCAGTCTCAAGAATAAGAATGAAACAGAATTCAGAATTCCAGTATCACATGAAACAATTACATGACATCATTAAGGCATTTTGGAACAAGATGTTAAAAGAGAAATTTCTAGAAGGAAGGTGACATCACTCCCAGCAAAACGTTTTGAATGCAATCTTGCAAAACTTGGCGTAACTGATCAGGACATGTATTCTTTCTCTCAAAGTGGCGTACGTGACTCGAACAATGCACGTAACAATGTGAAATCACTCATCTTATTCTCGTACGGGACAAATCTTTTACAGGAACCTCTACACAATCGAAAAATACGGCAATCAGCTAATTATGACTGACTTGTTTTATGAACAAGACAAAAAACTCGAGTGGTTTCCAGAACTGATCAGCAATTGTTGTTCCAACGTCTCATCGCGTAACTCAAAAAAAAGCGCTCCCTCTTATCTCAACTGGTGACAACTGATGTGAAACAAGTCTTCGCTGAACAAACACGTGTTCATATACTAAGTTGCTATGAAAATTGTATTATCAATTCTAAATTACACTATTAAGTTATTAAAATCATTAGTTCCTTGGAGATCTGATGCCAAACTAAATACAACACTTCAACAATTACTATCATTACATATAACACATGATAAATAAAAGAGTAAATATATCAAAATATTGTAAGATATACATATTACAGGGCAGCATCAAAATAAAATATATATATATATATATATATATATATATATATATATATATATATATATATATATATATATATATATATATATATATATATATATATATATATATATATATATATATATATATATATATATATATTATTATGATTAGCAAGAATTCGCTAGCAAATTGCCTCCCCCAATTGCCTCCCCCTTCCTTTGTTGTTGTTGGTTGTTCTGTTGTGTTTCATTTACTGCCAGCCGGCCGATCGATAGACCATCTGTCTATCGACTTAAAACAAGGGTTTAAAAGATTAGAGGCCGCTCCCATTTTTGATAAAGATCTTTCCTTCGAGGCAAAAGTAATCTGGCTTGGGTGTTTCTCCTACAGGCCAAAACCTCCCCTGCGGGCAGCAGGTGCAATGAGTCAAAACATCTGTGTTGGACGCACCCCCTGCCCCATAGGAGGGGATAAAAAGCAGAAACCCACGAGGTCTCGACACACACGCGGGCTGGAAGATATGGAATGAAGACGTCCCCAACACCTGGCCCCATCGATGCCCTTGCATCCCAACCACGTGGCCCTTTCCAAAGTATACGTTTCCTCGTGCCCCTCGACCGCATTCCAAGTATTCGCTCCACCGTTGGCCTGCCTCGAGCCCACACGCCATTGCTTGGAGTTTCGAGGAGTCCCCATCGCCTTGCCCCTTTACGGAAGCCCTTGCATCTCACCACGTGGAAGAAACTCGCCCTCGGAAATCGCAAGTCATCCACGCACCGCCTTCTACGCGCCCTCGGAAAATCTACTAAGGTAAAGTGCCCTGGAAGAGCCCCATTTCAGTCACGCTTTTGTCTCGTAATATTTGCTTAAAGGGAAAGCCAGAAATCACCCTTGTCTAATGTCCGTGCGCCTCTTGCATCGGCAGTATTAATTCTTTATTACTCCTTTGGCACCCTCAGTGCAGCTTCGAATTCATTATTCTTTTGTCTATTTTCATTACTGGCGTATAATGTGCATATCTCTCATTTCAGAGGGATCCTATTTCGTGGAAGCTTCTCGGACTGTGGCTGGAATTCCCCAGTTTCATTCAATCTACTTGAGTTCCTCTTTCCCGTACTAATGTCATTTATGTAAATACACTATTTTAAATGTGCCCACGTGTTTTACGTAATATTTCCCTCAGTAACCAGAGCCCTATGCTCATATGAAATTCTCCTTTGTTTTCCTCTTTTTACGTTTTCCCGTACCCACGAAGTCAGAATCACAAGGCTAAATTACCTTAAATTGTTGCTACCTGTCTCACAGAGCATATTTCAAACTAAAACCACGGAAAAACGTAAAAATGGCGACCTGGCCATAGATCTCGTTTTGCAGTTGCAGTTCCCTAGTGTTGCTTTATTGCATTTGCAACTTGCCAGATCAGCTATTAGCAAAGCTAAGCTGGGTAAGAGACAATTACGAACCTTATGTGTAAAACCAGCACACAGATCCAGAAAATTCCACGTAAGTAATGTGTTTATCTTAGCAAAACCTTTTACAATCGTGACTGTTCCTAGGAATTAGAAATAGGGACGCATGTATTCACTGAGAGAAAAGAACCGCCGTCTTAGATTCGTTAATGCATGCCTTTCAGGATAGGTAGTTAGGAAATAACCAGTGCTAACCATCCTTTGCTTCGAGGAATAGTGCGAAATTCCTCTGTGTTAAAATCCTTGCCATATTCTTGCTTCGAGGAATAGTGCGAAAGAAATTCCTCTGTGATAAATTTTACTTCGCATTTCGAATTAGCGAACTGTTATTTAGGCGCGAATAAAATTCCCACGTGGGACACGACGAAGTCAGCTTGCATTGCTGAAAATTCTCTCAGTGTAGTTAGAATTCGAGTTAGGTGTTAGGAAAGCGAAATTTAAACTCCGCTTATAGGGAAAATTACTAGGCCGTTGTATTGTTATCCTCTCAGACGACTGGGAAATTCCCGAATCCCAGACGGTGTATAAATATACGGGTTCATTCATCCCAGAATCTAAAAATAACTCCGGTGATGGTCAGGCGTCACTTCACCCCACCCATGCCCCGTGCCCATTCATTTCCCAGCATACATTTTCTTTGCCCGTTAGTAATTTCTAAGTCCTAAGGGACGAATCGTAATTCAAGTCCTAAGTGACTCCTATTTTTTCCCCATTCATTTCCAGCAAACATCTTTCTTTGGGTTTCTCCAAATTAGTAATTTCTAAGTCCTAAGGGACGAATTGTATTTCAAGTCCTAAGTGACTCCTAAAATTCTACGTCACACGTGGCGAAGAATTTCTCCAAATTCCAGTCCTCAGAGACTCCTAAAATTCTATGTCGCACGTGGCGAGAATTTCTCCAAATTCCAGTCCTCAGAGACTCATACAAAAATTCTAAATTCAGTCGCACGTGGCGAGAATTTCTCATTCCTGAACCCAAAATTAAGTCCTTTTGAGACATTATATAGTGTAGTTCACACACATCTAAGCCCTTACGGGACTGATCATTTTAGTTCGTTAGAACAACTCCTTAACTTCACGCTACAGCTGGCCAAGTCCGCGTGACAAAAAAATCCAACTACGTCTTCCGAGACACATGTTAAAATTCGTTCGCCAAGAACAACCACGTCTTTCCAAGACATATCAAATTTTAACAAAAGTCTCCTCAGACTTACTAATCACCTGTCGTATTCAGACAGATCCATTCGCCTGCAGTCTGAACAATTGAGTGTTTCAGATTCCTGCAATTGAGTCTTTTCAGACATATCCTATACCCATTATTCCAAGATGGCTAATACCAGAGTCCAACAAAACGAGGATTTCAAATTCTACATGTCCGCTGGGAAGAACATGGGACTATCGGGGCAAGATCTGAAAGCATGGGTTCAAGAGCGAGTGGACGATGCCAAGGCTGAGAGAGCAAGAGAACGTGAAGAGAGAGAGAGAGAGAGAACGTGAGGAGAGAGAGAGAGAACGAATTGCCCAAGAACAACGAGAGGAGAGGGAACGAATTGCCCAAGAACAACGGGAGGATAAAGAACGTGCAGAGAGAGAGAGGGAACGAATTGCCCAAGAACAACGAGAGGAGAGGGAAAGAATTGCCCAAGAACAACGAGAGGAGAGAGACAGAATCGCCCAAGAGAAAAGGGAGGAACGAGACTGGGAAGATCGAGAGCGACAGCGCGCCCACGAGCTCCAGATGCTAGAACGACAGCCTGCCACCCCCCCGCCCCCTGCCGCGGGAATGAGTGCCCTCAGCCAAGCTCACTCATTCATGCCAAAATGGACAGAGTCCGAACCCGGTATGGCTTGAAAGGGCCGAACGAGTCCTGGAGTGCTGCGATCTCTCCCCGCGGAACTCTCCCTTGTTCTCACTAAATTCCTGGGCGGAAAGGCCCTCGTTGCCTACCACACCCCTTCCCGCAGACGATCGGGAAACTGGGAAGCCGTACGCCAAGCAGTTACGAAGGCGTATGAGATTACCCCGAGCGGTGGAGGAGACGTTGGAGAGAGCAGCCCAGAGAAGCAGGCCAGACTTGGTCCGATTGGGCATACCATTCGAGCGGGCGTTGACAAAATGGCTCGATTCCAAGGAGCCACTAACACCGCCGAGGTACTCGAGTGGTTTAAATTCGAGCATTTCCTGCGCTCGCCCCTCCTGCCCTCGCCACTCATATAGTGGAAAAAGCCCCAGCAACACTCACCGAGTGTTGCCGAATAGCAGATATGTGGGAAACTCACCACCCTCAAGAAGGATCCATGGGGCGGAAGATAAATCCCCGTCCCTCCTCGGAGGTTCAAATTCCCACAAAAATGGGAACTCAGGCAAGCCCCTAACTTGCCATTATTGCAAGAAAACGGGGCATTCCTCCGAACAGTGCCGGAACAAGAAACCGGCGCCTCTCTCTCCCGGAAAACCGACAAATAACTCGCCTGTGCCCTCCACAGGGGCAGCGCGGAAAGACTTTAGCCAGACCTTTTGCACGGCGTGCAAGGTTTATGGCCATTCTCCCGCATGGGCGAAATGCCCACGCAATAATAAATCAAATACTCCCACCGTCGCCTTGGCCGTCACAGATCCCACATCATTAGGCCCTCCCGCCGAAGGGCCTGTATACGTGGCCCCTCCACGAGGTAGCGAGCCCGCGCGCCGAGTCACCGCTTTCGAGGACTCGGGGGCGCAAATCTCCCTCATCCGAAGGGACAGAGTTCCCTACGGAGCTATCGTCAATAGACGAAAACTCGTCACGATCGAGGGAATAAATCAATTTAAAATGATACTCCCTACGGTCCAATTGAGAGTCACAAGACCTCACCAATCCAAAATTTGCAATCTTGCAGTAGCAAGCCATCTCCCCGGAGGCTATGACGTCATCCTGGGACAGGACTTTCAGTCCCCACCGAAATCACGACAATCTAGGGGTCCACATTCCCCGAATCATTCCGCGGGCGCGAGTAATTCTCCCCCGCTTCTCCCTCAGCCAAGACTGGCGCCCCCTGGGTACCAGGAGGACATGCAGTCCCCACCAGTGCCACCTGAGTACGATGTACAGTGGCCCCCCTCGATCGGTTCCAGATCCAATTCCAGTGCCCGGCCCTGCCTCAGTGCCAGTGCCAGGGCCCCAATCAGATCTCCCTTCAGGAGATGCCAAATTCCTGCCGGTGCCACTTGCATGCCCCGAGCAGGGCCAGGCTTCGTCCGTCCTGACCGACGAGCCCAAGAAACCTCTGATAGCGCCTGACTCTGCCCTAGTGCCAGCGCCAGAGCGCTACGCCGATCTCCATTCACGGGATCCAACTCAGGACCCCTCTCTTCCCCGGCCTGGCACCGCTACCAGCGTCGGTCAGAGAGACGGTTCCTCCCGACCACCGCGAAGCTCACCTGCAGGTGCGGCCTCGCAACCCGTGCCTGAGCTGGTCAACGTTACCTGCGAGCCACTCACGCCACCCCGACCGCCTCTCTCTGCCTCAGCCCGTCGCCGACGCAATTGCAAGTCAGGAGTCTGCCATATCTCCCTTGGCCGATGAACTACAAGAGCTGCGACGGATTATGGTAGAACCAGCACGGAACGCTCCTGCGTCAGCTGTCGCAGCAGCAGGCCCAGGTGGAACTCCGTGCCGCCCTCCGGTCGCGGGCCCTCCGCTTCCCCGGCCGAGGACGACTGTCCCATTGAGAAAGGCTCGAGGCGAAATTACCACGGGCATGGAAATTTCCAGGTAGTTTACAAAGAGCTCCAGAGCTCCCCATGGCACCTGTGCCACCATTTCATCTTTCGAAGGTCTTGGCACCCCTAATCCAGAAGGGGATGTCAGGCCCTCCTCTATCTTCTTCCGTTCCTCAGGAACTTCTATCTCTTATCACCTTCTATTAATCTTCCCTTAAATTATCCCCACAAGAGGCAATTAAATACGGGATACCATTCCCCACACAATGTATAAATCATTAAGAATAACAGAGTGAGAAGTGGCACGCCCTTGCGCCCATACCCTGGCACCGGGCGTGCGTGTCAGCCCCTCCTGAAGGAGTCGCGCCCTTCGGGTGCACTTTCCTCGCCCTGGGACTGAAGTGATAGTCCGGGCCGTAATTTATAGGCGTAGGACGATAAATTCCCGCCTAACACAATAAAACCCTCACTCTTTTCCCTTAGCTCTTCTGCCAATATCATTTACTTTCTTTTAGTCATTTAGTTATCTTTATTTTAATGAATCGCGAGTCATAAACTCTTGCCCTTGTGATTTAAATGCCCCTTTCGTAAGCTCTGAGGGACGTGTCCCGCCTTTCATATGCGGTCAAGTTTTCATTCGTAGCGTCTTGGTAATTTTCCTTTTGTTATTATTATCCCTTTTCCCCCTTCCATTCCTTCCAAGATCTCTGTTTGTCCTAAGACCCCACATCTTTTGTCTGCTCGCTCCATCATAACATGGAGTACTCGAGTGGGCAGTGGACGCATAAAATTAGCGTAGTTTAAGGTTAGCGAATTAAAACCTCGCGAATACTCTCGCCCGCACACGACAGTCAAATTCCGGTGTGTGGGTCGTCCCTCAGCTCGCGTTGAACGATAGCTGAGCAAAGCACGTTAAAACGAAGATAAATTATCAATGCGAATTTGTATAGTCATTACAATATGGTGTAAAAGGGGATGTCATTTACAAAAATAAACGCTGTTTTTCATTTACACAGCCTCTTCAAGGCAGATTGTACTAACCGCATGCATTTTATCTAAAATTAAGTAACCGTGTATTTTAATTCTTGAACAATAACCTTTCTTTTCATTTGTTGGCCATAGCCTCATATACGTGGTCCTATAATCTTAATTAATTCACAATTGTTCGAGTCACATTATAAAGTTACCAGTGGGTAACCAAATCTAAAGTAATTATTCTTTTGCAAGTGTTTAAATCACTTTGCGTTCTGTTAACGAAAATTGTCCCAATGTGTTATTAAAAGTAATGTCACAGCTTCATAAAACCCTTAGGAGTAAAGTTCATTGCAAGGCAGAATGTAGAGTAACGTAAAGCATTTGCCGCTCATTCTTGAATATCGATGTACACACCCGAAGGAGGTATGCACATCATCTTGTATGGGGAGGTATTATGATTAGCAAGAATTCGCTAGCAAATTGCCTCCCCCCAATTGCCTCCCCCCTTTTGTTGTTGTTGGTTGTTCTGTTGTGTTTCATTTACTGCCAGCCGGCGATCGATAGACCATCTGTCTATCGACTTAAAACAAGGGTTTAAAAGATTAGAGGCCGCTCCATTTTTGATAAAGATCTTTCCTTCGAGGCAAAAGTAATCTGGCTTGGGTGTTTCTCCTACAGGCCAAAACCTCCCCTGCGGGCAGCAGGTGCAATGAGTCAAAACATCTGTGTTGGATGCACCCCTGCCCCATAGGAGGGGATAAAAAGCAGAAACCCACGAGGTCTCGACACACACGCGGGCTGGAAGATATGGAATGAAGACGTCCCCCAACACCTGGCCCCATCGATGCCCTTGCATCCCAGCCACGTGGCCCTTTCCAAAGTATACGTTTCCTCGTGCCCCTCGACCGCATTCCAAGTATTCGCTCCACGCCTGCCCACACGCCATTGCTTGGAGTTTCGAGGAGTCCCCATCGCCTTGCCCCTTTACGGAAGCCCTTGCATCTCACCACGTGGAAGAAACTCGCCCTCGGAAATCGCAAGTCATCCACGCACCGCCTTCTCGCGCCCTCGGAAAATCTACTAAGGTAAAGTGCCCTGGAAGAGCCCCATTTCAGTCACGCTTTTGTCTCGTAATATTTGCTTAAAGAGAAAGCCAGAAATCACCCTTGTCTAATGTCCGTGCGCCTCTTGCATCGGCAGTATTAATTCTTTATTACTCCTTTGGCACCCTCAGTGCAGCTTCGAATTCATTATTCTTTTGTCTATTTTCATTACTGGCGTATAATGTGCATATCTCTCATTTGAGAGGGATCCTATTTCGTGGAAGCTTCTCGGACTGTGGCTGGAATTCCCCAGTTTCATTCAATCTACTTGAGTTCCTCTTTCCCATACTAATGTCATTTATGTAAATACACTACTTTAAATGTGCCCACGTGTTTTACGTAATATTTCCCTCAGTAACCAGAGCCCTATGCTCATATGAAATTCTCCTTTGTTTTCCTCTTTTTTTACGTTTTCCCGTACCCATGAAGTCAGAATCACAAGGCTAAATTACCTTAAATTGTTGCTACCTGTCTCACAGAGCATATTTCAAACTAAAACCACGGAAAAACGTAAATATATATATATATATATATATATATATATATATATATATATATATATATATATATATATATATATATATATATATATATATATATATATATATATATATATATATATATATATATATATATATATATATATATATATATATATATATATATATATATATATATATATATATATATATATATATATATATATATATATATATATATATATATATATATATATATATATATATATATATATATATATATATATATATATATATATATATATATATATATATATATATATATATATATATATATATATATATATATATATATATATATATATATATATATATATATATATATATATATATTATATATATATATATAATATATATTTATATATTATTATAAGGTGTTATAATATATAAAATCGTTCTACAAGTGTAATATGTATCTTTGCGAAAATTTTGGTGTTTTGTTTGCAGATTCGTCATTTGTTGTGAGATTTGATTTTAAAATGTCTTTTCTTACAGGTAAATTGTATATCATGTAATCGTAAAATGCTTTTATGTGTTTTTTCCACTTGTTTAATATTGTGCAGTTTATTGGAATTGTGTACTGAGTGTTAGAGCATGTTGTAGAGGGAGAGAGGGTAAGATTCCTATCAGATCGCTGAGGGTTTCCTATATTTACACAGTTGTTTGGGGTCCAGGAAGTCGTGTTTGGAGAAAGGCAGGGGCCTCTTTGGTTATCTGACATGAGCTGACAGCCAATCGGCAAATTGCCTGTTATATGTTTATGTGTGCCTAATCCATGTTTATTAGCTGTGTCTATGCTTATTCTTTTCCATGATCTTGAGTAATGGAATGAGGAACAGAGAGAGAGTTGAAGTTGACATGCTGACAGCAAGCCAAATTTGGTCCAAAAGCACTTCCTTCTGTTTGTTCAAGTGTTTTAGTGTCCAGGGGAAATGTCAATCATTAATAAGAGCTCTGGCATATTTCCTTCTGGGCCTTAGAATTCCCTGTATGTATACTGCACATGTACACCTGTATGTATAATGTATGTACACTTTATGTATCATGTATTCTGGGAGGTCTTGGAGATAAAAGAGCAGTACTGATCCAAAAACACTTAGTTCAGAACAGGGGCTGCTGGCAATAGGTCCTGTCTCTCTCTCTCTCCCCTCAAATTACCATTCATGTAAAAGGGGTTTGCTGGCTGCTCTCATATTTGTAAAAGTTTTGTTAATCTCACCCAAGAAGTGTGTTCATTTTGTAAGAGGTGATCTGAAGTATTTATATTGCGCAAGCATTGTGGAAAGTGTATAATGGTGTAACACTCATAAGGTAATGTGATGTTTAGTGGTTTTTGTTATGTTAAGAGTTAAAGTGATGTTCTAGGTGAAAGAGAATTATTATTTTGATAACAGGTGAATGATATCTCTTATAGTGAATTCTAATGTGTCTTGCTGCTAATTATATATAATTGTGTATGTCATTGTGACTTGGCAGTGTTGTCTTTGAGAAAGTCTTAGAAAGACATGAGTTTAACCTTTTTTAAAAGTGAAGGTAATCTTTTGAAAGAATGATATAATCTTTAAACATATTTTTGTCTTAGAGAAATGGCTGTTGGTATATTTCCATTTTTGCATATATCATTCTTATATGTCTGTGTTATCATATTACTATAATTTTATAATTAGTGGATTACAAAGTTTTGTGCTGGTGATTGCTTAGCATTTTGTTAGCGCATACTTATTATTGAGATTTCAGAAAATATTTATGTGGATTCCAGTCAGTAATATTTTGGTGAACATTTGTCTTGAGTTTAATTAATCAAGTATATGTTTAAAATTTGAGTGATGGTTAATGATTTGAATCTTACTTAACCAAATTGCTTTCTTAATAAATTAAAGTTTTGTAAACTAAACTTGATTAATAAATACTTAAATCTTACACTGTTATCAATTAATAGTAAATCTTTTTGAGATTGTGAACTCTGCATATAACTTTTGAGCTTAGAAGTCAATATGTTTGTTTAAAGTTTTCAAACCTCAGTATTTCATTTTGACCACCAGTAATTAGAGAAATTAATGAATGTGTACAAGGTAAGTGATATATCTGTTTGTTCGCCTAAGACTTCTCTAGGTGAAATAGAACCGGGGAAACCATTATAGTGTTTGTTGAAGTGATGCCCATTTTCCACTAGTATGTTTATAACTTATTAATTGTTACCTCACTCATAACTTGATAAAGTTACATTGGTTTTCTCAATTGATAAGTAAGTTTTATGGGATCACTGTACCTTTAGAGTATTCAGTCTTAATATATTTGTTATGAAGTTTCAAGTATCAGGTCGATGTGAGGTAACTTTTTGGTATTATTATTTGTGTAATAACCAGGTGCTTGATCACTTTGTGCAAATTATTTGGTGCCCAGACCCGGGAAAATTGAACGGGACGAAATTAAAGAACAGGATTAGACAGATTGAATGGGATTGAACCCAGTATCGGACTGTGATAAAATATTTGATGGCCAGATCTGGGAGAATTATTTGGTGCCCATCGTCCGGGAAGAACTAAACAGAATATCACGCTGGTTTATGATTTATACTGGTGGTGTTAGGAATATATTTTGGTAGGAGAGTAGCCATATAATTGTTTTGAAGTGTATTGTAAACCCTTTTGTTAAGTAAACTAGAGGAAATGGCTCGGTTTGAAGTTCAGGAATTTTGGCCACTCCAACCATCAGAAAGTTATCTAAATCTCACCTGACTAAGGCACAGTGATGTACAGGCAGAACTTAGAAGTTTAGACTCAGAAGAATTTTGGGGTAGACTGAAGGTACTAGAATCTGAAGAAAACTTACTTAGACTGCAGATACAGGCTGATAAAGAAAAATAAGAAAGAGATAAAGCAAGGAGGCAAGAAGAAGAAGAAAGAGAAAAGGCAAAAGAAAAAAGAGACAGAGTAAGGAGGCGAGAAGAAGAAGAAAGAAGAAAAACAAAAACATGAACGGGAGTTGGAGTTAATCAGAGCCCGCATACTACCTGTAAACCCATATAATTATATCCAAGGTAATGCAGACCCTGTGTTTGATGTAGTAAGAGTACAGAAGTTAATTCCAAAATTTACAGAAGAAGCTCCAGATGAGTTTTTTTATCACTTTGAAAAAGTGGCTCCAGGTATGGGATGGCCAGAGGATAAATGGTCAGTCTTAATACAGAGTGCTCTCATTGGTAAAGAAAGAAGTGCCTACTTAGCCTTATCAGCTGATTAGTGTAAAGAGTACCAGGTACTCAAACACAATGTGCTACAGGTTTACCAGATGACCCCTGAATATTACAATGAATGATTCAGATCTTTGAAGAAGGATGACAAGATGACTCTCTTGGATTATGCCTATAAAGTAAGATGTTTTAAACGATGGCTGGAGACTGCTAAAGTTAAGCCTATGGACGAACTAGCAGAATTAGTGGTCTTAGAGCAATATCTAAGAGGAATTCCTGAACATATAAGAGCTTATTTGAGAGAGAGAGAGAGGTGAAGAAACTTAAAGCTGCTACTCTGAGTGAGGACTATAACATAATATCCAGCAAAAAGAATTATAATGGCAGGTACCAGAACCAACAATTCACAGGTTACAGGTCTCAGTCGAATTTTAAGAACAGTGCTGTGAGAAACCCCTCTAATAATTATACCAGCACAAAGCCAGGATATGCCCCACAGCAGTGGAATGTTAAACCCGCCCCTTCTAGTCCAGTAGGACATTCTAGTCTAGTAGGACATTATAGTCGAGACTGCTTGAAAGTGTACCAGCAGACTAAGCCAGTTGGACAGGTGACAAGAGGTAACCAGGCAAAGCCAACTATGAGGAACAGTGTGGGAAAAAATGAAACGAGACAAGCAGAGTGCTTAGCAACCAGTGGAAATGCAACTTCCAGTAGTGAGTGGCTGGACAGTGAGGAGGCTTTTAAGCCATATATCTATGAAGGTATGCTGACAACTCACTCTTTGAGTGTACAGGTACCAGTGAAGATGTTACGTGATACAGGAAGTAATCATAGTGTGGTAGTTCGAGGGGCTCATCTGCAGTTGGAGAAGAATCTCACCGGAGATTCAGTTATTTTAAAGGGTATAGGAGGAGAGGAAGTAACTCCTATATGCTGCTCACATTTGTCATGTGAATTAGTGACAGGAAATATTGAAGGTGTGCATGTTTTGTTAGGTAATGAAGCTGGTGGTGTTCCCTTCATTCCTTGTCCTGTAGTGACAGACAAACTGTTAGGGATTAGTCCTACGATAGAATTAGAGAAGAAAAGCCCCCACCTATTTCCAAGTTGTGTAACTACCAGGAACATGAAGAGAACTGAGTATAGAAGTGAAGAAACTGAAGATTTACATGCCCCAGAAGGATCTTTGAGCTTAGAAAAGCTGTTCCAGGAAAGTGAAGTTTCCCCTAATGTCAGTACTGAAGAGATTCTTGAAGAAGAGGAAAATCCTATTATTGGTAAAGAGACTCAGTGTAGTCAAAGTGTTCCTGAAGACAGTGGTGAAACTATAGAAGCAGAGTTAACAGATATTGAGAGTTCACCCCTTGAAGTTGGTGAAGTGACTAGAGAGAAATTAGTGGAACTGCAGAAGAGGGATACAACATTGGCTGATCTGTTCTTCAGAGTTGTTGAACAAGAAGAAATACAACAAACTTCTACCTGTTATTATCTAAAGGATGGATTGCTAATGAGGAAGCATCGACCTGCAGATATACCAGGAAATGCTGAATGGGGTGAATATCATTAAATTTTGATTCCATATCCATTGACGAAGCAAGTGATAGCAGTAGCGCATGAGTCTGGACATATGGGAATCAGGAAGACTGTTGAGAAGGTTATGAAGTATTTTTTTTTTTTTGGCCTGGACTTCACAAGGATGTCAGCAAATTTTGTAGGGAGTGTCATACATGCCAGATAGTTGGAAAACCAAATGAAACTATTCAAAAAGCTCCCCTACAACCAATAGAAGTTAGAGGAGAACCCTTTAGCAAGGTGATAATAGATGTGGTTGGTCCGCTTCCGAAAACGAAGAATGGACATGAATATCTGATGACGTTAATGTGTCCCGTAACAAGATATCCTGAGGCGATTCCTGTAAGAAATATAAATGAGAAGTTGGTGGAATTTTTCTCCAAGTTTGGAATTCCAGAAATTGTACAGAGTGATAGAGGAACGAACTTTACCTCAAAATTATTCCAGGATGTGATGAATTTGCTAGGAGTGAAACAGCAGTTATCTACCGCTTATCACCCAGAGACTCAAGGAGCCTTAGAAAGGTCCCACCAGACTTTGAAAAGTATGTTAACAAAGTACTGTAATGAGTCGGGAAGAGAATGGGATGTTGGCTTACCCTTAATGTTATTTGAGGTTAGAAATGCTTATGAAGAATATTAGAAAATTTAGAAAACAAACTAAAACATCTAAGTGTTGAACAAAGCAAAGAATTAACTGATCTAAAGTTTCCCTGAGATTTTTACAGACATTCTTAAGTGTACTTACTTTGCAAAGCATGAGATAAAGATCAGAGAAGATGCTAAACCATTCAAGCAAAGAGCTTATCGTGTATCACCCTTTCATCAAGATGTTTTGAAAAGGAAGTTGAATATTTGTTGCAGCACGGATTGGCAGAGCCCAGTTCAAGTCATTACAGTTCTCCTTGTGTGTTAGTGAAGAAACCAGATGGCTCGTTTACGATGTGTACTGATTATAAAAAACTGAATTCCATCAGTGTAGCTGATAATTATTCTTTACCTCTTATTGATCAATTACTTGATAGTATTTGGCAAGCCAAGTTTGTTTCTAGAGTGGTGAAAATGTTACAAAGATTCGTGAATGTACTTAGTTTATTGCCCATTCTGTGCTAGTTTTTAAGCCATAATAATTTTCCTGGTTGATTGTATAATCTTCATGTGTAAAGAGAGAGAACATTTTTGGAGAGAGCAGTATAATTGTAGATTATTTATCCCATTCTGAATCGGTGGATTCGAACCCTGGATAATTAATCTTCTGGGGGGTGAGGAATAATATAAGGTGTTATAATACATAAAATCATTCTACAAGTGTAATATGTATCTCTGTGAAAATTTTGATGTTTTGTTTGCAGATTTGTCATTTGTTGTGAGATATGGTTTTAAAATGTCTTTTCTTACAGATAAATTGTGTATCATGTAATCTTAAAATGTTTTGATACATTTTTTTCCATTTGTTTAATATATTGTGCAGTGTACTGGAATTGTGTACTGAGTGTTAGAGCGTGTTGTAGAGAGAGAGAGAGAGAGGGTAAGATTCTTATCAGATCGCTTAGTGTTTCCTATATTTACACAGTTGTTTGGGGTCCAGGAAGTCATGTTTGGAGAAAGGCAGGGTCCTCTTTGGTTGTCTGACATGAGCTGACAGCCAATCGGCAAATTGCCTGTTATATGTTTATCATGTGTGTCTATGCTTATTCTTTTCCATGATCTTGAGTAATGGAATGAGGAACAGAGAGAGAGTTGAAGTTGACATACTGACAGTGAGTCAAATTTGGTCCAAAAGCACTTCCTTCTGTTTGTTCAGGTGTTTGAGTGTCCAGGGGAAATGTCAATCATTGATAAGAGCTCTGGCATATTTCCTTCTGGGCCTTAGAATTCCCTGTATGTATACTGCACATGTATACCTGTATGTATAATGTATGTACACTTTATGTATCATGTATTCTGGGAGGGCTTGGAGATAAAAGAGCAGTACTGATCCAAAAACACTTAGTTAGGAACAGGGGCTGCTGGCAATAGGTCCTATCTCTCTCTCTCCCTCAAATTACCATTCATGTAAAAGGGGTTTGCTGGCTGCTCTCATATTTGTAAAAGTTTTGTTAAACTCACCCAAGAAGTGTGTTCATTTTGTAAGAAGTGGTCTGAAGTATTTACATTGTGCAAGCATTGTGGAAAGTGTGTAATGGTGTAACACTCATAAGGTAATGTGATGTTTAGTGGTTTTTGTTATGTTAAGAGTTAAAGTGATGTTCTAGGTGAAAGAGAACTATTATTTTGATAACAGGTGAATGATATCTCTTATAGTGAATTCTAATGTGTCTTGCTGTGACTTGGCAGTGTTGTCTTTGAGAAAGTCTTAGTGAAAGACATGATTTTAATCTTTTTTAAAAGTGAAGGTAATCTTTTGAAAGATTGATATAATCTTTAAACATATTTTTGTCTTAGAGAAATGGCTGTTGGTATATTTCCATTTTTGCATATATCATTCTTATATGTTTGTGTTATCATATTACTATAATTTTATAATTAGTGGATTACAAAGTTTTGTGCTGGTGTTACTTAGCATTTTGTTGGTGCATACTTATTATTGAGATTTCAGAAAATATTTATGTGGATTCCAGTCAGTAATATTTTGGTGAACATTTGTCTTGAGTTTAATTAATCAAGTATATGTTTAAAACTTGAGTGATGGTTAATGGTTTGAATCTTACTTAACCAAATTGCTTTCTTAATAAATTAAAGTTTTGTGAATTAAACTTGATTAAGAAATATTTAAATCTTACACTGTTATCAATTAATAGTAAATCTTTTTGAGATTGTGAACTTTGCATATAACTCTTAAGCTTAGAAGTAAATCTGTTTGTTTAAAGTTTTAAAAGCACAGCGTTTCATTTTGACCACCAGTAATTAGAGAAATTAATGAATGTGTACAAGGTAAGTGATATATCTGTTTGTTCACCTGAGACTTATCTAGGTGAAATAGAACCAGGGAAACCGTTATAGTGTTTGTTAAAGTGATGCCCATTTTCCACTAGTCTGTTTATAACTTATTAATTATTACCTCACCCATAACTTGATAAAGTTACATTGATTTTCTCAAGTGATAAGTAAGTTTTATGGGATCACTGTACCTTTAGAGTATTCAGTCTTAATATATTTGTTATGAGGTTTCAAGTATCAGGTTGATGTGAAGTAACTTTTTGGTATTATTATTTGTGTAATAACTAGGTGCTTGATCACTTCGTGATAATATATATATATATATATATATATATATATATATATATATATATATATATATATATATATATATATATATATATATATATATATATATATATATATATATATATATATATATATATATATATATATATATATATATATATATATATATATATATATATATGTGTGTGTGTACATATATCTTCACTATTGATTATGTTATCGAAGGCAGACTTCCCATCTTGGGTGTACACAGAGAAGAAAGGGGATAGGTACATACAATACTACCATGTACCAAAAAGCGACTAATGTGGGTGAGTGCCTTAATGACCGTGGGAAGTGCCCTGGCACTTACAAACACTCTTTGGTAGCAGCATACATGAGGCATGCAATTACGCGCTCTCCCTCGTGGAACATTACTCATGTGGAACTCAAACATGTTAGGCATCTCCCAATTAACAACAGTTACAACAGCTATCTAATAGAAGGCTGCATGCAAAAACAATTTGATGTGTATGCCCATACACCAGTGACGATGCCTGCCTCACCAGGAAGCATCAAACTATATTATAGAATGGCATATCATATTCAGTTTAGGGATGAGATCAAAACAATTAATAGGATAATTTCCAATAGTGCCATGCCTACAAATCATGACAAGAGCATCTCCTTATAAGGCTAATACCCCCCCGAACCTGGTCAGCAGCCCTGTTATGCAAAATAACACTGCCCCTATGGAAAGATGTGGAAGTTGACCAACGCGGTAGGCTATAGAGGGTAAATTTAAATGGGCCAAAGGAACATGTTGAGCCCTCAGCAATTGCTACGTAGGTCATACCATTATGACTTTACAACAACGATTGCTAGCTCAATGGGCTATACTCCAGCACTATGTGGGTGCCCCGGCCAGAAACCAACATCAGAAGAATTATCAGAAGGCACAGAGATCGTCCATAGAGAGGCCCAGTTCCACAGATTGCAAATAGCAGAAGCCATAAGAATAAATCAACAACGACCTGCTTTAAACATACAAAGGAACACGGACTTCATCTTCCCTTCTTCAAGGAAACTACAAGACTCCTGTGAGAATCCGAAGGGAGAATTGCATGACAGAATACTCCCAAATGCGATAGAAAATACCAACAATGGAGCATCAAAACTATTGGCCAGAGATGGAAATCACGCCCTCGCTCATGCCCTCTATTGCTCGCCATGTCATATGACGTTTCGGGCAGAGCACCAGTAATGCCCTTGCTGCCACATAGACTACAAAAAAGAGAATGAGACCAGCTGACCAAAAGAAATTCATCACTCCAGTGACGTCATGTTTTACATTTAATGATGAGCTCTAAGTCTGCATGCTGTAATAAAAACTGTTCATGTCAATTTGTAATCCAGTAATGAAAACATCAACGAGAGATAAAGAAACGGTCCGTCAACTATAATAAGTAAATGAAAAGAAACCTGAATAATTTTTCCTTACCCCTTAGGAAAATTACTAATCTTTATGGCTGCATGTCAGATCTGATTGATTTGCAGTGATTAATACTTCCCTTTATCTGATAGTTAGTTTTTATTGTGCACATTATATGTTTAAACTGTGATCTAATGGGCATTGCTTTGTCCATTGCAGAATGTTTAAATGGAACCATGACTCAAACTTATGTAGTGGATCTTGAGTTTTCTTTATGGGAAGCGGGAGTTAGTTCCCACATATGATTTCTTGCAACAGTCTTATTTTGCTTTGGGATATATAGTAGTTGGGATTAATTACCTAATATGCAAGATTTTTTATTTACCTGTCCTTTGTTAGATTTGCATAATAAATGTCTGTTTTTTGTATTCTGAGGTTTGATTCACGCACACACTTAGGAGGCTTTTCAGGAGAGAGAGAGAGAGAGAGAGAGAGAGAGAGAGAGAGAGAGAGAGAGAGAGAGAGAGAGAGAGAGAGAGAGAGAGAGAGAGAGAGAGAGAGAGAGAGAGAGAGAGAGAGAGAGAGAGAGAGAGAGAGAGAGAGAGAGAGAGGGCTGTTGGAGGGAGGGATGTGGGGATAAAAGTTATCAGACTATCCTGATAATATATATATATATATATATATATATATATATATATATATATATATATATATATATATATATATATATATATATTAACTTTATCACATACACAATTGTTCTGTGCATTAGTAGAATTACTAAAAGGCCCTCATTCAAACTGGATGGTATATAACGGAGTTTTTTATTCAGAAAAATTACAAGCTTTCATGGACAACCAGTCCACATTATCAAGTATTGTACGGATACTTGATAATGTGGACTGGGTTGTCCATGAAAGCTTGTAATTTTTTTCTGAATAAAAACTTCGTTAGATACCATCCAGTTTGAATGAGATCCTTTAGTAATATATATATATATATATATATATATATATATATATATATATATATATATATATATATATATATATATATATATATATATATATATAATTGGGTGTGTATGTATAATGTGTTATGTAAGCATATGTGCATGCGTAATAAAAAAAGCTCACACTAAATTAATGTCTTTTGCGCCAAGTAGTAGACTACCAGGAATATGATTTGCATTTTTTCTAACTTTTGTTATAGATAACAATGATGTACCTCTTTCAATGGAAAATTGTCAATAACGTTTTAGTATGCAAAGAAGTCACATTGTGGTAAATGCAGGTAAGGTGAAGACCCCCCTTGCGTCTTTTTCTTCAAACCTTTCTTATCTTTGTCAGTGACCATATTCGTTTCACCTCCAGTTTATGTATATCACTAAATCAGTCAGTGACAGACGAGAAAATGCTAACCAATATCTCTTACATTTGTGATTAATGAGAAAGGTGGTGGGAAGGACGACAAAATGCACATATCTGACCCAAATCCGGGGAAACAAGAAATTAAAGGGGAGAGCAAAAGGCCGGTGCTCTCTGCAAGAATGAATACAAACAGCAAAAAAGACGGAAAGAGATTCACAAGCTTGGTAGTGGAGGGAAAGAAATCATTTTTAAACTATCCAATCCGAGGAGTACTGATGTCTTTATAGTAACCAAGACGGGAAGTGGCCTGGCTTGCATTACAAAGCTGGCTGGTAGGTGAGGAACTCTAACTTGAGCATAGAGTAGCAGTGGCTGGAGTTTTGACCCAGAAGACGACGCCATCTGGCGGCGAGGAGAGGCCATCGAGAGAAGAGATGAAGCTCTGGGTCATTGATCGAGTCGATTATCTACGATTTAGCCCTGTTGAGTGAGCACACAAACGATGAAGCAAGCACTCCACAGGAGAAAACAAAACTCGAAACAGTGATAAACAAAACTGATAAGAAACTCTGGTTAGTATGATGAATAAAGAACTTCCAGCATATGAAGAAGATGCATGATTTTAAAAAAAATGTTTTTATCTGTGCAAAAAAGAGATCTCTCCCAGACATATTTGAAGTAACCTGACACATATAAGAAATCATTTGCTAAAGTATGATAAATAGTTTGTTGTAATACAGGTTTCTAGCTTGCCCGTACATATAGGAGTGGTCACGATTTTGCAGAAGTCCCGAGGTAATTGAATTTTGAAGTGGTTGCGAATTAAGTTGAATAATGACTTGATTAGTTGAAAAGTTATCTGTAGTTGCAGCCAAAGCAATGTCGATTCAGACCGGGTTTTGTGAACTTAAATAGATAAGAAACATGACCATAAGCAGATATTTATACATTCAGAAACTTTTATTATGATTTCAGTTTAAATAACCTGTAACGAGTAAATATGAAAAAAAATGTTATTTTGTGAAACAAAGAGAAAATCAAATTAAACTGAAATGAATAGCAAACCTAGCTACTTCTTTTCATGTTATAATTTATGTGCAGCAGTTGAGAAAATAACTGTTCAACTAATGGGTGTCAGAAATTTATTTTCTTTGACTGTACTACCATTGTTATCAAAAACTCCCACGCTCCCCTTAAAGGCTAATTGGAGTATTCTTAATTAACATTATTACTGCGTAACTCGTTCGAGTATATGTAACAAATGTGATGCATGTGATCAGCATCCTGTGTTATCACAGGATGTTTTAGATACAAAAACCCCTGTATGAATAAACAAAAAGTCTTCCTTATTAGAAAGACCCTATGGGAGTAAAAGCGATGTTTTACCTACACGGCTAGGTGATGCACTGCCAAAATATTGTGCTGACTGTATTACCTGAAAAAGAGGCCCGAGAATGATGTGATGTCTAGAATTCTAATATAGCACTGAAAAATATTTCATCAGTCAACTGAATTATTGAGCAGTAAATATAAGATCAGATGCACTATCCAATATTGTCCAAAATTATCTCAGTTGGTGAGCCTAGCAGCGAATAGTTGTGATTTCCATAAATTAGAAGTTTACGTTTTTATTTTTATTTATTTATTTATTTATTTATTTTTTGCCCGGAGGCCCAATTATGAAAGTTACAAAATGTAGGAAAGTGTATGGTTGCCAGGAATTTTATTGATTTAGTTTGGATTTCTTTATTTATTGTAAGTATAAAGTCAAAAATACTTATGTTATATGGTCTAATGGAGATGTTCGGAAAATATTCTAAGTTTATTGACAAACAAAATGTTTTGCCTTGAAGGCAAGTAATGTAGTAAGAGAAAAATACGATCAAGCCACCTAAAATGTTTAAGTACTGTGGATCCTTGTGTATTTTATCTATAGCAGACAGTACTCTAAACCCAAGGAATAAGTACCGGATGGAGAGTTCAGTGACAGAAGACAGAACTGTTGCATTTCAAGAAATTTTTGTCTGCAGCGTCCGAGAAAAATATTGTCTTCTGCAGAACACAGATACATAAAGCTGCAAAAACCTTCGATCTACTGTAGAATAAAACATACTGTTGATAATAAATTCTGTAATAAGATAAACAGTTGATTATGATTATATCATTAATGCAGAACCAAAATGTTGCCTTACATGAACTGAATTCACGTAAGGCGTAGGCTAAAACATTGTTATGATTACATTATGTTTTAATACTATGTAAGATGCATGAAATAAAAAGGGGAATATCCTTTCAACATGAAAAGTAAACATACCAAAAGAAAAATGGGAAAGCGGGCATGACAGGTGATATAACCCGTTCCCTCCACAAAATTTAATTGGAATATCTCCATTACTTTTAAGATACTTTATGACAATAGCAAGAAAAGATATCCGAGAGAATGATTATGTATATATACAGTTCCAGGTCCATCTTGTCATCTTATTAATGACCCCTTCTTAGTCTCGTCTCATAACCCGTTTCAGTTCTGCACAGAATACCACTGAAAACCATCAGTATGCTATTTTTTATATAATATTATGCTTTCACCAATACCAAGCATTAATACTGGATACCTGTTTGAGTCGGATCCATCTCAGTATCTATCCAACTGATCCTCGGCCCAGAGCGCACTCCAGCACAAAATCTCACTGAACTTCCCGTGCCCTTCTAAAACATCATATCCGTCATGTAATCAGTTCACAAACAACTCTGGATCTGCACCGCATCCTTATACTACCAAAAGTTTAGTCAACTTTTAACTGGTCTTCAACCCGATCAACAAGTCGATCAATAATATTTTGAGATATCTATGGAAAAACAAAACTCTAGTAAATAAAATCAAAAAGCTCTGATCAACTTCGTGTGTGGGAATGCTAAGGAAAAGAAAGATCTTGTTTTGTTTCTTCTTTGATATGCAGCCATATCCTAAACAGCCTGGAAAGCACATTGCCCTTCGGCATTAAACCTTGTTTGTGTTTTCGTTGAGAGTCCTTAAAAATGATAAAGGTTATTCTGCTTCTTTCTTGGAAGACTGGGAACTTGATCCCATCAAAAGAACTTATTATGCTCTCGGAGTCCCTTTATTAATATTATCTAAGAAACCTGCAAAAAATAAAACTTTACAATCAGTCAATTCCGGTAAATATTTTTGACATTTCTATATGTTTCTGTATGATAAGCAAAACTGCAGGTAACACAATTCATAGATTATGAAAATATATGTATTTTAATATGTTCCTTTACATAACAAATACCAAGCGCTCACATATGCCTGCTCCTTTTTTTAATGGATGCTACCAGAAGGGTGCAGCCTTCTGAAATTCAGTAAATCTTTAAGGATGAGCCTTGATCACAGTCGTTGCTGGTACTGATAACAGCTGGGTCAACTGGTGGTCATTGGGCCAGGTTCGAACCATGAATGTTGCAAATGTGAGATCACATACACACACAATTATATATATATATATATATATATATATATATATATATATATATATATATATATATATATATATATATATGTATGTATGTATGTATGTATGTATGTATGTATGTATGTATGTATGTAATGTATATGTGTGTGTTTAATGTGTGTGTGTTTAATGTGTGCATGTGTATTTATGTACATGCCTGCGACATACGAACTCTTGCAATAGTCAGCGATCTCAGAGGTGGAAGGTGTGGGACCTGGGCATCTGCTAATTCAGCACCTGAGTACAGTCACCTTTGGATACAGCAGATGTCAGTGACACGTGTTCGGGCGGAGCTTTCTGTTACTGTTCTGGATCGAAGCTTCTAGAGCCTTTTGCCTGGTTTTAATAGAATTTCTAGGTGTGTCAATGGAAGAGTGTGTTTGTTAGTGTATTGTGAAAATCACTAGGTGCAAAGGGCTCTAGTGAAAGGCCACACATTTGTTTGTGAAGAGCCAAACCAGAAAGACATGCTGGAACACTCGGGAATCGGGATTCCCTTTTTGCTGAAAGGGTAAGTGTTGCACTTAGAAAATTATTAACTTTTCCGGTGTTCAATTTCTAGTGTTTAACTCACAGTGCTTATGTCTTTATTTCTTTTCAATATGTTTTCTCAGTGATATGAAATGAATGAGTTCTGATTTTGATGGGAGTTGGTTTTGTTCATTACAGATGTCTTGAAGGGGGTGAGAACCATAATCAGTCATGGCATATAGCCACCTAAAACGAACTGGTAACGAAATGGACTTGAAAGGTTATTTGGGGAGAGACATGACTTCGGGGGAAATAGGAATTAGTCCCCACACATTTTGTTTTCTTGCAACTGTTCAAGTTTTGCTTTAGTGGGTTTTACTATCTAACATACATAATTTCATTTTTCATGGCCTGTTGCTAGACTTTCATAATAAACTTTTATTTTTGTAAACTAGGTTTTTGATTTAAATGCACTATAGAGGTATGAACAGAGCTTTATGAGAGAGAGAGAGAGAGAGAGAGAGAGAGAGAGAGAGAGAGAGAGAGAGAGAGAGAGAGAGAGAGAGAGAGAGGAGGAGGAGGAGGCGAGGCACTTTAGAAGGAAAAGATGCCAGATTCATGTGGGAAAGAGAGAGAGAGGTTCCCAAGGCCGTCACTACCAGATTCTTGCAATTTTTCGAAGGCAGGTGTGAAATCGAGCTGTTGTTTTCATACAGCAGGGATTATTAGCAGCGGTAAAAATGAACATTTCCGGGTTTGACTTCATGCCAAAGAGATGTACGAATGGTGTTAGTGTTAAGATAGGTACACAATACGGATACACATCATGAATAGCCAAGTAGACGGCTCAAGTTATGGCAGTGTATAGGCGCCACCCAGGCTAGAGTCCAAAGAGTTATCCACGCCAACACAGCATTCATTGTCAATGGTCACGAAGGTGACACAGAAAAGATTCTTAATTCAGAGAACAGGACAGTTTTTGCAAATGAAGAGTTTGAGGTAATAGACCCCCCAGAATATAATTCCATGAAAACTATAGTAGCAAAATACCTAGACGCTACAACGGTAGAATACGGAGAAGACGACCTTAAAGACAGTATCGAGAGGAAAAACGAATGGGCTGCAGTGGATGAGATGATAAAAATCCAAAACAATTCCCACGCCATGAAAATAAAGTTTGAAACACCGAAGATGGCAAAGAGAGCAATAGAAAGAGGATTATTTATAGCCTACCAATACATTCCAAGTGAGCATATTGAAGAGGATATATTTGTAAATTTGTCACTCTGCTACAGATGCTACTCTTATGAGCATCTGCTCAAGGAATGCCCTAAAGATAATAACTATAAAATATGCTCTGAATGTTCATCACATGATCATACGTACAGAGAATGTAAAGAAAATACAAAAAAATGTGTTAACTGCAATCAACAACATAGAACTTTAGCAGCGAAATGCCCAGTGAGAAAGGCCCTAATAAAAAGAAAAATTCAAGAGATCAAAGCAAACAGAAATGCAACATCCACTACAAGCAACCGTACAAGTTGCGCCAAAGTTACAGCCACTAATACAGGAAATTGCCAGGCTAATGCAAACAACATCCAAAATAATATAAGTAGAATACAAGAAGAGACAAGAATCACGATAATAACAAATTTAGCAATAAAACTGGGGTTGCGCCAAGAAGGATTCTACCCCTCAGTAATAAACAGCATATTAGCAGATAACAATTTACCTCTCTAAAGAAACAATACGCTTCTCTAAAGAAACAATAAACATGATAGCAAGCACCATGGAAAGGAATAAAAGACAAGAAAACCATACAAGCAAAGCAGAAGATTTACAAGCAACTCAGGATATACAACAGGATATGCAAGACTGCACACAATATGAAGAAAACACAGCAGAGAGCTCAGAAGACGACTCATCAGATGAAAACTTTACACTCGGAATTGAGCCCAGTTCGGACTCGAACTCACCAATCCATCCCTCAGGACGCATAAGTAATTTGCAAGAAACGCAGCATCATTTAACAGAAGAAATACAAGCCTCACTACCAAGCTTCTCATGTTTCCCCAACTCTCCCATCTAACAAAATCCACAGGGATCAACTTCAGCATCAAAAAGTACTACGCCATTAGCCAATAACACCAAAAAACGGAAAAGTGAAAGAAAAAGAACACAGTTACTAGACCACTGTAACTGAATGGACTCAACTCTACGAAGAATTAAAGAAATTCAACACAACGTGAAATCCTGGAAAACAAAGAAATTTCGGTTATACACTATATATAGAGAAGAAGACCCTGACATAATATTAATCAATGAGCATGGTATGAAACGAAATGAAACTCTGAAAATGTTTGGATATAATACATATACGCAAAACTTTACTGATGAACCCTTTGCAGGAATTGCAATAGCAATCAAGAGTAATATTAGACATAAGATAATAGACGATTTCCAAGACAACTTTTTAGCAGTCCAAATTCAAAATAACAAAGGACCAATAGTGATCGCTACAGCTTACAAGCCGCCAAGAAGACATTACACTATTTCCCACTTCCGGATGTCATGAAGTTAATGAACAGGAGAGAACCAACCTACCTCATTGCGGATCTAAATGCCAGACACCAACTATTTGGATATAGGCAATCTATTTACACAGGACAAGAAATAGTCAGATTAATAAATAAAAAGTATATCATACACTTAGGACCTGATTTCGATATCTTTGTAGCAAATAACAGAAAAGGAAAGCCAGATATAATATTGGGAAATAACAAAAAATCACCTCAATATTGCCGTTACAAGAGGACCAGCAACCTCCTCCGATCATATACCAATGGTAATTACATTGTCAACCAGTCCAATAAGGATTCCATCCTTAGAAATACCAAATATAAAAAGAGCAAGTTGGGAAAGCTTCAAAAATGAAATAGAAGGAAAAATGAGTAGACAACCAACAATAAATTCAAATGAAATAGAAATAACAAAAGAAATAGTAGATGGTGAGCTTGAAGAATGGTACACAAATATAGAGGAAGCAATATAAAATCATATACCCGTAACTAAATACACCACACTTCCACATCCTATTAGTAGTGATAAGTTGAAATTGATACAATGGCACTACAACAACATCCAAAACACAGTACTTATAACAGGGTGGAACAACATATTAATGAGAAGATATGTGTCATTATACAAACAGTTAGCAAGAAAAATCAAGATTATATTATCAAAATTGGGAAGACCTAATAAAAAACACAGAAATACAGTACAATAACCCAAAACAATTTTGGAACTCCGTTGCAAGACTGATGAGAAGCAAAACTAACACTTCGCCATACATAAAGCATGGGAATGAGAAAATATATGATGACAAAGAGAAGGAAGTACTGCACAAGGCCTACTGGCAGGAAATATTCCAGATAACGCAGGAGGATAACCAAAATTTCGACAACCAACATGAGACAATAGTCAATGAATTCATTGAACAACATAGAAACAGAACAAATCCGCATTATGCAGCTGATATTAGCAGACTCAATGAAGACTGCCCATTAACAAGGAAAATAGAGTTATGGGAAATCAAAATAACCATTGATATTTTCCAATTATATTCAAGAATGCAATAATGATTTTGATACCCAAACCAGGAAAAGATACTAGTCAGGTAGAGAATTATAGACCAATATCATTACTAGAAATACCTGGCAAAATATTTGAAAAAATAATTAACAACAGATTAGTGTTGTTCCTAGAAGGTAATCAGCTACACAATAATAATCAATATGGATTTAGAAAAGGAAGAGGGACTCAGATTGCAATAGCAACAATATATGAGAGTATTGCACTATCACAAAGAGGAAGGTACCTATGTAACTTAGTATGTAGAGATATAACCAAGGCATTTGACAAAGTATGGATACAAGGACTTCAGTACAAAATATTACATCTCAACCTTCCAGACATTTTTGAGAAAATACTGTGCAACTTCATCAAAGATCGAACAGCAGCAATCAAGTCACAAAATTACATAGGGAATCCATTCCCGTTACTAAGTGGAGTCCCACAAGGATCTGTACTCAGTCCAACACTATTCATATTATATACATCAGATATGACTTCACCACCAGAGTACTGTACTGATGTCTGCTTTGCAGATGATATAACTCAAATAATTATACACCCACAAAAACGCACTCGAAGAAGGGATCAAACTTTGAAAAGACAAGTAGCACAAAAAACAATGAACCAAATTGAAAGAATAAATCAATTTGAAAAGAAGTGGAAGATAAAGACAAATAAATCTAAATTCCAACTAGTATCAGTGTCTGCTTACAAACCTGCACAAATAATGTTAGACCAACAACCGATGAATTTTACTAAAAGCACAAGAATACTAGGAATGCAATTCGGACAAAGGGGAATATCAAGACACGTGAGAGAAAGGCTAAGAATAGCAAGAACACAAAATACAAAGCTAAAAAGATTTAGGAATATGAACACAAATATCAAAATCCATTTCTACAAAAGCCTAATCAGACCAATAATGGAATATCCACCAATATCCACGTGTTTAGCATCGACTTCCAATATAAGTGCATTACAAAAATTCCAAAATAAGATACTAAGGTGCAGTGAGAAATAATCAAGGAGATGACGATCTGAATATAGAACAAATACACAAAAAATACAAAGTAGAACCAATTAATCAAAGATTATACAGACTGGCAACCAACATATGGAGCAAACTAGATCAGTACAACAGTGAATTAGCAGAAGAATCCGTAGCAGAAGAGAGAAACCACCCAAACACCACAGACCACAGATGGTGGAGAAGAGTATCTTCATATATTCATCGTGATGAACCTCAACCATTATATTGTTAAGAAAAGCCTTGTGAAAAAGTAATATTTAGAATTTACTATGTAGGTACCATGCAAAATCATTATGACAATTAACATCAAGGTTAAAATGAGGAAATTGGAACTTATTTTTTATTTTATTTTGTTTTAAATATGATTATACTAATAAGAAATAAAATTCAAAATATGCAATATGTACAATTCACCATGTTGTTATAATGTAAAATTATTATTGTATTATGTTAAAATTAGAAAAATTGTACCCGTACCTAAATAAAATTGTGGATAAACCACACTTGACATTACTTTTACTATTTCACTTTCTAAACGATTCCCTACCATTGTTAGCTAGATAACTGCCCTCACTCTTCTTTCAACCATCTTACCTATCAGCTAAAAAAAAAAAAATCATGAATAGGGCATTATCTTGCAGTTAGTAACTCGGGTTGAAAGGTATATTGTTGGCTTGTATTTTTTTTTTTTTTTTTGTACTGGGTGGGGTCTGTCCGTCATTCACAGTAATAGAGACTCAGTTTGGTTCAACAAGTGTTTTAGTGTAGTTTCGATTATTGAGTGGTTCGTCGGGTTGTAAAATTAGTGTCCTTTCGGTGATTTTGAACTGGAGCGCAGTTTTTACTCGGAGTCGGCGGTGGCCGCGATTCAGTGGAAGGAAAGAAGTGATTTTCTTCTCTAGGGGTTTTACAGTTCAGCTGGTTTAGGCCTTTTTTTTTCTCTTCTGTTTTTCGTTTTTCTCTTATTGAATTATTGTGGGGTTGAAACAAGACGTTTTTTTATGGGATATGTGAAATAGGTTGTGCTGTTTGGGAAGGGGTTGTAATGTCATATGTGGTGATTTTATTCAGGGTTTTCTTTCCTTGTTTTTCCTCTTATCGAGTTATATTTGGTGGTGCTGTGCTGTGGGATGCAACAGGGGCCTGTTTGCATAGCGAATCTGCATCTCGGCCTCGTTTCTGTTCCCGAATCATCACTGGTTGCATGGGGACAAAGCAGGGGTGATATCAAATGGGGATTTTTCTTTTTTTGTGTGTGTGTGGGTTCTTGTGAGCTAGCCTTGAATATCAGATGACTTTTTGCTCAGCTGATCGAGTTGGTTAGTGGCGTGCATATAAGGGGGGATTTACTTCCGTAGGGAATATGTATTTGAGATCAGTCCAAGTTTCTTGGCCAACGAGGGAGGTTTTTCATTTTAGTGGGTTTAGGAGGAAGAAGGAAGTCGGGAAAATCTTGGGGGGGCGAGGGGGGACATCAGGTGATAAGATTCTGATTCATAGGGTCACAACTTTCTCTTCGCCAATCCAGCCCTTTGCTGGTTTGATGAACGGGGTTTTGAGACAACCTCTTGTTGAGAATCATTTGACTACAAAGAAAATCACAGAATGATGATACAGATGCCTTTAATGAGGCTTTTCTGGCTTTGGTTGCCTGAGATATTAGGAAGTGTTGTTGTAGCTTTGAATTCAGAAAATGTTGCTCTTGGGATAACTTGAAGGACTTTCTGAGAACTGCCTATGGAGCGGATGAATGTGATGATTTCATTCGGGGTATGACGGCATTTTAGAAAATTAGGAAAGGGCAGAGTTCTATGGTGGATTTAGCTCACAGTTATTTGATACAGCTTAAGATTTGGTAGAGAAATTGAAAGGCTCGGGCTGGGTACATGGCAATTCTATATCGTTAGAAAATTTCAGAAGTTGCTGCATTTCTCGTGGTTGCTGTATGATGTACCAGATGCAATAGTGAGCAGTTTTGATGGTCCGGTAGAGGCTACCTCAGATGAATCATTTATCTTTTCCCAAATTAGAAAGCACATGTCGAAATGCCCAACGGTAGATAGCACAGTTTTCAATGGCATGCTGAAAGCCACGGGTTAGGCCAAAAGAACTTTGGCAGAGAGAATCAAATTTTGCTTTCATTGATTTTTGCAGTAGAGAGTGATAGAAGACATACAGATCAAACACCACAATTCGTTGTTTCAGTTGCTGTAAGCTGAGCATATGAAAAAGTATTGCTGAATTAAATATTGTCGCATGTGTAAGAATTGATCACATGGCTGGAGGTTCTATCCATTACTCAAAAAGAGTAACAATAGGCCAGTGAGTCAGAATTTTGGAAGCAGCTATAAGAAAGCTCCTCAAGGAGGATATCCAAAGAAGTCTCAAAAGAGACAGGATTTTTGGAGGGCAGAACAAATAAAAGGGAAAGGATAACATGTTCATGTCATTTAGGACTTTTGGGAGATATAGGAGAGCGGAAGTCGGTGGTGAAGGGAGCTGTAGCTTGGTCTAGCCTTTTAATGTTTGTGGATAAGGGGCATCAGTCAGTTTAGTGGACTTTGACTTTTATCAATTGATGTTTTCTCAGTGACTGCTAAGGTGTTCAGAGGACAAATGTGCGATGTCCAGGCTCATAACTGGATTTTGTTGGAACTGCAGAAATCTGTTTTTCACTGGGGAACCAGTTAATAAAGGAACTGGTTTTAGTGGTGAAAGGAGTTAGCTTGGGTAATAAGGTTTTACTGGTATTTCTATATACCCTAGTCAAGAAGGTATAACGGTGAAACTGGAGGTTTTATCTCATATATAGGTGCCGAGGAAATGGAGGCTAGTATGGTTGACATGAGTGATAATGAGGAATTAAGTGGGAATAATGAGGAGATTGTAGGTGATAATCAATAACAGGGAGAAAGTGAGCCTAATGGTGATGGGGAGAGTATATATAAAGGTTTTTAATGGATGACAAAATTTTAGAACCAGGTATGGTTGGTATGGTGAAAGTTAAGGTGAGAGATATAAAAGTGGATAAACAAGTTTGTGGGGCGGAAGACAGTGAGAAAATTAAAGGGATACTGAGCACAATTTCCATAAACAAGGTGTTAAATGAAGGGGTTACACGGGTAGAATTGTTAAACTGTAATAATTCAGTTAGGAAGTATCAAAGAAATACTTATGTTGTGGATCTAGAAGATTGGAGTGAGGAAATGGAATCAGTAGCAGTAATGGGGGAGCATAATGGATTTACAAAGGTTGAAATGGAGGTTAGAAGGTAGGTGTTCAGAAATCATTTGGGTGCCGCAGACTATATACATAGAGGGGTTGGGTGAGGTTTTAGCTGAATATCCAGATATTACTGCTCTGAAAGAAGATAAACTGGGGTCAACGGATGTGTTAGAACATAATGTGCATTTAGAAAGGGGGATGAAGCCTATTTATGTCCTGTCATATAGAATACCTTTTAAGATAAGGGAGCAGGTTGAACGAGAGGTTAGCAAGTGGGAGGAGGAAGGTATAATTAGACATAGCTCTTCACCATTTAATTTTCCTTTGTTATCAGTACCAAAGAAGGATGGTTCAATCTGTGTATGCGTAGATTTCAGGAAATTTAAATAAGGAAACCATTCCAGACAGGTATCTGGTGGCGTGTTTGTTAGATTTGTTTGTGGAGATTGGAGGTAGGAATATCTATTTATCAACTGATCTCATGCAAAGGTCTTTGCAAGTGCCATTGAGTGAAGAGAGTAGAAATGAATGTACGAGAATGCCTTTGGTTTGTCAGGTAGTCCTATTACTTTTATGAGGCTAGTAAATACAGTCCTCCATGGGATGTTGGGGAAAAATGTATTTGTTTATATGGATGGTATATCAGTTGCTACGGACCCTATAGAGGAACATTTAGAAGTGCTTAGGGAAATCCTCAGGAGGCTTAGAAGGGCAGGTCTTAAAGTTAAACTAGCCAAGTGTGACTTCTTGAGGAAGAACATTGTATAGCTAGGACATGTCATTTCGAAAGAAGGTGTTCAAGTGAATGATGAGAAAGTCAAAGCAATTGCAGATTTTCTTACACCCAGAAATAAGAAAATTGTCTGCTTATTTATGGGAATGGTGGGTTTTTTTTCGTAAGTTTGTGAGACAGTGGACAAAGAGGCTTTTGCGGTGGTGTCTAGTTTGGTTCATTTTAACATGCTGCTAATGGGGAATAAAGTGGAAGTTCTTACAGATCATAAGCTGTTGCTGGATCTTTTTAATAAGCCTGATCCATCTCCTAAGAGATCTAGGTGGTTTTTGTCAATCAGGGATTTTGATGCTAAGCTCAGGTACATTGAAGGTAAATATAATGTGGTATCAGATGCTCCTAGTAGAAATTTTATGGACATGGAGGATGATCATGTGTGTGATGCAACTGGCAAGTGTGTGGATTGAGATTTTAGTTTGGTGAAGTAGAAACAAGATGAGGATGAGGTTTTAACGAAAGCAAAGGCTTTATTACGGGTAAATTGGTGAGACAGGTTTATAGGTTGCCTTATTCATGTCTGGAGTTAAAGGGCAATTTATTGGTGAGGTAAATAAAATGTAAGTTGAGAAGTAGTGAGGATAATGGGGATATAAAACAGATCGTGGTACCAAAGGAGTTGGTTCCAGTGGTTTTGGAGATTACACATTGCAAATTTGGTAGTCCACATTTGGGGATTGAGAAGACATATCAGAAGGTACGTAATCGTTCTGGAAAAATATGTTTTCTTCGGTGGAGAGGTTTGTGGAAAAATGTTCTGTGTGCAATTCTCATAAACTGACGAGAGTAACATTGTGTACAGTAGACTGGGGTCTTTTCCTATCCCAACCAGGCCATATCAGAGGGTGCATATGGATTTATTAACAAACTTTTATGAATCAGGGTATGGTCACAAACGATGGCAGAGGAAGATGCAAACACATTTTTCAATAAGTATATATGTAGATATGGGGTACCAGAGATACTTATAACAGATAATGGGAGAGAATTTGTGAATAGAACATTAGAGTTTCTTGCGAAAGTTATGGGGATACAGAAGGTAATATTCTTCCTTATAGGCTGGACGCTAATGGGCTGTGTGAGCAAGCTAATAGGAAAGTGCTTGAAGCTCTTAGAGTAAAAGTGGGTGGCAATGATACTAATTGGGGTAGATATTAGACTTGGTCAGACATAGCATAAAGACAATGGTTAGTGACACCATTGTATGCCACCGGTGGAGGCATTATTTGGTTATCCAGTTCAGGGTGCGTTTGATTTGTTGTCAATTCCTTCATGTAGTGATGATACAATTAAATTGTTAGTTGCTACAGCTAAAGAGAGACATGCACGCCTTAGTAGTAATCTTGAGTCAGTGACTCAAGTGACGGTTGCAAGAAGTAATGTGAAGTTGGATGGCACAAGATTTTCAGTTGGGGAATAAAGTGTTTTTGAAGATAAATGTCAGAAAGGAATTAGATTACAAGTTGGGTCCCAAGTTTGAAGGGCCATTTTGTTTTATAGAAGAGAGAAGGGAAATAGGTTCATAGTTTTGAATGAAGAAACGGGAGCAACGAAATTAACACACATATCTAAGATTAAACAAGCAGCCTAATGATTGGTGGGGATTTGTTTGGTTTTTTTGGGGGCGTTTATTGGTTTTACTTTCTCATTCTTCCTGTTTGGGTTAAGCAGTTATTTATGTTTTTTTTCCTCTTCCTCTGTTGTCAGATGCAGGGATTTAGAGTAATTTGTCAAATCTTTTAACACAAAAGTTTTGTATCATTTGGGCTATTTGTATCATTTCGTATGGTAGGGGTAGGGGGCATAAAAGAGCAGGGGCTGCCTTAGCTATATGGGAGACAGCAATGGCCGTGGCAGCTATTGGTGGGGCAGCAATTACGAGCCTAATGAAGGTTGAGGCATTGGAAGCTAAAGTAGCTGATCAGAGGAGAGTTTTGGAGAAGTTATGTGATAGTAACATAGAGTTACGTGAGTGGTTTGAGGATTTGAGAATTACATACAATGTGTTACAAATCATTGTTCAGGGGGTTAGGGGTGACCTACAGTTGACAATAGCTTTGTTTACAGTTCATATGACTATTTTAAATATTGAGAAAGAGACCAAATTGTTGCTAGCAGAAATAAAATCTCAAGTAAAAGCTGTGATAGCGGCATCAGAAGGGCATATTTCAGAAGATATTTTACCTTTGGCAGTGTTAGAATTAGTTTTGATGAATGCAGCTTACAAGTGAGGGTCCAAAATAATTTTCAGAGGTAATGATTTATATAGATACTATGAGATAATAAAAGTATATTTATCAGACAGCGGGTTAAACGTTGAGCTTCCAACGAGTAAGAGACCCTTTTCATAGTTATATAATACTACCTTTTCCTAGTACATACAATAATCCAGTAGTAATGTTAGAAGGACTAGAAACTATTTATATTATAGGGAACAAGTTTCAATTATCAGCTATTGATTATAAGGACAGGTGTACATTAGTCCATAACAAATATATCTGTGATAATAAAGGGTTTGCTCTGAGGGATATTGTTTTAGGGGGTTGCAAGTTTCAAAATTGATGCATGACATTACTGCTATGAAATGTAATTTTATACCAGTTCTCGATGACTATATTGTGATGCCAATGGAAACAACTTCAGCAATCTTCTGCAGAAGCTGTAGTATAACGAGGATTTGCGGCAACTCTTCAACATCATTGTGTTTGGAGGAATTGCAACTGTTTGATGGAGGTGCAAGATAGTGTCTACAGAGCTTTAGTTCTCAGCAAGAAGGTGTATAATTCATCAACAAAGATCTTTATGCTACATACACATCAGTTCAATGGTGTGGTGGAATTACCGATTGCGGTGGAGATTACAACGTTACCAGTGTTGAAACAAGTGGAAGAAACAGACTATATGGAACTGTTCAGTGACCATAAGTTGGTCTTGCTATGTGTTCTCGGTGCGTTACTGATGATTATCATTATCATGAGTGCTGTCATTTGTCTGAGATGCAGGAACTTATGCTGTTTCAAGGAGAAGTGGTCTCCACAAGTGCAAATGACGATTAATTATGAAGCCACACCATAGAAATTTAATAAGTGTAATTTGTGTTGGGGTCAACACAAGGTAGGTGGTCCAAGCTCTGTTTAATGGGTGCAGGTGTATTTGTGTACGTGCCTGTGACATAATTATGAACTCTTGCAATAGTCAGCGATCTCAGGAGTGGAAGGCATGTGACTTATGCAGCTGCTAATTCAGCACCTGAGTACAGTCACCTTTGGATACAGCAGGTTTCAGCAACATGTGTTCAGGAGGAGCTTTCCATCACTGTTCTGGATCGAAGCTTCTGAAGCTTTAGCCCTGTTTTAATCAGATTTCTAGGTGTGTCAAAGGAAGAGTGTGTTCTTTTGTGTATTGTGAAAATTACTAGGTGAGAAAGGCTCTAGTGGAAGGTTACACATTCGTTTGTGAAGAGTCAAACCAGAAAGACATGCTAGAACACTTGGGAATCAGGATTTCCTTTTTGCTGAAAGGGTAAGTGTTCAGTTTCCAGTGTTTAACTCCCAGTGTTTATGTCTTTATTTCTTTTCAATATGTTTTTCAGTGATGTGAACTGAATGAGTTCTGATTTTAATGGGAGTTGGATCTGTTCATTACAGATGTCTCGAAGGGGTTGGGAACCATAATCGGTCATGGCATATAGCCACCTAAAACGAACTGGTGACGAAATGGATTTGAAAGGTTATTGGAGGTGAAGGGAAGTGTATGACAATCATCAAGATCGAATCACAACGGATCGTGATGTTTTATTGTCAACCAAGTATTGCCAAATTGGCAATACTTGGTTGACAATAAAACATCACGATCCGTTGCGATTCGATTTGATGATTGTCATACAGACATGACTTCGTGGGAGACGGGGATTAATCCCCACACATTTTGTTGTCTTGCAACTGTTTAAATTTTGCTTTTGCAGGTGTGGCTTAGTGGGTTTTACTATCTAGAATGCATAATTTCATTTTGCATGGCTTGTTGTTAGACTTTCATAATAAACTTTTATTTTTGTAAACTAGCTTTATGAGAGAGAGAGAGAGAGAGAGGAAGAAGTGAGGTGCTTGAGAGGAAAAAGATGCCAGATTCTTGTGGGAAAGTGGGAGAGAGAGGTTCCCGAGGCCATCACTACCAGACTCTTGCAATATTTCGAAGGTAGGTGTGAAATACAGCTGTTGTTTTCTTGCAACTTATACTGCATATATATATATATATATATATATATATATATATATATATATATATATATATATATATATATATATATATATATATATATATAAATATATATATATATATATATATATATATATATATATATATATATATATATATATATATATATATATATATATAATATATATATATATATATATATATATATATATATATATATATATATATATATATATATATATATATATATATATATATATATATATATATATATATATATATATATATATATATATATATATATATATATATATATATATATATATAAAAACCTTTATAAACAGTCAGTGCGAGGGTGCTGAGAATATATTGTCTAGGAAATAAGATGTTAAGAGTGATTAAAAGTTTTTTTAATGTTAGTGACAGGGTTTCTGGTGCAAAAGTGAGTCTTAAACAAGAGTGTGTTGCCTCATAATGGCTGTTCATGGTGGATATAGCAAAACTGTAGTCAGAAAAAATACAGATATGGGCGCACAACTGTGTATAAAAAAAGGAGTTGTGACGAATGTTTTATGAGTCATAATTAGAATGCCGAGTGGTTGACATTTTCAGATTATACCATACTGACTGGCGATAGTTGAAACTAACTGTAAAAATTAGAAAGAGGTTGATAGTTATAAGTTAATAAAAGCAAATGGAGATAGGATTTTTGAGAGTAAATATAACGGATGACGGTAGGACGAGAGAAGAGGTTCCTCACACAGTAGGCGAAGTAGAAATGTAGCAAGATGAGTGCAAAAGACAGGGGAGAGACTTGGAGAGACGAAAGATGTAGATGTGGGAACGTGGGAAGGGACTGTTGAGGAAACTTTCCTTTTTGGAAAATGCTGAATGACAGTTGATCACTTACCTTAGAAAGGAAGTGACACGTGGTGCAGTTTTAGTTAACATGTCTATTTAAAGCAGTGAATTCAAGACAGAATTATTAATCACAGGAAGGAAAAGCATTTTTAGTGATAGTACTACACGACAAAAGAATTCAAAGGAGACGCGGGAACATTTTTTCTCAGGCGGCCAGATGGAAGGGTGGGACTCCCCACCCTACCGCCGGTAGTTCACTAC
The DNA here is from genome assembly GCF_040412425.1 of Macrobrachium rosenbergii. Lineage (NCBI taxonomy): Eukaryota > Metazoa > Arthropoda > Malacostraca > Decapoda > Palaemonidae > Macrobrachium > Macrobrachium rosenbergii. The sequence goes on from NC_089781.1 coordinate 45,600,665, forward strand.
CCAGGGGGATAGAGGTACGGGTTTGAAATCTACATGAAAACCTTCCTTGGGTCAAATGAGGGCTGCGGGCAAAATTTTGTCTAGATCGGTCAAGCGTTTTGGGTTTCTATAGTGCATAAGTTTATAGAAATACAAGTTTACAAGTTTAGTTACATCCATGCACATATGTATAGATGTGGTGTAAGAAAAATGAAAAGGTACCAACAAGAGAGATAAGTTTTTTTTAGATAGTTTAGTCATACAGAAATAAATGGAGGATGATTAGGCTGCGGAAAAGAGGAGGGAACAGTATGGGAAGATTAAGTAAGTACTGGTTGAGAGAGGTCCTGGAGGGAAAGATTTCCTGATACCCAGGAAGAGCAGGAGTGAGTGCATGCAAGGCAGAGGTGAGGTGACTGGTCGCTGCGTTTGTGGGACAGAGCTCAACCCACAACCTACTGAGCTTTCTACAAAAGCCTATGATGCCATTAATGACATGAACATTTTTTACACATACATCCCATATATGGTTCAGCAGCCAGACGCTAATTACACACACATACACACATGCACACACACACACACACACACACACACACATATATATATATATATATATATATATATATATATATATATATATATATATATATATATATATATATATATATATATATATATATATATATATATATATATATATATATATATATATATATATATATATATATATATATATATATATATATATATATATATATATATATATATATATATATATATATATATATATATATATATATATATATATATATATATATATATATATATATATATATATATATATATATATATATATATATATATATATATATATATATATATATATATATATATATATATATATATTGTCTGAGATATATCCTCCCTCCTGTAGATGCCCGTGCATCATTAATTTTGCAATGTAGCCTGCTATTCATTTGGGCTGTCGGGCTGGGAAAACTGGCGGGCAAAGGAGAAACAAGCATAGTTTGAACTAGATGAGGGCTGTTAGCACCAGTGTATAGCAGGGTAGGAAGCACCGCCCATCGCCTGATTCTGGGAGACAATAGGCCTCCCGCTCTCAACCCCCTTTTCACCCCCATCACATGATGTGAGAGCATTTAGGTATGGGGAAAGTCAATAGGCGTAGTGGGAATAGCCGCCAGGTAGGACCTTAACCTCTAAGTAATTAATATTTAAGTATGCTTTTCCTCTGCCCTGTTTGCTGGTTCTCGTGACATATTTGCAGGGATGTCGGACTAAGGATGAGGTCCTACAAGACGCTGCTGGCTGGGAAAGACAGACCCGTTCTCATCTTCGCCTTGGGTGGACACTCCACCATCTTCTCCGCTTAAACTCATTGAAACTACCGCAAATGAATGGCTGAGTCGATTGTTTGGTGCTGCAATTATCAGACAAGGTTCGTACATCGCAAATAGTCTGTAAACCAGCCCTTCCCCTTCCACTAAAAAACCCTTAAATTTCCCATTTCCTTAAGCTTTAACTCCTTCCTCCACAAAGCAATTTTCCCTTGTTAAGAGTTCTGCCCGGCCTCCCATATCTCGCCATTAATGTGCCTTGAATTTCAGTAGAGATCCCGTGATAATCATCCATTTATCCCTCTCCCAGTGCAACTTAAGGGCAATTTAGGCTAAGCAATACCAGTGTTTAAATTTACTCTTTGTGTGAGTGCGATCACGTGTTCATTGTTAAAAGCCCAAGCAATTACAATCCCCATATTGTGCCTATGTGATGTCTTCATAATTATCTGCTGGGTTACGTAGTGGTTAATATTTTAACATGTGCAATGTGTAACATTCATAGGGGGATTCCATTTCCTTCAGTGTGTGCCGCCATTTCTGATCCGGGACCTCTCTTTCAGGAGAGACAAGCTGCTCATCGCCCTCTGTGCCCGATAATTCTGACTGCCTTTCAAAGCCTGAACTATTCCTGGTCGTAGTCCGATCCTTGAAGTCCATTGTGGCCTCGCCAAAATTTTATATGAATTATTTTCCCCATCCTGGAGTTCTCTCCTTTGCAGCATCTAACTGAGACTATTTAGTGTAATCAGGGCATGACTAAGCTATTTTTATTGTAACTGGAATAATTGTATTGTACATTGGCCCCCTTATTAATCAGCTTGCTTGTTGCCAATCACTGCATTATCCAATTAATGAGTCTGCCCATCGGCTATCATTTTGTTTTGTTTGTCTCCTTGTTTCATTGCAAAATCTCTGTAAATAAACCCCTGTAAATTGTAAAAGAATTCTAATTCCAATGGCAACCTTCCTCATTTAATTGTAAAACCAGGGAAAATCTAAGGTAAGTTTCAAATAACGTTTCCTCTGTTCATAATCTGGGCGCACTTGTTTAATTTGTTCAATTTTCGTCCCAACAGTTTATGACAATATATATATGTATATATATATATATATATATATATATATATATATATATATATATATATATATATATATATATATATATATATATATATATATATATATATATATATATATATATAGATATATACTACATATATAAAACTATTAAATGCACATTTCTTGTGTACACAAGGCTCAGCAAAACCCACTAACACGAAAATTAAACTTTAAATTCACTGAACTTTCGAAGAGACAATCTTCCTTTTCCACAGACTACAACTGATTAGGAGTGAAAAAAAAGGTGCAGAAAGGTTTATGTAACAATAAAAAATAACGGAATTGCCATTGCAGTCTTATCCGTAAAAAAAAACTTTACTAACATGACTCTACTATAAAAACAATAGCTACATTATTTTTTCATATGTTATTCAGAAAGTAGCTAAATTAAAATTGCTTTGATAAATGTTAAAATTCTTAAAGTTTAGAATCATGGTGGCTTCAACAAGTTTTCGTCTAAGTGTAACAGGCACTGTTACAATCTGTCAACATAATTAAAATCTTTCGGATAAATTTCCTGCGTCATAATTTATATATGTGTACTGTAGAAAGCGCGCTGCTGCTATCTTCTCTCCTAATGGCATCTCTGCGTTCCCTTCTTCTCAGCTTGAAGTCCAACGGTTCACAAATATAAACCTTTTCGCATGCTGCTCATGGCGATTTGTAAATTCATGACTTGTCTGACTAATTTTCCAGATCTACAGATTGTTTAGGCAGGTAGTCTATGCAGTCTGGGGTTGCATTAGCATCTTTGGGACATTATAAATTGTTCATTATCATTAAGATAGGGTTCCTTTTCTTTTGTTCTGTAATATGCGTGTCTTCCCTTTTGGCGTGCTTTATAAACACATAATTATATCAATATTTGTTAAATACCTGTTCGAAATTAATCATTTCAGGTTCAGTGAATTCATTTACCACATATAATATAGGCTCTTAAAAATAAATTCGAAATAACTCCCAATTTTGTAGGTTCTGAGTGATTAGAAAAGGCGGGTATTATCGGCAAAAAATAGTGAAGATACAGTTTTCTTAAGTCTTCGGACATATATAGCTCAATAATGCCACACCAGGGAACACTAAAAATGGGGCGGAGCTTCGAAGTCATTATGTTTGTTGCTTTTTTGATATCTAGTAACTTAAACCATAAATATTCTGTAGAACTTCTATGATCATTTATACTTGAATGCAGTAACAACCTCTATATTATTCGTTAATGTTGGTCACGTCAGTGCAGAGTAGAATATCGATCATCCTTCTTTAAACCCTACCGTGAAACCTTACTCATAAGTGGTGTTGTGACACTCAAATGAAGCCAAATTCATGCGTAATTGGAAGCAGGATGTTAAATAAGAAGAGAATATGTTTTAAAATTTGGGAAATATCTAGTGGAAATCGTGAGGAACAATACAGGAATGAATGCAATATTATGATGAGAGAGAGAGAGAGAGAGAGAGAGAGAGAGAGAGAGAGAGAGAGAGAGAGAGAGAGAGAGAGAGAAGAGAGCAAAATCTGCTTACGTGAAAGTATAGGCCTGTAAAGACTAAAGACTGGAGTATGAGCGACATACTGGCTGGATGTTTACTGGTTTATTGGTAGTTCCGTACTGAGATAAATGTACAGAATCTTAGAAGATGTTATTGACGCGTGCGAGCGGTAATGTAGCGTCTACACAGACAGGTAAAACAGAGATAAAAGATTCAGACATCTGTGTTTGTCGGCAGACAAACAGATGGCGATATCAGGAGACATGATTAACATACAGTGATGAAACATACATCAATGGAAAGGCCAGGAAATTCTACATATGGCCAATTGCATGAGATTCAAGACAGATTAATGAATACAATGCAGAGTATAACATATGTAAAATGGAGAGACGTTTAGCGTCTTCACAAACAGAAACATACACACAGTTTGATACAGAAGATTCGTTGGAACATTATGAGTACATGATTAGAATGCTTGCATGGCAATGCAAGTAGTGGTGATTGTACATAAATCGAGACAACAATGCTTAGGGAGAAACAGACGGAAATATTGTATGGTTGAAATCTCGTTCCTTTAGAGAAAGAAAACGAGATGCTCTTGTTGTCTTGTCCACTCCGATGGACGACGCACACACGCACACACACGTGTTTGGAAGAGACGGCATCAGGCTCTTACAGGCTTATTTATAGCTACTTAATTCCTTATACTTTCTTGGAGAGATTGAGTGATAATATATTTTTAAGGTATGTTTTAGAAGTGGAGAGAGAGAGAGAGAGAGAGAGAGAGAGAGAGAGAGAGAGAGAGAGAGAGAGAGAGAGAGAGAGAGAATTACAGTGCTGGTGGTGGACTTGCGATGACAAAAGGCGGAGGAGAGAACAGTGAGTCGGTGCCCAGACCCTTGGGGAAACCGGGTAATATGGCTACCAAGATTTTCTTCACTATACTAGATAAAATTTGAAGGGACCATAGTATTCAAGTTAATTCTCTTAGAAATTCGTACCCTAGTCTTGATTTCATTCGACAGTTGCTGTAACATTCAAAGATTATAAGAAGTGGAAAATTTCATACGGTCACTCTTGCTTTCTTGATAAAGTCTCTACTTTTGAAAATCGACTTTCATCCACAAATCATCCACGAAAAAAGCTGTGTAAAGTAAAAATATTTATTGCCACAAATAACTCGATATCTCCTGCACAGGCAATGAAATTTTAATATCATGTAAAAAATGTTGATGTACGGCATATAATAGTAATGCAGCTATGTTAGTTGTGTAGGCTAACTCTGAATTGCTTGTAATGAGAGCATAGCCAGAAAATCTTCTAGCTGACAGGCCACTTTAACCTTTATAAAGATTTCCTTTTAATGGCAGCAGAAAAACTTATTTTCAAGCCACTTTACAAGTATGTGGAATCCAAGGGATCGTTAGCTGATAGCCAGTATGCATACAGGAAGCAGTTAGGTACTGTATCTGCGATGCTCTTCCAGATCTGACAAGCCATTTGCAAGAGAACCTTGATAAAGGTTTTGAGTGTTTAACCGAAAACAAGTATAAAAGAATGTTGAAATAACCGATTTCGGATTACCAATTGCCAGTCTGTGTAATTGGTTATAATATTCCTTGTTAAAAAAAACAGTTCCTGACAGTAATTCGATTAATTAGACAAACTTAAGCAACTTAAACTGTTGATTCCACATTGCATCTTATTTACGATTTCTATGACCGCTTTTATAGGAACATATGAATGTAGGTTGGCGATGCCTCATACGGCCATATTGACATTCTTCTGGAGTCTAAAGTTTTTCACGATTTAAAAAATTTATGAATGTCTAAGGTTATACTGTCATTTTGGAAATCTAAGTATGAGACATTATTGGAAAAACTTTATACTGAAGAAGAAATTCTGCATCACAGAATATGACAATGAGTTCCTCAACAGAAGTATGGAAAGTAGACGAAATTCTCCAAGTTTTTGCATATTTTATGCTTATATACTTTTGCAATAAAATCATTATCAAAAAACCCATAAGAGACTGAAATCTCCAAATCCAAGAACAAGACAATGAACTGGAGGCACACTAACAAAAACCCGTTTTGCTCTTTTTTTCTTACTGCAGTAAAGCAGATTCTTTTTTACTCTCCCGCTGCTAAATTGTGGATGTTCTTGATCAAAAAGAAAAATTCTAACCTAGTATAAATAATGAGAACATTTTATTTTCACAATGAAATAATTATTTTTTTACATTTTAAGCAAGTTCTATTAAGCGTATATTATATAAAAATGTCCATATATATATATATATATATATATATATATATATATATATATATATATATATATATATATATATATTTATATATATATATATATATGCATTTATATATAGGACACATATATGCATTTCTAGCTTCAATGCTTTAAGATGTGATGAAAGAATTTTTGGAGCGAGATGGAACTAGGGCGAGAGACTCGATGTAAAATCTTTGTGTTCAGCAAATAGTTTGATTCCTCAGCTATCTGCGTGAGAACCTCAGCAATATTGGCAGTCAGGTGATCTCCGAAGTGTTATGTATATTCGTGAGTACGTGCGTTGATTTGATCTAGATTATGCCAAAATCTGCCCTAAAAGTGAGTTTGATCGTTCATTAACGTGACAGAACTGCAATTGTCCAGTCATAGTTTTGAAGTCGTTCCAGGCTTTGAAAATCGGCAGATAAGGTAGAGTCTCAAATCTCTGTTTTTATGGGAGAAAATTGAACTTGTGATTTTTACCATGATTTTCTAATCATTATGAACTTTTGAACTGGTGTGGGAGATTTAATATGAATATTCATACCTCTTTTATATTATTGTTTTGTTATGTTACGTTTGCCATATCTTGGCTATGCATTTTACACTTTAAATTGTGTTTTGCATTTCATATATTTTTGGGAGTTTTCTATCATGTTTAATTCTTTCGACAGATGTCTGTGGACTTGGGAGTTTGAGAAAAAGGACATGCAAGTCATTTGCAATGTCAATCTCTTTATGTGGTAGACTGTTTTTTTGACATGACTTTAGTTATTGATTTGGGGAGTATGTGTGATTTTGGATATTTTCAGGCTATTAGCCATAGTGAGACTTCTTTAATCAGAAGTGCTTTGCAGTTTAGAGTTTAGTTATCTGACTCGATAATTCATTTATTATGCATTTTAATCTTTGCTTTGTTTTATTCATTTCTTGTTGGGTTATTTGAATAATAAACCTATTTTTGTAGAAACTATTGTGTTTCTTTAAATAGTCCATTTAATTGCTTTGAGAGAATGAGTGAGGTCGGGTGGGTGAGCTTTGGTAAATGATGAGAGAGAGAGTCGATACACGGAGAGAGAGAGAGAGAGAGAGAGAGAGAGAGAGAGAGAGAGAGAGAGAGAGAGAGAAAAGGATGCAAGTGTTATCATGGGTCGAATCTTTATACGTCTTTTTCCTGAAGAAAGATCGCTAGATCACGTTACGTACACTTTCAAAAAAGTGTTGATTCTGTTCTTGTAACATATATATGTGTGTGTGTGTGTGTTTGTATATATACGCACACATACATATTGGTCAAGTACTAATGCACAAGTGTCATCCACTAATTGCAAGAACACTTCTACAAATTCTTGTGTTCTTATTTTAAAGGCTGAAATTTTGAAATTGACAAAAATTGCTGTTCTGCTCCTCCAATTCTTGAGTCTTAAGCCAACAGTTATGAAAGCAAATGACTTATAGCTGTCATCAGACCTATACTAGATCTACCACTAAACTTTGCTCCAATATACACAAGAATCAAAAAATATAAATTGACAAAATAAATTCTACAGATTAGACAAGCGAAGATTAGCTGCCTGTGGACATTTTGTGTTCAACATAGCTTATATCAGAAGGTTTCCACACCTCCCCTGACTTTAATTTTGTAAACTATACTAGTCTAACAGGCTGGGTTAACTGAAGACTCAGTAATACTCTCTTATAATGTGTCTTCAGTTTTACCCTAGGTATGAAGAAGTAGCCTATCCGCTTCCCTCTTGAATGTTCATGCCTTTCAATTTTGGTGCAGTATTCATTTTAGGCAGTTTTGGTGTAAGTGCCAATGCAAAAGTGGCATTTACTACTTTAATAGCAGCACCTTGTACTTCATATCTAGGGGCTGAAGCTTTTTTATCCGTGAAAGTTATATATTAATTCTCATTTTTCTGGATTCTTGTTTTTGTCCATTTTTTTACTGTATACTGGAAGTGGTTCCATTGTCGATCTGCTATAGCCTGGCAACAACCATGAGTTGATGGCTGCAACAGCTGTCGGCTAACAGCAAGAAATTGTAAAGGTCTTGCTTGAAGCTAGTAGATACCACTTGTTCATTAGAGCTTAACAACAATTGCACAAAAGAAAAAATCGGCGTGCATGCATTAGTAAGCGATGTATTAATTTTACAGTGATACAATTAATTTCTGATAAAATCATCATTGAATTGATAGTAAAGTATTTTCTGCCATATTCTGCCGCATGTTTCTCCCTCACAATCAGCCAGAGTCAAAAATTACACCCTCACTCATGCCCACTGCTGCTCACCGTGGCATAGGATGTGTCCTACTGAGCACCAGAAATGCCATTGCTGCCGTACAGACTACATGCAATTAAATGGGACCCACTGAACAATAGAAATTCATCATTATAGTCACGTCATACTTTACATTTAAGGTTTAGCTCTAAAGTCCACTTGCTGTAATAAAAACTATGGATCATATCAAGATTAGCGAACTCAGCATCTCCATGTCAAGAATAGCGAACCCAATGATCCTCATGTAAGGAATAGCCAACCCTTTCCGGTCCAAACTCCAATTTCACATGAGGGCTAGTACTAAACATGGCGAAACAGTGATTCATCTACACTGTTTTGCCATGTTTAGTACTAGCCCTGGGGTGTTAAATGTATTTTGCCTTGTTTAGTACTAGCCCCTGGGGGATCAAATGTCTGGTAACAAAGTGTTCATATCTAAAACAGTGAACCCAATTACTCCCATGTAAAGAATAATGAACCCAATAATCTTCTTGTAAAAAATAGCGAACCCTGCTGCGAGTGGGTTCGCCAATCTTGACATCATCCAAAACTAATTTATGTCAATTTGTCATCTAGTCCTGAAGACACTGCCGACAGGTTGGGAAACAGTCTGCTGGCTATTATAAGTTAATGGAAAGAAACATGAATAATTCTTCTTTATTTCAGAGAAGTTTGCCTGATGAGAAAAAGAAGTATAAACTGATTCAAAGTCTGGATAAAAAGCCTTCGGTAGGAATATATATATATATATATATATATATATATATATATATATATATATATATATATATATATATATATATATATATATATGTATAAGCTTGTAATTTGGAAGTAATATAATATACACACACACACACACACACACACATATATATATATATATATATATATATATATATATATATATATATATATATATATATATATATATATACATATATATATATGTGTGTGTGTGTGTGTGTGTGTATAGATATATGTATTCCAACTACTTGTGTTCAATGAGCCGGGATGGTTCAGATTCCAGATTCTTTAATTCACAAAGTACAGTGTATGAAGTACTAGTTTTCGAAGACATGCAGCCTTTTCATCAGGTACCAATGCATTGGTACCTGATGAAGAAGACTGTTAGTCTTCGGAAGCTAGTGCTTGATACACTGTGCTTTGTAAATTAAAGAATCTGGAATCTAAACCATCCCTTCTCATTGAAGCCTAACACGAGTAGTAGGAATATACATACTTATATACACACACACACATATATTTATGTCTGTGTATGTATATGTGTATATTTATACAAATATATATATATATATATATATATATATATATATATATATATATATATATATATATATATTATATATACAAATTCACTGTCTATAAAGTTATTACTTCCACAGAGGGTCTAAATATTATAATAAGTTCAAAAGGGGGATTCTTTATTTCCAAGCTTTCAGAGGTGCGTCTAATTCCATCTTCAAGGACCTGAATTATATATTTACTGTATACTGTATATATATATATATATATATATATATATATATATATATATATATATATATATATAAAGTATAACTATATATATTTGTATATTGTTTGGTATAATATAATAATATATATATATATACAGTAATTTGTATATATATATATATTATATATATATATATATATATATGTATATGTATATATATATATATATATATATATATATATATATATATATATATATATATATATATATATATATATATATATATAAATATATATATATATATATATATATATATATATATATATATATATGTGTGTGTGTGTGTGTGTGTGTGTGTGTGTGTAAGTGAATGTTCATGTTTGTGTGCTGTAGAAATATATGTTTGTGTGCTGTAGAAACTGAACAGACCCACACAAAATTTAGCACACGGCCCCTATGTGACCGCAGGAAGATTATAACTCAGAATCAAACCCCTAACCCCGTGACTGACATCAAACACAGACAAATTAAAAGAAATTTTCTTTTTTATCAATTCCGTCAGGTTTGCCTTAAGGTGCTTATTGGTTAATGGCATTTTTTCACATGAGTGCTCCAGATTTTCTTCCTGGCATTGTCAGACATTTGATTAACCTGCAACAATCCCCTACAACATCAATGATTTGAATTTACATGAATTTTTATCGAGATTTATGATAATTATTAATATGATTGCTAATTACCTAGATAAAATCAACATTGAAAAACTATATTGATAGTTCCTATAAGCAGATCTGCTTTATGTAGTAACCCGAGCTGAGAGCACCTTCCCCATCTGCTCATATGTAGTAGCTGCTGGCTAACCCTGACATGCAAGATATAAGGAGTTCGTTTTTTTTCGTTTATTCATTCAAATGGGAATTTCCTCATTTCTTCTTTGTGTTTATCTTCAGAATTCGCTACATCAACTGCCTCATGACGTTACGATGATATATTTCATTATAAAGTCAGTTTAAATGAGGCCTGGAATTAATTTTCGGACAGTTTGGCAACAATACTTCCACCACCACCATCAACTTCAACACCACCACCACCAAGCACATCAACTCTTTCAGCCTCATGCAACCACCTGCACCAAACTCTCTCTCTCTCTCTCTCTCTCTCTCTCTCTCTCTCTCTATTCTAATAAGATATATATAAGCCCTTCTCGGTCCTTATAAGAATCCCCTGACCCTCTCTCTCTCTCTCTCTTTCTCTTTTGCTATTCTAATAAGATAAGTGCCATATATATATATATATATATATATATATATATATATATATATATATATATATATATATATATATATATATATATACATATATCTATCTATCTATATATATATATATATATATATATATATATATATATATATATATATATATATATATATATATATATATATATATATATATATATATATATATATATATATATATATATATATATATATATATATATATAATATAAAAGGCCCATAAAACATTATTTAAACGTTGCAACGTTTAAATAGTGTTTTATATATATTCATATTACACTATATTACAGGAAAAGACATTCATATATATATATATATATATATATATATATATATATATATATATATATATATATATAGCCCTTCTCGGTCCTTATAAGAATCCCCTGACTCCTGATGAAGTCATAGGATGCCATGATAGGACCGGCCAACGGTTATATTCTCTCCGACATAGAAGAAATCTTCCTCCCCCCAGAAACCCCCCAAAAGTTTGTTAGGATATAGTGTCACCTTTCCTGGCACCAATTGACTGATAGACCTAAGGAGAAATGCCAGAGCCAGTCATGTCCAGGAGAGAAGAAATTGGGGGCTATGAGGTACTAGAGGGCTGGAAGAAGATGCCCAAAGGCATCCCCTTGAGAAGGCAGAGAGGTTTCGTTCAAGTTAGGGGAAAGACTCACATCCCCTTGCTACCTCCGTAGGTTTCCCCTCAGCCTCTAACTCGCATTTACTGTAGATTTTAGCTTACTTAGATACTTGGGCCCTTGTGTAAGTTTTAGTTAATACAGATCATTGTTAAATTTACCCCCTGTGTCTTATTTAAGCATGACCCACAGTACTGCAACTGGACCAGAGGTCAGGGTCATCTTCTGGTGTCAGGTGTGTGGGGTCTGCTGCGAGGTGCTAGTTAATAGTAAATATAGCAAACTGCGGGTCTGCAATCATGCTAATGCAATAACTGTGGAGTGATATTAATCTGAGGCACAATGGTGTATAATACAAGAAGCACAAGATCCCACAGGGCTGACAGTGACAAAGAAGACGAGAGGGACGTTAGGGCGGTAGAAGTTAGTCTCGGATAAGGGGAAAATAGCAAAATAGACAAAGAAAATGAAGGAACCCTTTTTAGGGTATACATGAAGCAGAGACACTAAGGGGGCAGGAACTCGATGAACACGAGTGAAACGAACAGTAGTACACCATCGAGAATTCTGAACAGCGGTAGTACAAATAATGGTTCTACATCAGCGGGGAACAGTAGTAGTGGGAGTGGAATGATCGTTTCCACTCCATCAGGGATTGCAATGCAACCTCCGGCCCCGGCCGGTGTAGTGCCTAATAGTGTAGTGATAAAACTTCCCTCACCATTATTGCCCAGCCTCGAATTCAATAATTCAAGGCCCAAAGAGGGCTTCGTGTCGATCGAAGCCTTCATTAACAGTGTTGAAAATGCCACTAGCAGTTGGACTGATGCCCAGAGAATCACACAGACCACTGCAAAGAAGACTGGGTCCACAGCCAAGTTGCTAAGATCATGGAATCGCAAAGCAGTGGATTGGGAATCATTCACAAGAGCCCTTATCCGATGCTTTGCCCTAAAAAAGGATGCAAGAAGGGAAATGTGGCCAGCTATTGTCCAGAATTATGAGTGGGGGAGAGTATCGCCAAGCACATCACCCGAATTTCGACTGACTATGAAAGTTTGGCCCAGGACACAGAGTAGACAGAGGAGGATAGAGAGGGATTCTACTAATGGATGCTGGTGAAGGCTCTCCCTGCCTCAGTAGCTGCTCTGCTGATCGGTCCTGGGCAGCCCTTGGAGACTACGATTGACTCAGTGCAGTTGGCATTAGATAAGAGATGGCTGCAAGCAGAGGGGAGGCCGTTGTCCTACCCCCCAACCACCTTTGCCACCGCCAACCAGTCCATGACACAAAGGCACGCTCTTCCAGCCCCAACCAGCTCGAGCAGAGTTGGCCCCAGCGCCAAGCAACCAAGGGGGGCCAGGAGAGGGGGAGCATGGGTATGGCAGGGGGACTCTGTTGATGGTGCGGAAGAAAGGGCTGCATGCGCACCCAATGCCCATTGTGCAGTCAAAAGCATTCTTTCATATGTAGTGCCAGCGACCATCTAGTTAGCGGGTGTACAAAAAACGACATCGCGTCAAACGGTGCGCCCCCTCCCTCAAGAGGGAGGGGAATGCGCCGGGGAAGGGGAGGAAGAAGTGTACCTGCGAACATCCACCCTCCAGCACCCCAAGGGCCAGTGGCAGCTGGGACCACAAAAAAAGAAGAGGGCCTGGTGGGAGTAGTGCCACCCCTGCCAGCATGTAGGTGGGGGTATTCCCCCACCAGTGAGAGCTCTCTCTGCCCAAGGGGTGTGTACCTGTGGGGGGAACAGAGCAGACGTCCCCCACCCCTTCTCTCTCTCTCGCGAGAGTGGAGATTCAGTTCCTGTTCTTGAGGTGGGAATTGGAACAGGGACATACCATGCCTTATTGGACAGTGAAGCTTGAGTTTCTTTGATTGAGGAACCCTTGGTGACCGGTGCTATTATGGCATGGAAGAGATGTCTGTTGTTAAACACTGCGAGTGGTCATCAGATAATGATCCAGCGAATTGTAAACCAACAGATCTCCCTGGGAGGATGAGTCTTGACTCACAGATTCCCTGTTGTACTGATAACTCACATGGAAGGAATTCCCGTTATTCTGGGGATTGGCTTCGTGCGAGAGCACAAGGTGGCCCTCTATGGGGTCGACAGAGCGGGAGTGGAAGTTTCGATACCAGTGGGAACTGGGTAGTACCAAAAACTTTCCGTCTTGGGTGAGAGGAGACGGTGTGCCAAGGTGACCCGGGCATCCAAGGGGGACACGGGAGTGGTACCCACTAGCCCTGAGGTACGGGAGGTAATCCCTCCCTCCCACCTCTATTCCCTTTCTGTCATCCCAGCGCAAAAGTTAGAAGGTACACTCAAACATATTAATCCCCATAATAAGTGGGCAGACTACATATTGCCAGGGGTCACTACCATCACCAATGGGAAGGCGAATGTACCTTTTATTAATGTAAATAGTAATAGGTTAGAGTTAAGTAGTGAGTCTCTTTGCGATTTAGAAGTATGCACCCTTGTAACAGCCGATAATACAGTGTCGGCCTTGACTACACAGAGTCAAGGTCGCAGAGAACCATGGCTTAGAAGGCTCCCGCAAAAGCTGCCAAAGCAACACCTTTAAATTACCGCAGCTATGTAGGAGACATAGTTAGGGAATACCAAGATGTGATAGCAACTGGAGATGAACCCCTGTGAGAATTAATAAGTTTCCTTTTAAAATAGAAACGGGAGATCATCCCCCTATTCAAACAAAACATTACAGAACCCCTGCATGTCACGAACAAGTGATTAATGAAACAATAAATCAATTGCAAGATCAGGGTATTATTCAAGAAAGTGCATCTCCTTGGGCTTCTCCAATCATTCTAGTTAAGAAGAAGGATGGCTCTCTCAGGTTGTGTGTTGATTATAGGCGACTGAATGCCATTATCGAAGAGCTTTTGCTTAAAGTAAGGGACAGTAAATTTTTCACCACGCTGGATCTCAAGTCGGGCTACCGTCAAATTCCCTTAGATGACGAGAGTAAAGAGAAAATGGCCTTTATAGCGAATAACTGATCTATCTGAATTAATTTCCTTCCTTTTGGATTAAAGAATGCTCCGGCTCATTTTTCAAGAGTAATGATGTCAGTTTTAGCTTCCATAATAGGCTGTGGAGTTTTCGTATACCTAGATAATATCATTGTAATCGGTGCCACAGTAGAGGAGCTTATGGCTAACTTTTAGAAGAATTAAGGTGCCATGGAATGAAAGTTAACCTAGATAAATGCCAATTTTTTCAGACAGAAGTGGAATTTCTTGGGCACATCATAACTTCTGAAGGCCTTAAGCCTTTTGCTGATAAAGTCGCAGTAATTAAAGAATTTCTACAGCCTAAACATGTGAAGAATGTAGCTAACCTCCTCGGACTAGCAGGATATTACCATAAATTCATTAGCCAACTTTGGGCAGATAGCGAGACCATTAAATGCATTAAGGAAGCAAACTGATTTCCAGTGGGGTGAGAAGGAACAAGACGATTTTCAGAAATTAAAAGATGCCCTTGTGAGCAACGAACTCTTGGCTTATCAGAGGTTCGATCGGTCATTTATTGTGACCACAGATGCAAGCGATATCGCAATAGGAGGGGTAATATCTCAGATAGACGATGAAGGTAATGAGAGACCAGTTTGTTTTGCATCACAGGAATTAAAAGGGGCAGAGAGAAATTATAGTACCTTCGATCGAGAGGCTTTGGCAGTCCTGTGGTTGCTGGAGAGACACCACTATTTGTTGGGACGTAAAGTAAAGATTTTCACAGATCACTGACTGTTAACACACCTCTTTAAGAAGAGCAAGATTGCTAATCTCCAAGCTCGCTGGATCGAGCGAATTCCAGAGTTCGATATCATATAAATCAAGCATATTCCAGGAAAAACTAGTAGGGTGGCAGATGCTCTCTCCAGGAACGTCATAGGATAACAACACATGCTGCAAAGCACAAGGAAGAATGAAAAAAGAAATCTCATAACATTGATGGCACAGGTGGCGCCAGCACTAGTGCCAGCAACGTTACGACAAATGCTAACAGTGACAGTCAATCAGATGGGGGCATGGAGCGTAGAAAATGGGAATCTCATGGGTACTCACAGGTGAGTGGGAGTGGCCGAGATGACAGCGGGTTGAATGCAGGTGGAACTCTGACTGGGGGAGTCCAGAATATGAAAGTGTGGTTGATTTTTGTGGTTAGAGTGTGCAAGAGTTGGTTGACAGTCAGGGTTCTGAAGCCTGGATTAACCAAATCAAGGCCTGTTTGAGAGGTGAGAGCAGCGAGTCCCTGAGTTCTGCGCATTTGCGGAAGGATGTGTTCTTCATTGAAGGAGACGTCTTGTTCTGTAGATGTGAGAAAAGGCCCAGTGATATCCAAGCCCGAGTCGTCCTTCCTCGAGCTTTGATAGAGAGAGCCATGCACATGATCCATGTAAGCCCTTATGCTGGGCATGACTATAGAGAGATCTCTTAAAAGAGCCAGTGCGCACTTCTTTTGGGTCAGCATGCGTAAGGACATAACTAGATTTGTAAGGAATTGTCATGTGTGTAATACAATGAAAAGTCACAGGCATGTGATACTGAAGGCCCGATTGAGGCCTGTGGTGCCTGTGAAATGGGATAGAGTACATATGGATGAGGTCGGACCACTACCTTCTGAGCAAGGACAACCCAAATACATTTGTGTGTCCGTAGATGCATTCGCACGTTTCAGACGTGTGTGCAGTGGAGAATAAGATGGCAGATGAAGTGGCTAAGGCGTTATGTTCCCTCGTGTGTCGGTTCGGGTGTCCTAGTATGTTGGTCAGTGACAATGGACGTGAATTCATCAATGAGATGATCCGTGAGTTTACGGCTCTCATGTGAAAAGGCATGTCACCATTGCTGCTCATCAGCCGTTAGCCAGCGGGCTAGTTGAGTCCCATAATCATGAAGTGATCAATATCCTAAGATACCTAGTTGAGGATCACCCGACTTCATGGCCGTCTCTGCTACAGACGGCTGAGCTGGCTATTAACACTACTTATAACAACTCGATCAGGGACACCCCCTATTTCCTGATGTTTGGGCAGGATATTCGACTGCCGTACTCTGTGGTCTTGGACCCTCAACAGATACCACTCTACACAGTAGAACAGTACCGGGTTTGGTTTTGTAACATGACCCGATGAGTGTTCCAGACTACCCAGCGACTGCTGTTGAGGGCCAATGAAAAGTACCAGGTGCTGTACGATAAATGCTTCCACACACATGATTCTGTCATGTCTTTCAATGCATAAAACGACGAGAAATAATAAAAATGAAAACGCTAGATACATCACTCCCAGACCTAACTAAAGAGGTATGTACTGCACATACGTTAACAAAAATTGTTTATTTACATTTAGTTTAATATTTTTTATTAGATATACTGGATATGGAATACTGTATCCATAATTTTTTAATATTCTTTACCATATAACCAATAATTATTATTTTATAAGAGGTACTGGGGTTGTTTGTATGATAGGTGTGCACAGTTTATAGTCCTCTGTTACGTAAGGTATTCTGGTAATAATAATAATAATAATAATAATAATAATAATAATAATAATAATAATAATAATAATAATAAGATAATAATAATAGGGGTCTATAATAATAATAATAATAATAATCTTTACTGCAACTCAGGGCCATATACATGGAATATACAAATGCAATGCACAATCTAGATACATAGGATAACACGACAAGAATAATAATCGGTAGTACCCACAGGGTTGCTGAAGAAGTAGAAAAAATAGAATTCATAATAATGGTAATGACAGTAATTATATCGAGAATAATAGTAAAAAATATAAAATTATAACAATTAAAAATACAGATTGCAGACGATTAACCTACATACGAGGACTGAAAATTGCAAAACTCTACAATGATATTATTCATAGTAGTAATAAAAAGGGAAAAATACTAATAATAACAAGAAACGTAGAATACAATAATAATAATAATAATAATAATAATAATAATAATAATAATAATAATAATAATAATAATAACAGATACTGGAGATGGCACTTCATAATAGCAAAAACAGAGAGTAAGTCATTTAAGGCACAGATGCCTCATTATAGGCTACCATCTCTCCCACAATTTAGATCTCCTTCTTGAAGCCTCACTGCTTAGGATGCTTTGTATGAGCTGCTGTTTCTCAGTTGGGTGATCAGACTGGACATTGTTTGCCTCACAATGATTTTCAAATTATCCAGGCGGTTTTCTGTGAACATCTGCGTGGCGGAGTGATAGCGAGGAGTGTTTGTGAGGCATCTCAGAATGACATTGTGAACAATAGTGATACGTCTCATGGTCTCTCGCGTACAGTTCGTCCAAAGGGAATATTGCCGTTCTGCAATATTCGTAAGCGATCTTGGGAGCAGCGACATACACTGGGTCTTGGTTTCGTTGTATAGGATATCAAATTCCTCTGCATATTGGCAGCAGGTGTCGATGAGTCGGTGGAGACCTTGCACTGATGGGGAAATCAGAACCATATCGTCGGCGTAACAGAGGTTGTTTATTGTTGCTTCGTTGATAGTGCATCCGATTGGGAGTGAGTTCAGTTTGACATTCAGGGCATCTGCGTACCTGTTAAACAGGTATGGAGAGAGAATGCCCCCTTGCTGGAGCCTGTTTAGGGAGCCGAAGGTGTACGACAATATGTTACCTCATTTGGCACAGAATTGCTGTGTGGAGAACCAACAACATAAAATGCCGATTAGATACAGAGGTGTTCCTCGTTTGTGCAGCTTCAGGAAGAGCTTCGGGTAGTTTGCTCTGTCAAATGCTTTTCTCACATGTACAAAACATAGGAAAACAGGAGAGTCTGATGATAGATAATAGTTCAGCAATTCTTTCAGGATGTAGATGCAGGTGTCGGTTGAGTGGTTTGCTTTAAAAGCTGAACAGGTTGTCAGTAGTGTGTAGAAAGGGGAGAAGTTTCGTTGGAAGAGCGGACTCAAGTATCTTTGATGCAATTGTAGTAATTGCAATCGGGCGATAATTGCCAGGGTCAGCTGAACCCTTTAGCTTGTTTTTTATCAATGGTATTAAGTGAACTGAACTAAGAGTATGGAGTCTGGGAGAAACTGGTAAATTATGCACGCATTGAATGAGCAGCTAACAAAATGTAAATTATTGGATGGTAGACCATCTCAGCCGGCCGATTTATTATCAGGTAGGTTGTTCATGGCATCACTGATGTTACCTGGCGTAATGTGATCGGCGAAATGAAACTGAATGTTATCAGTAAGGAGGTTACCTACATCCTTCAGGAGTCTTGATCATTTATGCAATTCAGGTTAGTGCTGAAGTGATTGCCCCACATTCTTGCAACAGCCTCGTCACTGACGGCGTTTCCTGCTCTCTGTGATAGCTTTTTAGTTTTGGGATTTAGGGACTGAATGTCTTTCCAAAGGCGAGGGTAATCGCCAGATTCTAATTTTCTTGACATTGCATCAGCTCTTAGTTGCTTTTCATTCAGTCTGCAGTGCTTAAGGGCAAGTTTGAACTGCGCTCTGGCCTGCCTCATTAGCAGTGCAAAGTGTCCTTCCCTCTGGCTACCATTTTGCCTCCACAGTAAAAACATTTCTCGTGAATGTGTATATAGATCCTTAACCAAGTCATTCCATCCAGGTATATTAAGAGAGTTGCCTTGACGAGATCTAAAGGTATCCTTGCCGGAGGCAAGCATAGCGGAAATTATACTCGAATAGAATTCTTTCAGATCTCTCCTGTGATGGTCATTTCTACATTTTGGGTTAGTGCACAGTAATGCGTCTGCCATTTGAACTATTGACCGCAGCCTGGTTTCCGTGGTTCCCCTAAAGGATCTGGTTTTCTGTTGGTTTTTGAAATCCCATTTAACGGCAAGTGAGCGATCAGTTAGGGGGTTCACAGTAGGGAGGGGTGGGGTACTGAATGACACCTGTACAGGAATGTGATCATAGCCCGTTTCAAGATCGTAGTGAATGTTGCGGGTCACAATAGAATCATGAAATTGGGGGGATGTGATGCGGTGGTCCAGC
>NC_089781.1:45625674-45695674 GCF_040412425.1 Macrobrachium rosenbergii
TATATATATATATATATATATATATATATATATATATATATATATATATATATAATGCATATATATAATATATATATATATATATATATATATATATATATATATATATATATATATATATATATATATATATATATAATGCATATATATATAATATATATATATATATATATATATATATATATATGTGTGTGTGTGTGTGTGCATGTGTGTGTATGTATCTTGATGGTTCAGTTATCAGTTACTGTCTATTAGTGTTTCTAAACAAGGCAACAGGTTCCAATCCTGCCAGTAACAAAGTGCTTATCAATTATTATTACCCTTGGGAGTAAGTTATTCCTGAGGTATAGTGAATTATATATTAAATTAAATTTGTGGCTTGATATTTGTAAACATAAAAAATCAAGTGTGTGCATGTAGTGGGTTAATCTGACTTTTCTTAGCAACATTCACTTCAGGGTGTGATGTCTCTGCCTACACGAGTTAGGGTAGAAAGGACTCATCAGCCTTGGCAGGAGTCGCTTGTAGGAGAAGTACACTCCAAAATCAAAGCAGTTGGTAGAAGGAACTCTTTAGTCTTGGTAGGTAACTCTTTTAGAAGTACACTCCAAAATCAAAGCAGTTGGTAGAGGGACTCTATAGCCTTGGTAGGCAACTCTTTTAAGAGAAGTACACTCCAAAATCAAAGCAGTTGGTAGAAGGGACTCTTTAGCCTTGATAGGCAACTCTTTTAAGAGATGTACACTCCAAAATCAAAGCAGTTGGTAGAAGGGACTCCTTAGCCTTGGTAGGCAACTCTTTTAAGAGGTGTACACTCCAAAATCAAAGCAGTTGGTAGAAGGGACTCTTTAGCCTTTTTAGACAACTCTTTCAAGAGAAGTACACTCCAAAATCAAAGTTGGTAGAAGGGACTCTTTAGCCTTGGTAGGCAACTCTTTTAAGAGAAGTACACTCCAAAATCGAAGCAGTTGGCAGAAGAGACTCTTTAGCCTTGGGAGGCAACTCTTTCAAGAGAAGTACACTCCAAAATCAAAACAGTTGACAGAAGTACTCTTTAGCCTTGGTAGGCAACTCTTTTAAGAGAAGTACACTCCAAAATCAAAGCAGTGGGTAGAAGGGACCGTTCAGCTTTGGTAGGCAAATCTTTTAGAAGTACACTCCAAAATCAAAGCAGTTGGTAGAAGGGACTCTTTAGTCTTGGTAGGCAACTCTTTTAAGAGAAGTACACTCCAAAATCAAAGCAGTTGGTAGAAGGGACTTCTTAGCCTTGGTAGGCAACTGTTTTAGCAGAAGTACACTCCAAAATCAAAGCAGTTGGTAGAAGGGACTCTTTAGCCTTGGTAGGCAACTCTTTTAAGAGATGTACACTCCAAAATCAAAGCAGTTGGTAGAAGGGACTCTTTAGCCTTTTTAGACAACTCTTTCAAGAGAAGTACACTCCAAAATCAAAGCAGTTGGTAGAAGGGACTCTTTAGCCTTGGTAGGCAACTCTTCCAAGAGAAGTACACTCCAAAATCAAAGCAGTTAGTAGAAGAGACTCTTTAGCCTTGGTAGGAAACTCTTTCATGAGAAGTACACTCCAAAATCAAAACAGTTGACAGAAGGACTCTATAGCCTTGGTAGGCAACTCTTTTAGGAGAAGTACACTCCAGAATCAAAGCAGTTGGTAGAAGGGACTCTTTAGCCTTGGTAGGCAACTCCTGTAGGAGAAGTACACTCCCAAAATCAAAGCAGTTGGTAGAAGGGACTCTTTAGCCTTGGTAGGCAACTGTTTTAGGAGAAGTACACTCCAAAACTAAAGCAGTTGGTAGAAGGGACTCTTTAGCCTTGGTAGGCAACCCTTGTAAGAGAAGGCTACTCTGAATATAAACCTTGTTCTTCAACCCTGGACTGTGCCATAGCCATTGTACCGTGGCCTTCCACGGTCTTGGGTTTGAGTTCCCTTTCCTGAGGGTACAATCAGGCATTTATCCTCTTTTTCGTTTAATTTCCTGTTTTTTCGAAAAGTGTGTAAGACAGACTGATGAGAAAGCAAAAGTTGCTTAGTGGATTTTCAGAAATGTGCCTTCATCTTCACCTCATCTTATCCCTCTGTGTTTTATTTCTAAATCCATCCTGACTGTCCTCCCCAAGTTGTTGTGGCAAACCTGGTGGATTTCTTTTGCCTTACAAGGTGTGCTGGCCACGCCTTGTTGACCAGTTACTTCCGGTGTTTCTTTAGTAATGTAAATACTATTGTTGTTGATGGTATTGTTGTTTATTGTTCTGTTGTTTTGAGTCTATTTATAGGTTTTGATACTGATTTTATGCTGTTAATTTTAATTCTTTTGGGAGACATTGAGATGAACCATGGGCCTGTTACTCATTACAATAAAAAAAATTGCAAAGTATTTTACTCAAATATTCGGGGGTTAAGTCTTTTAGACTCGACATGCCATTTGCAAGAGAACCTTGATAAGGCTTTTGAGTGCAGAGTAATTCAGATAGATTTTAGCGCTGCTTTCGGTTTACTAAATCACAAGGCACTTATTTATAAACTTCAGAATATTGGAGTGGGTGGGTATGTTTCAGGATTGCTTCAAGATTTCCTTGCAGGTAGGCAACAACGAGTTACTGTGAACAGGATCTTCAGTGAATCAAGACCTATTGTGTCTGGAGTTCCACAGGGCAGTGTTCTAGGTCCACTGTTATTTTTAGTGTATACAAGTGATATGGTTGTTTGCCTGGAAAAGAAGACTGTTCAGTATGCTGATTTAGTAACACTTGTGGGTGTAGTAAAATATTCACTTATGAGAAATGAAGCTGCCCTCAGCCTGAATGGTGTAGTTGGTGGGGTATGAGGCTAATCTCCAGTAAAATTAATTAGCAGATCTTGTACTGATTTTCCACACCACCCTCCCCTGCAGATAGATGGGACTTTGCTGATTAAGTCTGAAGCTTTAACTATTCTAGGTGTAACTTTTGACTCACATCTAACTTTTGAGAAACATCTAATGAAAGTTTCTGCAAATGCCGCACAAAAATTAGGTATTGTTTGTAAGACGTCATATATTCATAACAGTGATAAAATCAATGCAACCTGTTTTAGGTCATTTGTACTTCTTTAACTAGAATACTGTTCTCTGGTGTGGATGTCTGCTTCTGCCAGAGAGTTATCTCTTGTAGATACTGTCCTCCTGATGGTGGTTTCCTGGGTTCAGCTATGGTGTCCACCTGAGGATGGCAAGGGCCCCCTTATAGCAAAGGCAGTGGTGGTCTGTGTCACCATACAGGATCTTGGTGTTCTTTATGGCCAGCTGGCATTGGGGGCCACTGCTATTTTTCCTCATGCAGTGCTGGTAGACTGTCTCTTCATGTAGGTGAACAAAAATCCTCTTGGAGAGGTGAGTCATAGTCAAGCTGGTGTAGGAATGGCAGCATCTTTTCTCAGGGTACAGTACCTGGTAGACTACTCTTCTCTTCATGGTGTCAATGTTAATGAACTGAATGGCCTCACTGGTTTCTACTATTCACTTAACTCTGGATACATTTGGCAAGTATGTTTCTTTTCCCATGAATGAGGGCAATTTTGACTTCTAATTCTTGCAATCTCAACAATCAATTATTATTTCTCATCCTACCCAAGCATAATAGCATATTATGATCTGTATACACTTTGGTTGAAGATTTATTCCCTTGTAAGTACACAGCAAAATGTTCTAAGGCAAGGATTGAAGCCAGTAATTTTTCCTCGGTAGCGGCATAGTTGCACTAGTGTTTGTTGAATTGGCAAGAGAAATAGGAGTCTCATAGTCTCCTTTTAGCAACAACACAGTGCCAGCCCCTAGGTTGTTGGTACCCTTGGCAACCTCGAACTCTGACTCAAAGTCTGGTGCCATCAATACTGGTGAGGCACTTGTCATTCTCTTCAGATCAATTAGAGGGGCAGCAAGAGTGGCACAATCAGGACAGAATTTCTGATAGTATCTCATCATACCTAGGAATCTTTGGATGGCATGCCTTTTGCTGGGTGCTGGAAATTGCATGATGCTCTCTAACCTCACTTGGACTAGATTGACTGCTTCTTGACCCACTAAATGGCCGAGGTATGAGACAATATTGTGACTGAACTCGGTCTTAGAGAGGATAATTGTCATATTTGTTTCTCTCAACCTCTGGAATAGTCCACATAGTTGTTGGACATGGTTTTTTGTTTTTCCCAGGTATCACTGTAGTCAACGATACCATCCAAGTAAATGATGACTTCTTCTAGACTTTGAATGGGGGAATTTATAATTTTCTGGAAATAGCTAATACAGCTTTCATGCTGAAAAGAATTACGTTGTATTTGAACAGGTCTGTCGGGGTGACAAAGACAGATATCTCACAAGCAGGTTTAGTGAAGGGGACACACCAGTATTCCTTCAGCAGATTGCATTTCATGATATATTTGGCTTTTCCCACAGTGTTCACCCAATCATCAATTCTGGGTTGGGGAGGAGTGTGATTTAGAAATGCAAAATGTACTTCATCATACGTCTGAACCAGTACTCTTGGTGAACTCCAGGGCAACTCACAGGGGCAGATAATGCCATGTTCCAGCTCAAAATCTAGGTCTTTCTGTGGTGATGCATGCTTCTGTGGTGAGACCCTACACACATCTTGCCGTATTGGTGTGATGTCCCCTATGTTTAGGGCATATTTATGAGGATTGGGCAACCTGGACATCATAAAAGAGACTCATATACTCCAGCACAATCCTCTTGATATCTGTTTCTTGCTCCACTGGGAAGTGTCACTTTCTGATCAAAGTTTTCTAGTGCAGTAATATAGCAGAGTTGTTGAGCTTTAGCTCAAGGGCTGATTTTTCACACTGGCTCTGCCCCATTTTCTCAGTTTCCAGGCTCTCATGGGTATATAGTGGCAACATGGTACAGTGTCAAATTGGCATGGGTGGCACTGCTGGCACTCAGTACATGTAGGGTTACTAACATTAAACTGAACTTGGCACACCTGGGTTGTTTTCCAGTGATCTAGGGTGTCAATAACATAGTCTATTAATTTATCTCCTCGTATAAACTCTAATATTTCATGGAGAGTGGGTTCCCAGGGACAGATGGGATGACAAGGGCCTTGTCTCTCACCTGGAATTCTTTCTCACATACTTTATTGGTGGCATAGTACCACAACTTCATAGTACCACAACTTGTGAAGCCCTTTGCAAGGCTTCATGGGCTGCATGGTGGGTGGTGCATATTTGCTTGTGGAATGCTTGTACGTATTTTAGAAAACTGCTGGTCTCGCCCTGATCTCTGATCCATATCCCTTTGTGAAGATGAAGTCGCATCATGAACAGCTAGAGCGGCTCTCCCTTGTCCCAGTCCTTGGTATCTTGATCAAGACAGTAGGCTTATAGGATACCCTTGAAGGTGGCATGAAACCACTTGAGGGCACCTCCAGACTGTGGGTGACAAGGAGATGACACATTGTGCTTGATCCCCAACTGGATAAGAATGCACTACTGGGATGTGTGTGGATCTTTTGTGGTAGCCCAAAAGTTGTGATGAAGTGGGTGAAGGTATGAAACAGGGCCTTCCCAGTGACAGCCCACAGTGGCATGGCCTCAGGGAAATGAGTCAAGGCACATGTGGGGTTCAGAAGGTCAGCATTCCCTCATCTTGTTTTGGGTAAAGGTCCTATGACATGAAAGAAGATTTTGGATAAAGGTTCTGTTACTACAAGGATTAGGTAAAGTGGAGCCCTCCCCAAACTGGAGTCCTCCTTCCCTATGGTCTGGAAGGTGTGGCAACTACAGCAGTAGTTGGTGACAATTCAGGCTGGGCCAGTAGAATGCAAGAGGACTTTCCCCCCGTCTTATTGATTTTAAGATGCCCTCCCAGGTGTTGTTCATGGACCAGGTAAAGGATTCCTGCTGAGAAGGGTGGTAGCACTACTACTTGATATAATACTGTCCTTTTGTGAAAAGGGGAATTGAGTTTGATCAAGTGGAGGGCAAGTCTTTGGTTTCAGTAACAGACAATTTCTCCTCACTGAATGGCAGGGCAGCTTTGTGGGGGAGATATTGGTTTGCCCTCATATTGCTCAGCATCGTGATCTTTGCAGGCTTGGTACCTTGGTACCCTGGTCCTGCAAGGGGTACAAATTCTTTGCAGGTGAAGGCTTTCCTCCCTATCCTTCCTCTTCTGTATGCTCATCCTAGAGGCCACTGGGTAGTGGCTCCTGGTCATTCCACTGGTTTCCACAGTATCTATCTCTTCCAGCGACCATTGTAGTTCACAGCTGGGGGTCCGGTGGGGAATCCATTTTGTCTCTGAGATGTTAACCATCTTCTTTGGGGGTTCAATAGTGCTTTCTCTGAATTTTCTTGGAGCTTGGTGTAACACTGGGACACCGCCTGTCCTATTTTCTTGCAGTAACTGCAAATGATCCTCTAAGGGGTGGAGATGCAACTGTTGAGTAGTTGGCACTCTGAGTTGACCTCTGAGTTGCCCTCTGAGTGGTACTCTCCATCCCAGTAGGGGACGCATGGGCCTTGGCTCTCTGGCTTTAACCAGCAACGGTAACCTCTGATGGGATGGAAATGCGAGCAATCATTTTTCCCCACATAGATTCTCAGAGTGAGTTCCCTCTTGTTGCTCTGAGCAGTCTGAATTTACTCCGAGGTCTTGCAGAATATTGCTTCTTTCATCTGTCTTCCTGGCAGGAGAGATTTCCTTTGGATATGCAATTTTTTCTTCCATTCCTTTGCTGTCATTGTCCTTGTGTTCACTACCAAAGAAATCCAGGGATGTTCCATATTTTAGTACTATCTGTGTTTGCAAGTGCTCTGTGGTTGCTCATGGGGAGGACATACTAGCTGCCTACTCACATGCTTACTTCAGCTGTGCTCGTGTAAGTTGCCACAGTAATCCATGGGTTGTTTTACTGAAGAAACGGGTTATGATTGTTTTATCTTGGTAGTCCATTTTCTATAACTAGTGCAGTGCTTTTTGCCTATTCTGTCATTTTTTCTTTAATTCTTACGCTGGTAGCAACAATATTGATTTAGTGTTCGATTTTTCCAATTTCACTATCGTAGGTCAAATCCCGGACAGACTCAACTTCTGTTGTTATATGATTTTGAAAGTGCTACTTACAGGGTGGAAAGAGAGGAGTCTCCAGAAGGTCAGTGAGTACACACAATAACCCTCTGCCCAGCGTAGGAGAAGGGTCTGTGTCTAGGGTGTTCTCTTGTACTACCATGACACTTTCGGTACATCCTTACTTTCTTTTCCCAAAACACTTTTGCTTTAATAAGAATGACACGTGTTCGTTACTCTGAGGATTATGTACGTAGAGGAACTCTCACCTGCACTTTCTAGGCGTGTTGTTTCAAATGTTCACTTGACTCAACACCAGTTATCTTTATTCCTTGCTGTCTCTTTCTTTATCTTAGAGCAGTAATCTTCAAACTGTGGTTTTCAGGTGGGCCATGGACATTTAACTAGATTATATTAAAAAATAAATTAACTATATAAAAAATAAGAGAATAAAATAAAAACAAAAGAAATGAAAATCTGAAACCTCAGTGTAAAGACAAAACTGTAATTCATTTTGTTGACTCATCGCGTGCCTTCATTGCTAAGATCCAGAACTGGGTTAGGAAAATTAATGCCGGTAATTTATCAATGTTTGAGAATTTTTGTGAAGTTGTCGAAGGTGAAAAAGAACTAGATCCTTGTCTCCAAAATGAAATAATCAACCACCTTCAAAATTTGGGTCAAGAATTTTGCTGATACTTCCCTGATCTTGAATCCATAGATCTGTCATTTATAGCAGATCCATTTAATATTGAGCCAGAGTCTGTGCCAGACCCTGCCCAAGATGAATACTTGGAAATGAAATTTGATTCTGGTGTAAAGTGTTTGCAGGAATTCTGGGCTCAAGTAAGTGCATCATACCCTAGAATTGGTAAGCGTGCACTAAAAACACTTCTACCTTTCTCCTCCACTTACTTATGTGAATCAGGCTTTTCTACCTTTCTTCAAATCAAAACAAAAGCGAGAAACCCTCTTAGAGGTGGAGGATGACATGCGATGTGCCTTGTCCACAATTCTCCCCCGATTTGATAAGCTTGTAGATATGAAACAAGAACATCCATCTCATTAGCTGCCTTACCTGAGTTAGTGGTTACCATGAACAGCAGAGAAGTTGCGTTTTATGTTGATCTTTTGGCCATGTTTCAAGCCGTAAGGTTCAGTACATGAATTTAACTACAATAATCAAAGTTCAGTCATTGATTTCTGGATTATTAAATCTAACTTTCATGAACATTTCTTAGATACATTTACCATATAATGCATTTATGAAAATTCTGTTTGAAAATGTTAAGAAAATTTAATACAGTTCCTTAAGTACCTGGTATCGTATGTTTTATTATGAACATGATTTATATGCTAAATCTGAAGGGCAGTAGGCCATGAATATTTGGAAATGCCTAAAGTGGGCCATGGTCTTAAAAGGTTTGAAGACCATTGTCTTAGGGATCACCAAAGACTTGAAATTATAGCACTTCTTTCACTTTTATAATCAGTTATTCCCAAAATAATTCACAACTCATTAACTCACTGTCACTAGAATCAATAGCACAGAATGGAATTAATTACTCTCTGATTACTATGAGTAATTATTCAGTAGAATAGAATGTAAAGAGACGCACAAACAAAGACATAAACGATATCAATAGTAGTAATAGATGAGAAAGGGCAAAGAGCACAAAAGAACAGCCAGCCACAATAATCAAAGAAAGAACAGCATGAGAAAACAGAACAAACAATAATCACTTAAAAAGGGAAAATAACAATAACAGGATTAAAAATCAGCAAAGCACCATGGTATCACGAATGATAATACGAATTAAGCAAAATTTACTCTACGGAATGACTGTGGAAGAAAGTACTGGAAACTGACTTTCAACATAACTGAGACATTTTAAGAATTGATACAACCACGGAAATGGAAACATTGCTTCCTAATAATGTCGCTAATAACACTCGAATTTCGTAAGACGAGACTGGGAACAGTTACGTGAAGCAATGCAGTCGAGCTATTTAAAGAAAGAGGAGTCAAAGGAATACTCCAAGTGAGCAAGCAGAACAATATGTTGGGAATAATTCGCTACTCTTCCGTTTAAGAAGGAAACAAACAAAGGGTCTAGTTACGAAGCTGATGTTATATAATTCACACAAAAAGGGAATATCACAAAACGCAAGCTGAGGGGACTCGGAACACTTTAAGGACAACAATCATGTCCAAGTCGGTGAAACAGCAACATAATCGTTACATTTGTCCTTAATAATAAATAAGTTATCATGCAAGTGACAGTTCAGGAGGAGACCTACTAATGTAAGTAATATTAATGCACAAACTCTAACTGATTTAAGCTCTCTCAAGGTGCACAGTGTTCAGGCCTTCTGATTTCGCCGATGCATAACTGCTACTGAATATGAGAACTTGCCCGAATCAAAATGCAGCACTGAGCCACCAGTTCCTTCGTTTCCATGTTGTTTCTCTTCTCTGATTCTAAATATCCAATTCGTTTCCAAGATTTGCTCCTCTGACCTGCATGAACCTAAGCTTGTTTCTTCTTATGCTTCATTTTCGTGTGGACGCGGATTTCAATATGAAATGCTTGATCGGCTTATTCTTTTTCTCTTGATGGCGCTTTTTTCCTTTTGCCTTTACTCTTACTCTTTACTCTGTTTCATATTCTGTCTGCTGTTCCTCTTCAGTTTCTTTGGACTTGATCTTAATTCATACAGACTTCTCGCATTGCCTTTAAGTTTCTTAAAGGTGCTATTCCCATTCATTTTGTCTCCCAAATCATAATTACATTCAGCATCTATGTGATTCTCTCTATCACAATCATAACTCGATTTTAGTTGCAACTGAGGACAACATAATGTCGCCATATATTCAGTGACGAAGGTAGCCTACTGTATGGTGCACTTTTGTTCCACCTTACAGTAGGTTGCGAGTCATAGTCAATAGTCCATCAGCCACCATAAGGAAGTTGGCACAACCTTTATTCAAACACTTATCCATAATCTCTAACATTCTTTTCTAAAGATACCTCAAATATCATATGTTGATTAATGAATCTACTAAAGTTAACATTTCGTACTGATTTCTCATTTTTAAAGTCAACACCTTCCGCATATCACCAAAAGATATGAGAGGTTGACATTTTACTGAAGTTCATGACATGATGATATTATGTGCTGCTCGTTGCGAAAGCATCTGGGGTTCCTCCATCCAACCTGCACAACATCGTTTCTTTCCTCCTTGGCATATTATATAGGGATATGACCAAGGAGACACTGATGACGTAATACTACGCATCTTTAGATTCGTTAGAATATTTCCCACAGGGACTGCCAAGATTTTTTAATTTTCTGACCTAATATAGGATATACATCCCGATATGGCTTCTGGGTTCTGGGGAGGTGACTGCTAACTCAGCAAGTTGTTCGGCTTGCTCGTTCCCAACCACCCCGACAAGGGAAGGCACCCAACAAAAATGTGCTTATTCCCCTCTTCTTTTCACTAAAAGCAGCCATTCCAATAAATCTAAGATCAGGTGGTTTAAAGAGTTAAAAGATTCCAATGACTGAAGAACAATTCTCGAGTCGCAACATATAATAAAACTATTTCCATCCTGAATTAAAATTTCCTTTAAGGCCTTTAAAATTGTATGCAGTCCCCCTGTAAAAATAGACGCAACACATGATAATCTCCCGCTCCTTTCTATATCAGGGAAGGCCACTCCAAAGCCGACGCCAGCATCTGACTTTGAGCCATTTCTTTCTCAGCATATTGGGAGAGTCTGCTACAAATATTTCATTAACTTCAACAAATGTGGAGAAATATGCATTAGGAAAAATAAAGGGGCCTTATTCACACGTTAAAGAGAGAGAATCGAGGAACAACAAACCAAGAACACCTCCCTACAGATTATTCTATTGGCTCCGATCGGGGCAGTCTGGACCACAAACTGCAGCATCAAATGTTTTGTTGAGATATTAATCTAAAACTAAGATGTTCTTCGAAAACTCGATAAACCTCTATGTGTACTCGTCTAAGCAGAGAACCAGCGCGGCATGGGGAAGGAATTATGAATGCGCGGGTGCGCTGAACATATACAGTATGGCTAGGGGGTCACTCCAAAGGAATCACTGAAGGATTTGTTTGTTTTTCTAGAAATATCCAGGACGACCATCAGTTTATGCTTTGGTGTTGGGCTGCATGGCCATGAAAGCAAAGCACGAGGTAGGAATGTGGAGGGCGCTTTACGATACTGAAAAGGTGAGGATTGGACATACCAGACTCACTCATGGGTTCTTGATGTCTCGCGAAAATCCTCCAGTTTGCAATGACTATATTGTTCCCTTGACTGTGAGACATTTGCTGGTCGAATGTCCCAGGCTTGGGAATTTGAGACACAGGTTCCTGCCCTGGGGACGCGACAGGGAAGGACATTTTATCCTCGCTGGAATTCTCGGTGGGGATTGTGCTGTGGAGCAGTTGTGCATCTATGTTAGAGAGACAGCCTCCTCAATAAATTTTAAATTGTACACACATGTAATATGTGTATGTATAGATAGTATATGTGAATAGATATGATTATACAGTACAAAACATTTATGTTTTCAGTACAAAATATCTATGTTTAGATATTTGTCAAATGTAACTACTTTTAAAGTTATTTGTTTTTTAGTTTCTTTTTTCAGTTTATTACGGTGTCAATAACCTAGGTGTTGTGACGCCAGTTTTAGTAGCTATAATCCATCAGCCATTATGAGAAAGAAAATCAGTAAATTTCTTTATGAAAATCAAACAACTGAGTTTTCTGCGGAAGTGTAAATACAGGTATGAGGAAAGTCTGTCAAAGCTTCTAAATAACTGAATGGCGCAGCTTGAATGTTTGAAATAATTGTTATCTTCAAGTGACCTGACTCTGGTAAGTGAAACTGAGTAGTTTGTTGAACTTTTAATGGTTGTTGGAGAGAGAGAAGTCACCAGACAGCTCTTGAAAATCAGTGGCATCGTGCACTGTAGCCATTGCTTAAGGTTGTATGCAGCGTTCCTTCTGACCCCAGTTGCAACCCCTTTCATTCCTGTTACTATACTTCCGTTCATATTCTCTTTCTTCCCTCGCCTAACAATTGTTTCATAGTGCAATTGCGAGGTTTTCTTCCTGTTACGCCTTAAAAACCGTCTTACTCTCAATTTCCTTCTCAGCACAGAATGACCTCATATGTCCCAGTGCCTGGTCTTTGGCCTACATTTTTTTATTTTCCATTCCATTCCGTTTTCAGTACATCAAAAGACTATCACAAAAAGCTATATAACCTGGGCTTTAAAAAAAAGGAAATAAAACAACATTATCTGGATGGTGGGCTAAAAATGGTATGGCCATTCCTCTGCTATCCACTGAGAGTGCCTCCCGTCGCTAGGTCAGGCCTCATCAGTACATCACAGTGAACCATCCAGAAGTAAATTGAGGTCCAATAAAACCTCTCTATGTCCAGTCACGTACAAATAAAAAATCCAAAATTCTTCTGTAAACATATTGTTTGCCATCTCTATAGTGTCCTGGCACACAAATGTTACCTGGAGCTTTTGACACACTTTTAGTCTATTTTAGTGACGAAGTCTTCTGGAGATGAGCAAAATATACAGAGATCATGCCTTTTGAAAAATTAATTTTTTATAACTGTATAAGATTGAACGTTTTTCTTTCTTCATCTTGCGTTCATCTATACACTGCGTATAATGGGCACCCTGCCAAATCATGCGTTTTCGTTCACTGACCGATGGCACTAGTTCAGCCGCATCTCTAACCTCACGGTGTCAGACAACCCAGGTGACAGCACGTGTATGGGCAATAAGCAAGTGGGAAAAATCTTATTTTGCATCTTACTGCTTCACGCTAGCCATTTGCATTTTGGTATGTCGCTCATTCTTATATTGCTTATGGCTTATCGTTAAGTGCAATGCATTAAGTTAGGCCCAGCAGTGGCACGATTCCTGAGCTCGTTCATGACGATGTTTCTGACTGACTGCTGGAAGATGTCTGGGAAGTATATACCTGTCTGTGCTCTCGCCCCGCTGCAGTGCAACTCCCTCTTGCAGCCTCGGAGGCTTCTCTTATCCTTTACGTAGCTCATGGTGTGCTGCCGCAAATGGAATTGCTGTCGTGTCGTTTTGCGATTCTGTTATTCTTGATACCCAGACTTGTTGCAGAAGACACAAAAAACTGACTCAAGGAAATTTTGATTTGCACGGTCATCGATTCCTAGAATATATTTATGTTGTCGTGGGCAAAGGCTGAAAAAATGTCAGGGTTCAGGACTTAGTTAAATAAGACATTACCTTTAGCACAAAATCATTAGAGAAGAAAAGCAATAAACGTTATACAATTAAATGCAAGACATATCAAATAAAACCGTGGAATTTAAAATAATTATACTTTGCCTGCAAAGTATCTTTGTTTTTACAACCATTTGAAATATCTCTATCTTAATTCTTGTCAAACTGCAACACAACGTGGTATTTATAACCTTATGCCTTTGAACCTAAAGATTATTTGATATTTTTGAAGTAAGAAAAGCTGAATGCTGATATGCAACCTATAAAGGCAACAAATAATTGTAATCACACTGGAAACTGACTACAGAAGCAGCGAGTATTTGCTACAGAATCATTGAAACAAAGCAGCGTAGAAAGGAGATGAAAAGCCATTATTACCGTGACGATGACATGAAGAGAAACAACTTCTCAATTATATCAGATGAGTTGAGGGCAAGGAATCCATATTTTATGAGACTGGTCAGTTGTTAGCAAACAGCACTCCCCAGTGTCTTAAGTATTTACATAATAACTCCTGAGTTTTCCTTGTGTTCGTTTCGATAAACAGGCATAATGTAGGTGACTACATAACGAAAGAATCCGTTAGTGCAACGAGAAAGGCGAATGATGATCAAGCGTTTTGCCTTTCTGCTAAGTGTGCTATAAAGGAATAGTTTTATTTTCGGACAGTCAGTTTACAAATACTACTTACAACACCTTTTTTTTGAGGGAAGGTGGGGGGGGGGCGGCAGCGCGGGTTCTGGAAACTTCTACATCATTATACTGAACAATTTTATAAATTTTCTAGTGGCAATCATCAAAAGGATTCACTGAAAATACTAAAATAAAGACAAGTAGCAGTTTATGAGTCCGAGTTATGAAAGAAACACACGCAAAGTATTATATATAGAAAATAAAAAGTTGAACATCATCACTGCAAATGACTGACCTCATTGGTCTATTCTGTAAAGATTTTCAGTTGTAAAAACACCAAAATATGAAATATATTTACGAAGAAATAGAATCGCCCTTGATGTGTTTTTAAAAATGGTTTTAGTCTCTCTCTCTCTCTCTCTCTCTCTCTCTCTCTCTCTCTCTCTCTCTCTCTCTCTCTCTCTCTCTCTCTCTCATGAAGGACAAACAGAGGACGAGTTCGCCTCACTGGCGTAGGACCTAAGGGTCGAATCACGGGAAAAGACTGACCAATCCGGACACATCTAACTACTGGGCCCCTGGTTATTCTGTGCACGGACTGTAGTGGGTTGTGTCAGAAAGGCAGAGAAAAGGACGAAATTGAGACATCCTACTTCAGATATTAATTCCTAGGTATCATTCAATTTAAGATTTAGACACAAAGTATAAAATAAAATTTTTTCGGTCAGAGGGAGTTACTTCACAGGAAGGTATTAACAGGAAAATATATTAAAAGATGACAAAGTGATACAACAAAGCATCCTGATAGCATAAATGAAATTACTTTTTACGAAGAAGAAAAACTAAAAAATGTAGTTAGCTATAGGCTACGGAATCCTTTGAGACTTACAGGTCATTGGAAAAGTGGCATTTTCTTGTTCTTTCATTCATCATCTTACTGATCACCTACGGCAGTAGCATCTGCGGGTTGCATAATTATTAATCATTGAAATTGCTGAGAGAGAGAGAGAGAGAGAGAGAGAGAGAGAGAGAGAGAGAGAGAATCCTTTTTTTCAAGTACAGACGGAAAGGCCCCTCTTGGCCCAGTCCCCTCCCACCCGCTTTCAGCTCCTTAAACAAAGGGCCATAACTCCTTGGCACCCCTCCATCCCTCCATACAAAGGCTTCACATAAAAGACAGGAGCCTAAGTCAAGGGGTCCCCTTGGCATAGGGCCTCGTGATAATAAACGGGAGCTGTTTGCCGTTGACATACAGCTGAGTGACTTCGTACAAGACGCAGAGCAGAGAAACTTTGGAGCTGGCAAAAGGATACCATGGGATGATGAGGAGCCCATGAGAAGTGCAGCAGCTGCCTTCCTATCAGAAATGATTTTGTATGCACTCGCTGGTTCTTGAATAGTTTAGAAAAAAATATAAACTTATATTAAATTATTTTATTTTATTTTGTAATGTGCTCTACCCGAATATTAAAGCCATTCTATTCGTCACCGTGTGATTTATAGCTGTGACAAAAAGGTGTCAACTGAATTGAGAGCACGGATCTATTATCAATGTATTAGTGCGTAGTGCGCTGACAGTTTTAAAGGCAATCTATGAACTCTTTCAATTCCTCTATAGACAACATTTCGTGCTTACAGCAAATGTCGGTATGCTGTAAAACAATAGATTGTTTAATGTGGCCTATTGTTTATCTTCTGCAAATTGTTTTTATTCGGCGACATTTTCAAATTAAAAGAAAAAATCTTCCTTCAAAAGATGGGCCAATTGGTATTGAATGAAACTTTGCATCCAAGTTACTACTGGTCACAATTTTCTTCCTCAGCTAAAGCTCACAGCAACTTGATACCAAATACACATCTGAACAATCAATATTTAGCTTTTCTTCAGACTATGCAACCACACCCCAAAAGGAGGTCGTTTACTGTTATTGAGGCAGCGTTGGGGCATTCATATTTACAAAGATGCCCAAATCCATTGACCAACTGTTAATTCAAGTCCTCAAACAGCATTTGCATGGCTTCCTTCGGATGTGTAACAAATCTCCAAAATCATTAAAATTTGATAACCCACGGGGAGTAAAATAGTGAGGAAGAGGTAGCAAGGGGAGAGAGAGAGAGAGAGAGAGAGAGAGAGAGAGAGTTAGTGACTTTCTGGATCTGGATTCCTAATGCGCAATAAATATTAATGACAGCTTTGTTGCTTATTCCTTTTATGCGTATATTTCCTGTTACACTACATGATTATGTAATTTGGTAAAGAACATAGTGGCAGCCTCACACATCCGTACCCAAAAATATCGATATATCATCCATACATTCCTTTACCAAATCATGTGATTATTCTTATTGGTGTCTTTAATGCTTCGAAGCTGAGATGATAATCCTAATTGTGCCTATCAACATGGTCTGTTGGAGGTCTGTGGATGTCATTTTCAGAATTATAATCTTTGGCACAGATATAATAAGATGTGACTCGGGTGAAGTACTTGATGACGGAAACATCCTATCTATTTCGTCGATCGTCGTAGCCTGATGTCATCAACCAACACCTGAACCTATGAACAAAGCTTTGAAAATGCTGCCGCCACTTATTTTGGAGCTGCCACATATATGTTTAATCAACAAATGCAATGGTGGTGGTGTTCTCAAATTCAGTCGCCAAAGACTGACTTTGGATGAATGATTTTGTCTTGCGACTGTTGTCGCAGTAGCGTTTATATTGTGAATAACTGTGACCTGTGATAATTACTCAACATAAAAGTCCAAAATAACATTATTAATTGCAAAGGTAGACATGGAAAGTTTCCAAGACTTGTAAATATTAATCAGGGGGTGGTAAAATGCCAGGAAGGAATGAAACGGTCATTATTCAGCCATTACATTATCAAGATACTCGGTAAAACTATGGCTGGAATGAAAAAGTAAAGTTTGAATAATAGTTTTGAAATTACTCTAATTTTAAAAGCTTAAAAAGAGGAGAGAGCAACATCTCTTACTCACTTTCCTCAGAAAGTGTGCAAAGGCTAAAGTCTTCCCAACACAGGATTTTCTTTTCTTCATTCACTAAAATTGTGTCCATTAGCAAATGCAGAACTATATGATATAGCACATATAACTTTAAATCTATTTAATGATCCAGTGATTAGTCATGAAACAGTATGGATAATAAGGAAATGTATGGAAAACATCTGATGTAAGAATAACATTATATTATAAATTAACTTATTCCTTTTATAACATGTAAATGACATTCGTCAGTAGAAAGCGTTCTGCTTCTAATGAGGAGACATGTCGTAAAACCCTTTGATCGAGCATTCTTTACTTTCTAGAGGTAAACTCATTTACACATAATACGCACATACATACATACACACACACTATATATATATATATATATATATATATATATATATATATATATATATATATATATATATACAGTATATATATATATATATATATATATATATATATATATATATATATATATATATATATATATATATATATATATATATATATATATATATATATATATATATATATATATATATATATATAAATGTATATCGACGTGTGCATCTATGTAGATATATATATATAATACACACACACACACACACACACACACATATATATATATATATATATATATATATATATATATATATATATATATATATATATATATATATATATATATCATCTGGCCAACCTGTCCTGTCCTGAAAAACTCTGATGGACTCAAAAGTTTTCCTGCATCACCTTTGAATCATCTTGTCCTGTAATGTATGTGTACTATCATTGAAAATGCTGTTCTTTCCTGTGATAAAATAATTCTGTCTTGAATTCATTGCTTTAAATAACCATGATATATATATATATATATATATATATATATATATATATATATATATATATATATATATATATATATGTATATATATATATATATATATATATATATATATATATATATATATATATATATATATATATATATATATATATATATGTATATATGTATATATATATATATATATATATATATATATATATATATATATATATATATATATATATATATATATATATATATATATATGTGTGTGTGTGTGTGTATATATGTGTATATATATATATATATATATATATATATATATATGTATATATATATATATATATATATATATATATATATATATGTGTGTGTGTGTGTGTGTGTGTGTGTGTGTCGAGAGAATAGAGAAAAACGTATTTTTTTGAAGTGGAAATATCCTATTTCCATTTTGGGTCAGTACGAAAGGACCATAAACTCATAAATCTCCCAGCCTGTCACAACAAGTCACCAACCATATCTTCAAGAACACGCCAGCACTAACGAGGCGCTAAGAGAAATTGCACGAAATCCACGAGGGTCCTGCGAAGGTTAGTAGAGTGTGGGAAAACACCCTCACCCCCCTTGACTTCGAAGGAAATAAGCCACGCCCACAGGTCAAGCCTAGATGTTTTGGCCAATCAAATGCCATCAGTGCCAGAGACCTAGAGACGTCCTACAAGGAGTAAATACCCAATAATCAACAGGAATTCCTTAAAACACACCTCCAAAAGTTGGAATGAAGCAAGTGGAGGAGGTGCCTCAGGAAAGCTGTACCTGCCCAGAATATGACGTCATGGTTGACACAAGGGAAAATGGGAGATATAAGGACAGGCATACAGGAAAGGAGACAGAGAAAAAAGTCTGAGAGAGAAAAGTGAAACAGAGTCGAAAGAGAGAGTCGAAAAGGGAAAAAGAGCAGAGTCTAAGCAGAGTGGGAAGATAGAGAGAGAGACTATTCAGAAGTGAGGAAGCAGAAAAGAAACCGAAGGACAGGAGAAGAAGTGTGTTAGTGAAGAAAGGCTCTCAAAAAACAATAGTCCCCGTAATCTAATTCATTAAGTCTCTCGAAACCATTATTTTAAAGTCTCGAACCATTAAGAAACAGTTAAGAAACTATAGGTGGAACTGTAAGACAAGAAGTGCAAATAAAGAAAAAATGGGAACAATGAATCATTTCCCCTTTAACCTTGGTAATTTATAATTTAATAACTGTTTTAAAGAACCACTTGTTCCTGCTACAAATAACTTCCACGCCGCCTGCCCGGTGCGCTACCTTAGAGTTGGGCCCTTTGAAGGAAAGAAACAGGGTCCGACAACAGCTGGTGGCAGCGGTGGGATAACGAGAGCTAAGTGGGATATCAACAGCTAGTGACGAGCAGTGAGATTACAACAGCTAAGTGAGATAACACCGGGTGTACAGGTAGTGATCACGAACAGTTGGCAAAACAGTGAAGTGAGATAAACAATTGAAAATAGAATAAACAAGTGATCAAAGAAAAACACCAAAGACAAAACATAACATACGCCACTCTGCAAAGAAGAAGTAAAATACGCCCCACGCAAACACACACAACGCTACAACAAAGCAGAAGACTACGCCGCAGAGAGAGAGGCCCTTTTCCGGTCGCCGCCCCGATGATTCCCGTGACCGAGTGAGAGCCAGATCCCCAGCTAAGGCGCAGTGACGGAAGGACGCTGAAGAAGAAGGCGAAGAAGAAGACGAACGAACAACCCAACCCTTGGACGAAGGCCTACGAACAACAAAATCAAGCTGCCGAGAGAATACGCGCAGAAAGACGAGAGAAAAAAAATGACACACAGCAAGAATGTCCTTACGGTCACACACACACGTAGAAAATTTTTTTTTCTTGAGTTAGAAGCACACAAAATTAAGTCGACTAAGAACACTTGTATTGATATTCATTTGAAAACACAAAACTCATACGTAAATTAAATAGACTTGGCAACAAGAGTTTTTTTTTCTTTTTCTCTTTCTTTAACTAAGAGATCGAAGAGGAAGTAGCAAGAATCTTAGGTAGAAATCACGAAGGGAACCCCGTATACAGACCTTTAGTCACCATAGGACAGGAAGAAAGAAGACAAAATAGTTCTAGGAATCCAGATAGAATCAGAATTAGGACATTAGGTAATACAACTCAAGGGAGATTTTCAACAGTCACGTGTTATAACTGTCAGAAGAAGGGACATTATGCCAGTGACTATCGAGGGATAGCTTACTGCCCTTTCCACAAGAGAGCCGGGCATAGCGCTCGAGATTGCAGAAATAGACCTGCTTCAGCACCTAGATATAGATCTCAGTCAAGAGGCAGAGGTAGAGACCGTAGTCAGTCTCCACAAGCTAGAAGGAATAGGGGTTCAAACCCAAATAGGTATCAAAATACTAACCAAACTGCAAGTATATCAGATGACACAATGGTAAATTTTCACTCCAGTGGTATAATGGGTCTTCCTTCATAATAGAGGGAAGGACCGGATTGCAAAACCTAAGCCAAACTAGACAGGTTATCAAAGTTAGTATAGGGAATGAATATAATTATAGACCAGTATTTCCTGCACATGTTGGTTTAGAAAACCTATTGCCACATTCTTTGATACAGGAGTCCTAAGAATATAATGTCAGAAAGGGTGTATCAGATGTATTTTTCTCACTTAAGTTTGAACCCAGCAGTAGACTGCAGAATCACAGACGTTCAGGGTAATAATATCAGAATAGTAGGACAAATAGATTTTCCTTTTAAGCTAGGAAGAATTTCACTAAAGGAGAAGGTTCTAGTAGTAAGAGATATACAGTTAGGGTTTGCACATTTGCTAATTGGTTATCCAACTATGGCTAGAGAAGGGATCAGCATTAATGCACCTAGAGAGCAAGTAGTGATTAGAAGGGGTCATGAAATTTCTAGAATACCTCTATGTAAATTAACAGGAAGAATCCCGACTCGAGAGCACTCTTCATTGAGAAGTATTCTAAAGAAAGACATGACAGAGGGAAGATATTCAGTATACAGCACAAGCTCTCAACAGATAAATACTCACTTAGAAACCAACCAAGAAACTTACTTGAAATTAGACAGGAGTTAAGACTTAAACCTGGAGAGAGCGCATGGATAGAATGTACAGTAAATCCAATTTTTGAAGGGAAGGAAATTCTCACGCTTACTGAAGAAGCGCAAGTAAAGGGGGTACATTACTCTTCTAGTCTACATGAAGTCAGGCAGGGTAAAATAGCTTTGCAGGTTATGAATAACAGAGGAGGAAAGATTAGGCTAACACACGGAACAGAATTAGGTTTAGCAGAGGTATACAGCATTCCCATTCAAGTTGTAGAGAAGGAAACGGTAGCACCAATCAATAAAGAAGGTGAAAATTTAGCCCAGGACATGAAACTGAGAAGAGCTAAGATAGGGTCTCACTTGAAAGATATTAAAGAAGATTGTGCTAGAGAGAAACTCATAGATTTGCTAAGTGAATACCAAGACATAGTCGCTATGGAGGGCGATACACTAGGTAACACAGGTGAAATAATGCATAGAATAGACATTCCACCAAACACAAAACCAATCTACATACCAGCCTATAGAGTAGCCCATTCCCAGAAGGAGATCATTGAAAGAGAAGTATAAAAAATGGATAGGCAAGGAATAATAGAACCATCAAAATCTCCATGGTCTTTCCCACTTTTGCTAGTTCCAAAAAAGGATAAAACCTACAGAGTAGTGGTAGATTTCAGAAGGTTAAACAAGATAACCGAAAATGATCCTTATCCAATGCCGTCTATGAGAGATCTTATCACAACGATCGGATCAAAGAAAAACTTTACCACAATAGATTTGTTGCAAGGATTTTTACAAATTCCTTTGGACGAGGAAAGTAAACCATTAACCGCCTTTAGTACAAGCAACGGTAGATATCAATATGTGAGAATGCCTTTTGGTCTGAAGTCAAGCCCAGTAACCTTTGTGAGATTAATGGATAAGATTTTAGGTGATTTATTAGGCAAGGATGTACATTGCTATATAGACAATTTGATAATAGCAACAGATACAATTGAAGAACACATAAAACTGGTAAGAGAAGTACTAAAGAGACTAAGGAAGGCGAATCTTAAATTGAAGTTAAAGAAGTGCAATTTCCTCAGAAGGAAAATAGACTACCTAGGACACACACTAAGTGAAAAGGGTGTGGAAGTAAACGACTTAAAGATTAAGTCAATCAAAGAGTATCCTACACCTCAATGTAAGAAGGATGTGAAGTCATTTTTGGGATTAGCGGGTTTTTACCGCAAGTACATAAAGAATTTTGTAACAATATCCGCTCCGCTGACGGAGTTATTAAAGGAACACGTGTCATTCGTATGGAAAACAAGGCAACAAGAAGCATTTGATGAACTAAAGGAAAGGTTAACTCATTCTCCCGTACTTAGTTTCCCAGATTTCAGTAAAGAATTCTTTTTAGCTACAGATGCAAGTCGCACTGGTATAGGAGCATGCTTAATGCAAAGACATGATAACAAATATAATGCTATAGCATATTACAGTAGAAAGCTAAAGCCCACAGAAATAAACTACTCAGTAACAGACCTAGAGTCTTTAGCCATAATAGATGCTTTAAAACACTTCAGGTATATCATATTTGGGTACAAGATAACTGTATTCACTGATCATTCCGCCGCAGTAGAAATGCTTAAGAATCCGAATTTTTCCGGACGTAGAGCTCGTTGGTTTATGACAGCCCAAGACTATGACATAGAATTGAAATATGTTCCAGGGAAGGCCAATAAAGTGGCAGACGCCTTATCAAGGCATAATACACAAAGTGATAGTATGAACATGATAGGCCACGAAGCAGA
Source organism: Macrobrachium rosenbergii (assembly GCF_040412425.1). Lineage (NCBI taxonomy): Eukaryota > Metazoa > Arthropoda > Malacostraca > Decapoda > Palaemonidae > Macrobrachium > Macrobrachium rosenbergii. Next base: position 45,648,465 of record NC_089781.1, read on the forward strand.
ACAGGCCGAATTCAGAAGCAATGTATTTACCATGCATTACAGAACTTTCAGACAAAATTTCATAAGTGAACAAAAAGTGATGAAGATTTAAAGGAGATCTTCGATTTTGTAGAAAATAAAAGAGAATTTAGTCAAAAGGAACGAGCAGAACTAAGTAACAGAACTGGATGCCCCATAGACGCGGTAAACGTCATAGACGACGTACTAGTTTGGATGTGTCACGAGTGTGACCCATTTGATCAGTTACTAGGAGTACTCCATAAAAGAATAGTACCACAGAGCCTAAGAAACAAAGTCATTGAGTTAATGCATGACGATGACATGAGAGCTCACCCAGGAAGGGATGAGACAGTTAGACTAGTTAAAAGATCGTTTCATTGGAAAGGAATTTACAAGGATGTTAGTAATTACGTGAAGAGCTGCAATACTTGCAACAGTTACAAGGGAAGAACAGATAAGGAAGTACCTCTAGGGAAATATCCCATTCCGCAGACTCCATTTGAAAGAGTAGCCATAGATCTAATCACTAATCTTCACACCACGAGTAAGGGAAATAGAAATATACTAGTGTGTATTGATGCACTCACTAGATATAAGGAGTTAATACCATTAACTAAGTAAAGGAGCTAAAGAGTGTGCAATCGCTCTTTTTGATAAGATATTTTGTAGGTATTCTGCCCCACAGCTCATTATATCTGATAATGGCACCGAGTTCAATAACTCATTGGTTCAAGAAATTTGTGATGCATTCAAGCTAGAAAAGATAACGATACAACCGTATCATCCAGCTAGTAATGGCTTAGCAGAAAGAAATAACAGAAGGGTTCTAGATGCATTAAGGCATACAGTAGGACAGGATCCTGATTGGGACGTCAATTTACCTTTAGTCCAATTATCACTAAATGCTAAGTATCATACCAGTACTCAAGCAACACCCATAAAGGCTTTAATGGGATATGAACCAAGATTACCATATGCGTGGCTAAATCAGCCAATACAGCCTAATTACTCTGAAGACATTATGAAAATAAGAATTGTGAATTTCAAGGTAATTCATAAGCAATTACACAAGAATTTAGAGGAAGCTCAGAAGAATATGATAGACAGGCATCAAGAAGGATTAAGGCCAGTAGATTACAAGATAGGCGATGAAGTTTACCTCAAGAAGGAAGTAAGTGGAATTAATTACAAGTTAGCCACTAAATTCACAGGGCCATACAAGGTCATAGATGTGCAAGAGACTAAGGTGAAAGTGAAAAAGGTGAATGAAGTAATACCTTCCACATATGCTGAGTCATTAGAAGAAGAAGGATTTTGGATAAATAAAGATAAAGTCAAGAGAACAAAAGAAGTGAAAGAGGCAGAACTGACTGAAGAATTAGAAGAAGCTACTTCAGAAGAAAAAACTAGATATAACCTAAGAAATAGAAGAGTCACATTTCAGTAATAATGATAAGAACAAACCCATCAATTCATCCTATTATTCCCTGTATTTGATTTCTTTGTTGCTAAGTTTGCCTTCATTGGTTGACTTAGTAATGAAACCATTTTTTTTTTTATAATGCTGCAATACTTACTTTAATTAGTCGGTCTTGTAACAAAAGAATTTGGGGTTAAGGCGCCGTAACTTCGAATTTACTTTTTCTTTCACTGAGGGGAATACTTAGGAAGCAAGAAAGTAAAGTAAAATTTCTGAAATGTAACGTATTAAAGTCAGAAGGGTTAACAGTCATCTTTAGGGATTTGCAACCCACTATCACTAATAGAAGAATGAGGTAGAAGTTTAAGACAGGTTTTTAAATGATTTCAACGAGAATCTTGTTTTCAAATCACGAATATTTGTATCAGTGTACTAATCATAGAAGTAAAAGGTAAAGAAATGAGAAATACAGTTTGTAAGATTTGTGAGTACTTTAAGGATACCTCATCAAGGAGAAGTCTTGGCATAACCCATAACATGTCAACATTGAAAGGAGTGCATGAACTATACTAACACTAGAAGTAGAAATAGTAATTACTTATTTTCCCGTAGAACTAACACGTTTACGATCTTCGTTTCTTAGAGATACTTTAAATAGCGAAAGCCTACCGATTTGTTTTGCCAGTCATACTTTTGAGTTAGTCATTAAAATGTAGAAGTTTCCTATGCAAAGAGAAGTCTATACTTGCATTGATAAAGTCAAGCAACACGTACACAAGTAAGTTACACATGTTAGTTACACAATGTTTGAATACACCCAACAGATACAAGTAAGGACATTATCATTCATTTGTAGCAGCGAGCCCAACAAGAAATCCATGAAGAACGGCCAAGAAATGAAGATTGCAGCCTTATGTTTGTACAGATTGATTACTTTTAAGAATTTAAAATCCACCTGTTAGGCAGCTAGGTATGAGGGCCGAGTAAATCCAAATGTAACTTGAATAGATAATTGCTAATGTTTCTTTGCTCTTTTATATATCATTTACAATTGTTTTAATACTTAAAGCCAGATTCATAGAAGGAATTTGTCATACAAAACGTGCATATTATTAGGAGCCCTCATAGTCCATACTGTTTTGTTTATTTAGAAAACTGTCAGGAGACTGTATCGAGAGAATAGGGAAAAACGTATTTTTTTGAAGTGGAAATATCCTATTAGTCCAGTCATTTTAGTCATATTTTAGTGAAATAAATGAAAAAAATCATAACAAGCTAAAATTTTGCACATGACTTCTTTAGACACTTAGAAATAACATATCAAAAGTCCCCATTGGTCCACCTTGAGCTTTGTCCGCCATCTTGGAAAATGGCCGCCAAATTTCCTTTTTTTGCTTTTTTCATGAAAACGGTTAGTCTGACGAAAATGACTATTCAGTACATTATTAAAGCTCACCAAATTCTCTACAAAAAAGGTTTCATGCATATGTACTCTACAAGTGATAGTTTGCAAGCTATATCAAGTTTTTGCGAGCACAATATTTTAAATTCGTACTTTTTTCCACACCACCCATGAGGTAAAGTACGTAGGCGCGTTTTTTTTTAATGTGGTTTCCCCTTTAGTCCTAATCCACAACTATCTTGATACTCTCCTTGTCACATATACAATTTCTTACACTAAATCTGTGATCTTAACGATTTCCTTGGACGCTCTAGCGGCTCCACTGAAGTAGAAGTAGATGGTAAAACACTTGATTTTGCCGTACCTGAATTATTGACTGGTTCTTCACAGCTAATTTCCTGTTGGTTTGCATGACATATTTCTTCTGGTTCAACAGATTCTTCATGATCTTCATTGTCACTTTCATCAGTATCACGTGAGGGAGTCTCCAGTTCATCCATTAGTTCTTCTTCGGATTGGATTATAGAGTTTGAGCAAGAAACCCCTCGACAACATACACATACGATGGAACATTTTAGACCCCCTTTTACACAGCTGCAGTTCCGTTTCTTTGTGCATGTGCACGATATCAAATGTAGCAACTTCTCAGGTGCGGGTGGTAATTCTGTGGTGACAGGAACCAAGCCATCAGTGCCTTTTATCCATCCCCACTGCTCAGGGGGTAGTGGATTGCTCTGCCATAGTTGAACCTGATGGTACACACGAAGAAAATGTTGTTTTGATGCTTCTGCTGTTGGGGGAAGTCTTTCAAGTTTTACTTGCCTTTTACAACGTACTGTTGCTCTCCTAAAGCACTTCAATCGAAATGAATTTAGCTCAAATTCTTCATCAGGACCTCCATATAGGACAATAAGTAACTTCTCTCCTGCATCAGCCACTGATTTCTGTGTTGATGTCTTGCTATTAAATACATCTACATGCTTTCTTAGTCTTTCTTTATTCTGTAAAAGTCTGAATAGTTTAAGCTTCCCTTATCCGAAGAGAGACGAAACTGTGTCACACCCACTGGCAGCATGAATGAAAAGAATGTAATCCTTTAGTGAACCAAGTGAAGCTTGCAGATCAGAAGAATTGTAGTGTCGGGCAGGCACTTTTCCACGACCAGGTTTCAAGAAAGTAATATTTCTGCTTTCTGGTGTCAGTGCAGTCAGAAGTATAAGAAGGTCAACATCTTCTCCAACAACAGCGATGGTGCTCTCAGAGTTCAAACACTGTCGTATAGCTGTCTGTATAATTAATAAATCTGCATCATCAGGTGCTTGTTTCACCGAGATACCATTTTCAGCTAGTTTTCTGGACAACTGGCTGATAAATCGAGATTTGTTATGCTCATTTGATAGGAATTTTTCTTGACTAATGCATACTTTGGTGTTGGGGTAAAAAATCGTATCAGTAGTTTGCAATGTGCGTGATCTGCGTTGTCTCTCTGCATACTTTGTACTAGATTTTGAGTCACCGTATCCATCAAACACAATGACTGCCTTTGTGTGGTAATACTGTTTGATGTATGAGATGTATGCCTCATAGACCTCATCATAAGTAAGTCCTTGAATGTGTGATGGCCACACAACACGATGAAGCAGAAAACCTCCATCTACGATGAAAACTGCTTCATCCAGATACTGAAATGTACTAGTACTCTTATCATTGAACACACTATACATTGCAGCTTTGTTGGTCTTTCTCATGCCCTGTTCAGTAAATAATGCAGGTGGCATTGGGGCAATCTCGTACTGAAAATAATCTTGCAGATCAGCAGTACTAGTGTCTAATGTATGTATTATTCTTTGAAACAGAAGAGTTGTATCAACAGAAACAATATCTTCTCGTATTGTGACACTTGAGTTTATTGTTGCCAGAGGTAACACACGGTTCTTAGCGCTTCAATTTTACCTCACCGAAAGCTTGTCCAGTTATGGCATTCATAGACTCAATCAATTTCATAGCTTTTGTAGCAGTTTATTTTATTATCACCAGTTATCCCAGTTGCAAGTGACATAATCTCCTTATTGTCTGAAAAGGGTGGATGAGACAGAAACCACTGCAAAATCTTTTCTGTATCTTCATTATCTCTCACAATCCTTGAAGGTCGTAGTTCAATGTGCTGTTCACTATACGAACTTCTCAATCCACAAAACTCCTCAACTTTGGTGCACATTTCACATGTATCTGGCATGCCAAGAATCCACCGACTCAATACACTATCGGTTATCCCTCGCCCATGTGTCAGCCCTCCTGAGGTCTTCATGGTCCTCATTAGCGTTTGTTCAACAGTAAGATCTGACCATAGACCAGCCCAATTCTTGTTTGGGTGCCTGATTGTAAAAAATCCTTTCTTTGTAAACTTGACAAAATCTTCATCAGGCATATGCTGGTGTAAATCATGCATATCTTGCAAGTATAGGTGGCACGATTTTGCATAAGCTAAGTGACCAGCTGCATGAAAGTAAGGTATAAACTCTTGAACACACAGTAGGTGTAATTCCCAATTTCCTAGTCTTTCAGCCTCTATATAGTGTAGCATCACAGTCACCATCTGGAAATATTGTATCCAAAGCATTGCTGTTTTGCCCTTAGGCAACTTCTTGCACATGAGTGTTAAATTTCTTTTACAATGCTATTTATGATAGCCGATTCCTTTACTGATGTTGCAGTCAATGTTTTGTTATCATACTGCTGAAGCATGGACTGAACCTCTTGTTTATCCTCATCAGAAATGGTTGCACCATCTAAAAGAAGCTGGCCCAATGCAGCATATGTTAACAGAAGTGCTCGAAGGGCTCTGGCAAAGCTGTGTCCTGTCATCATTTTGTCTGTAGATTTAGGTGCATAAACTGTCTCCACACTTCTTTTAATCCACTACCGGCCATGATGTACCCAATAGAACCCATAAATGACATTAAGAGATGAAAACCACCTAGTCGCAGAAAAACATTACCTAAATTCAAACTGTTTTCAGTAGAGGACACAATCTCTCTTGCCTTCCAATATAGTGGCTGGTCAAAAAAAGTAACACATGTCACACTCTTACTCGCTTTTCTACATGAATCAGATGCAAAATGTAACACGCTGTTTATTGCATCAGAAGAGGTAGTCCTTTAAATCAAGGAAAGGCAAGAAGCGAATGGACGTCGTATCAAAGTCCTCGCTATTATTGATAGCATCCATAAATCCATTCCAGTGTGGAATATCCTTAAATTTCATCCACTTCCCACTCAACTATAGCAAATGACAAGATGATGTTGTAATTTTTTCACTAGGATTTGATGTAAGTTTCTTTAGATCCTCAATTTCAATCCTTTTCAGTCCACTTTCACTATAACTTGTGAAGGGTTTCACTGTTATAGATGAACACGAAGAAATTTCTCTAGCAGATGGCATTTTTTTCAGTCTTTCAATTACTTCTGGTTTGATCATTGAGCCTGCTGGTGTTACACATTCAATGCCTCCCATGCAGTGAAATGTGAAACCCATCTATTGTGTGCACATCAAAATCTGCATCATCAAAACAAAACTGCATGAAACTATCAGGCAAAATATTAGGAGGGGTAGTTTTCATACAAGATGCTTCAGAGAGTTGTGAGTTCATTATATCCAGTAGAGAATCCCAGTTTATGTAAAATGTGTACAAGGAGTCTTGATCCAAATTTCCTGTAAACGTAAACAGCTACTCCGAGTAGGATCGAGAGACAAATGTTCTTGGACGGACTGCTTGTAGGATTGAATGAGCTATAGCAGAGCATACCCTGTGTTTGTTGTCTGTATCTCCCTTCCTCCTTTTTCAATTATTTTATGTAATAAAACTTGAAGAGAATCAGGTATGTTGTTTTCAACATTATTAAAGAGTCCCTCAGGAGAAGGATAGTTGCTGGAGTCATAACCTTGACTTGATGTCCTCTTTAATAATAGCTGCTGCAGTTCTAACAATCCTCATTCGCTCTTCTTTCTCACTATGGAGTTTTTCATTATACCAAGAATTACATAGCAATTTATCTCCTGATTTGCGGAAACATACAATAGGAATCATTCTTTGGAGGGTAGTTATGATAACATCATTTCCATACTTTTCTTGTAATTTGGTTTTCAGATAGCTTCCACTTGTCCTGCAAGATTGGTTCTGATGCATCACATCTAACAATTCCTGCAAAGTAAATTGACAGTCATCACTGTCTTCCATATATGAACAAACTTTCTCTAAGCCAGTTTCTATATCTTCATCATCGGGTCGTCCACGTTTACCTGACGGATTTAAGTGTTGCTTCGAAAAAACTTGGAGTTACATGACCTATGGTATCTTGCTTCTTCTGCAACCAAACAATGAACACCAACTATAATTGCTTTTACTTTTTGCCCCAGTCATCATTACGATTGATGCATTTATCCAGCACATTTTTTCCAAAGTCTAAGGTCATTACTCTACTAACTACTTGCCGTCTATGGAAAGGTTTTTTTTTTCCTCTTTTTCACAGCACTCTTGAAAACAAAATATACACTTTTTCTTGAAATCAAACACAGTTTCTTTTGATCTAATTTTCTGTTTAATAGGTGACCCTGTTTCCTCCTTGTCAGTTGTATCTTTTTTAAAAGCTGCTTTTATACTCTTTTCTCTAATATAGTCTTTTCTGCATTTTATGTACTTGAATAGTTGATAAATTAACCCACTTTTTGCCACTTATCATCTCCTCTTTTCTTACTTGCTTCAACAAGTGTCGACATACCTTTCTTAACACAAACATTTTCACTTTCTATTAAGCGTTCTTCAAAAGTACACATAATTCACTTTGATCTGTGGTTCCTTCCATTTTAAAGTATATTCTGAAATGAAAACAAAACAAAAGGATAACCATTTAGAAAATACTATAGTGCAAAAAAAAAAAAAAAAAATAGCCAAGTATCAGATCAAAAGCAAGTGAATAGCCTAAATTCACATGGGCATGCTCACACAATTTAATATGGTTACAAAACCGAGAATATCATTAAAACTATCATTCATAGCAAAAATATGCATTGAACATCTTTTGTAGAAAATATTATGGTGAACAATAATGTATAAGGCAGTTATTTTTCTAAGATCAATGGTTTCCATGGAAATAGCGAAAAACTGAAATTTGGCGGCCATTTTCCAAGATGGCGGACGAAGCTCAGGGTGGACGGATGGGGACTTTTGATATGTTATTTCTAATTGTCTGTAGAAAACATTCTCCATTTTTCAGCTTGTTATGAATTTTTTCATTTTTTTTTTCCTAATTTGACTGGACTATATTTCCATTTTGGGTCAGTACGAAAGGACCATAAACTCATAAATCTCCCAGCCTGTCACAACAAGTCACCAACCATATCTTCAAGAACACACCAGCACTAACGAGGCGCTAAGAGAAATTGCATCTGGCCGTGCCTTCGAAATCCACGAGGGTCCTGCGAAGGTTAGTAGAGTGTGGGAAAACACCCTCACCCCCTTGACTTCAGTGAGAGCCCAGAAATAAGCCACGCCCACAGGTCAAGCCTAGATGTTTTGGCCAATCAAATGCCATCAGTGCCAGAGACCTAGAGACGTCCTACAAGGAGTAAATACCCAATAATCAACAGGAATTCCTTAAAACACACCTCCAAAAGTTGGAATGAAGCAAGTGGAGGAGGTGCCTCAGGAAAGTAGTACCTGCCCAGAATATGACGTCATGGTTGACACAAGGGAAAATGGGAGATATAAGGACAGGCATACAGGAAAGGAGACAGAGAGAAAAAAGTCTGAGAGAGAAAAGTGAAACAGAGTCGAAAGAGAGAGTCGAAAAGGGAAAAAGAGCAGAGTCTAAGCAGAGTGGGAAGATAGAGAGAGAGAACTATTCAGAAGTGAGGGGAAGCAGAAAAGAAACCGAAGGACAGGAGAAGAAGTGTGTTAGTGAAGAAAGGCTCTCAAAAAACAATAGTCCCCGTAATCTAATTCATTAAGTCTCTCGAAACCATTATTTTAAAGTCTCGAACCATTAAGAAACAGTTAAGAAACTATAGGTGGAACTGTAAGACAAGAAGTGCAAATAAAGAAGAAATGGGAACAATGAATCATTTCCCCTTTATCCTTGGTAATTTATATTGTAATAACTGTTTTTAAAGAACCACTTGTTCCTGCTACAGATAACTTCCACGCCGCCTGCCCGTGTGCTACCTTAGAGTTGGGCCCTTTGAAGGAAAGAAACACGGTCCGACAACATATATATATATATATATATATATATATATATATATATATATATATATATATATATATATATATATATATATATATATATATATATATATATATATATATATATATATATATATATATATATATATATATATATATATATATATATATATATATATATATATATATATATATATATATATATATATATATATATATATATATATATATATATATATATATATATATATATATATATATATATATATATATATATATATATATATATATATATATATATATATATATATATATATATATATATATATATATATATATATATATATATATATATAAATATATATATATATATATATATATATATATATATATATATATATATATATATATATATATATATATATATATATATAACATATATAAATATATATATATATATATATATATATATATATATATATATATATATATACATACATATAACATATATATATATATATATATATATATATATATATATATATATATATATATATATATATATATATATATATAAGACCCTGACCTCTCATGGGGTCTACTTACTCTGGTCCGGCTGCAGTACTGTGGGTCATGCTTAGATAGGACACGGGGGGTAAATTTAACAATGATCTGTATTAACTAAAACTTACACAAGGGCCAAAGTATCTAAGTAAACTAAAACCTACAGTAAGTGCGAGTTAGAGGCTGAGGGGAAAACTGACAGAAGTAGCAAGGGGGATGTGCATCTTTCCCCTAACTTGAACGAAACCTCTCTGCCTTCTCAAGAGGACGCCTTTTCGCATTTTCCTCCAGCCCTCTAGTACCTCACAGCCCCCGATTTCTTCACTCCTGGACGTGATTGGCTCTGGCACTTCTCCTTAGGCCTATCAGCCAATCAGTGCCAGGAAAGGTGGAGCTATATCCTAACGAAATTTTGGGGGGTTTCTGGGGGGTAGGAAGATTTCTTCTATGTCGGAGAGATGACCGTTGGCCGGTCCTGTCAAGGCGTCCTATGACTTCATCAGGAGTCAGGGGGATTCTTATAAGGACCGAGAAGGGCTTAGCACTTCCCTCCCAAGTCATTTGCATCCCCGCAAAACTGCGGCCACCCCGCCCGATCCCGCCACGAGCCTCGTCCCCCAAGGTTACTGAACCAACTAATTAAAATTAACTATCTCTAAGTGGGCCAGCTGACGCGTGTATAAGCCAAAATTACAAGGGAATGGTACACGTCTTACAACCAACACATAAAAAAATTTTTATTTTGTCTTTTATTAACTCATTTATTTTTTTTTTCTATATCTCTATATCTTTTTCTTCTGTTTTTGCGAAATTCAACCAACCTCACTCTTCCCTGGAAACAGATCAATACCAAAAAGAATAAAAAGTTTTTAAAAGATCAAGTCCCGCACTCCTACTAAACATAAAAAAAAACGGTGTTCCTAATAATAACAAGAAAATAATACATTTTAACGCTGCATTGGCAATCGTGATAATATGGCCTCACATTTTTAATCACATTGCATCCTGCAAATGTACAAAATTTTCCTGAAAGATTTGGACACACAAAAAAACAATAATTTGGAAATTTAGACACAACAACATAATATAAAAGCAGTGGAATTTTTAACAAAACAAAAAAAATATATTATTTCATAGCATCAATTTACCTCTAAGACAACCACACAAAATAATAATAACGAAAAATGATAAATCATGCATAAAAATTCCAGCACCTGAGCGATTGTAACATAAAAGAAATTTTACAGAAAATGCGGCATCTAGGTTGGTATGTTATTGAGCAAAATAAGGGACAACAACAACAACAAAAAATGAAAGCATAAAGCATAATAAAAAAACGTTGCAAAAGCAAAATCAACACAGCCACAATAAAAAAAAATTAAAACAGAGGAATATGGTACACAAAATAACTGGAAAAATCGAAAACACAAAATAAGAAACAATGAAACATGAAAACTCTTTGTATATCTCTGATTTCAAGGCAAGGACATGGGACAGCAATTACAGATTTTGATCACTGACCCATTTCATTCGCTTTGCAATGGCAATCAGTTATGACACGGACTCGTAAGCATGCTCTTGTGCTGTCAGCATGGCACCCACCTACGTGCTTGTGTGTAACACTGGCGGTCTAGGACCCTAGGTAAAACCTAAACCGTGACGGCGACAGTGTCCAGCGCCTACGCTAATGAAACAAGGAGGAATGACAGCGCGGGAACTGTGAAGGCGTTCGAGCTCTTGACTTTCTGACGAAGCATAAGATTATTCTGTAACGGCTTATTATACCTGTACAATACATTACATGTCTTCATAGAATTTTGTTTGTTACCTAAGTATGTAAGTATGTATGCACAGACGTTATCGTTTTGGTTAACTAGTACAAGCATGCTGTCTTTATATGACAGTTGAGATTAATAAATATTGAAAATGGTGAAGGAGCTTTCTTGAACAAATAACAGTGGATTTGAGGTGCTACAAAGGCAAATGAATCCCAGAAGTCGCCACTGAGCAGACACATGTTGATAATTCTTCTTATATCATATAACCTGCTACATTATTTGCAAGATCTTTTACGTAAATTCTGTCATGTCTCGATCCACAGTCATTCTTAATGAATGTAGATGTTACAAATTTAGATACAAAAACCATACACCTACCAACTTGACCTACTGAAAATGTTGATAAGAAACTAATGTTTCACAATTGTTGCACAATCGCAGTTACCCGCAGCAAGGCCTCTTTCACATCATGTGGTGTGAAACCGTCGTCGCCAGCAGTGAGGTGCACTCGACTGATAAATCTAATGAAGCTTTCACACCATCGCGGTGGTGTTATTTCACCGCCATGTCACCGGATTGCATGTGCGGCGCCCCACTGGACTGGTGCGGCGCCGCGCCATCGGCGGTGACGGTCGACTTAAATGCCCAATGCACCCCTTCACATCAAGCGGTTTTTCTTTTCCCACTCTATGCACGGTAACCGCGCACTAGCACGCTACTGACCCTCATCGTGATCACATGGATCGAAGCGACATCAACACTGAATTGCTCATTTCATGAATTGAAGTGAAACCCATTGCATGTGACATTCTAAAATAGTTAAAAAAAAACTTGTTTTCGTCACACTTTAGTTCCTCAAAAACAATATCAAACGCACCATACATGTCTCTTTGTGCATTAAGTGGATGCACACAACGGATTCTGCGTTGTCTTCTTTTTTTTTTTTTTTTCAAATAGAGGTAGCAAGGGCACAACAGCTTCCTCTTCTTATCCATCTTATGTAATGATTGTAGCAGTAAAATAAAAAGTGTCTCAATGCGGCTATCGCGTCACGGACGATAATTGACTGCATCACCTGTGGTGGGGTGACACAGTGCGGACGCGGTGTCAAACCGCAAGATGTGAAAGAGGCCTAATAATATTGTTCCAGTTACTGCATAAGAAAAACCACCACATTTTTCTGAATGACTTTTCTTCATATGGCTTTATATAACTGGTGGTCCAACGCATAAATCGAAAAACTATATCCGAAACGAAACACTACTTGACAAAGAAGTATCGGACCAAGCAAGGTCTGCCATTTCACGGCTCAGTTTTCGCTTGAGATATCTGTCGATGAGAAGAAGTCTCTCCCTTAAGCGAAATGCAGTATGATAAAGTAATATTTCTATATTCTTTTACTTTAGTTCTTTCCTTGAATTCATGCTCTTGTACAAAAAATATATCTAATCTATTTAACAGCATGACATTCACGAAGTGTTACCTGTTAGAAGTTAATATTTTGATAATTATGCAAAACTGAAATGTTCAAGTAAGTGAAACTCCCTCACAATGAGATGAAAGCTACCCTGCTTTAATTCTCTATCGTGGACCACTTTGATTCTCTTTTCTCTTCATCCTCATCCTAACTTCTCTCTTCTCTTCCCCTATACTTATTTTTTACCACCTTCCAAGGTATCCATTTTCAGTTTCATGCATATCTTTTCCTCTGACATGAAGATTTTATGTTCAAATTCACTTACATCATCCTGTTCCTTTCTGGTGCCTTGCTTGCCATGCTGTTCATCGGATGCCTTAGTCAACGCTGTTCTCTTCAATAAGCCCTGACCCTGTTCATGGGATGCCTCAGTCAATGCTGTTCTCTTCAATAGGCCCTGACCCTGTTCATGGGATGCCTCAGTCAATGCTGTTCTCTTCAATAGGCCCTGACCCTGTTCATGGGATGCCTTAGTCAATGCTGTTCTCTCCAATAGGTCCTAACCCTGTTCATCGGATGCCTCAGTCAACGCTGTTCTCTTCAATAGGCCCTGACCCTGTTCATCGGATGCCTCAGTCAACACTGTTCTCTTCAGTAGGCCCTGACCCTGTTCATTGGATGCCGTAGTCAACGCTGTTCTCTTCAATAGGCCCTGACCCTGTTCATGGGATGCCTTAGTCAACGCTGTTCTCTCCAATGGGCCCTGACCCTGTTCATGGGATGCCTCATTCAACGCTGTTCTCTCCAATAGGCCCTGACCCTGTTCATGGGATGCCTCAGTCAACGCTGTTCTCTCCAATAGGCCCTGACCCTGTTCATCAGATGCCTCAGTCAACGTTGTTCTCTTCAATAGGCCCTGACCCTGTTCTTCGGATGCCGTAGTCAACGCTGTTCTCTTCAATAGGCCCTGACCCTGTTCATGGGATGCCTTAATCAACGCTGTTCTCTCCAATAGGCCCTGACCCTGTTCATGGGATGCCTCAGTCAACGCTGTTCTCTCAATGTTCTCTCCAATAGGCCCTGATCCTGTTCATGGGATGCCTCAGTCAACGCTGTTCTCTCAATGTTCTCTCCAATAGGCCCTGACCCTGTTCATGGGATGCCTCAGTCAACGCTGTTCTCTCCAATAGGCCCTGACCCTGTTCATGGGATGCCTCAGTCAATGCTGTTCTCTCCAGTAGGCCCTGACCCTGTTCATGGGATGCCGCAGTCAACGCTGTTCTCTTCAATAACCCCTGACCCTGTTCATCGGATGCCTCAGCCAACGCTATTCTCTTCAATAAGCACTGACCCTCACCTCTTAGGCCAGCGTCACTCATCCCTCTAATGGCGAAAATGCGCGAAAAGAGAGAGAGAGAGAGAGAGAGAGAGAGAGAGAGAGAGAGAGAGAGAGAGAGAAGAAGAGTCCTGTCTCAGAAAGCGAGATCAGCTCCCCTATTTCAAAACCTTATTTCAGATTTTTATCAAACATTCGTTCTAACGTTTTGCCAATCGAAGAATAAAATGTTAATGTTACCCCCGAGAACATCTGCTGTGATGAAAACTAAGAGTCATCAACTGCTGACAGTCCCGCCTCCGAGGCAAATCACCTTAGGGCACTCTGTTTTCCCCGCCAAGAGCTAGGGGGATGATTAAGCCTGTTGAATATTAGTAAAAGTATCATGTTAATTGCTCACCACGTCACTTGCTAAGACCACACCACATTCACACGCCTGTCATAGCAAGTGCATATTCCACATTCTCTGACGACAACGAAAGCAGCATAAGCTTCTTCTTATTATCAATATTAAAGACGTAATTATTATGTGCATGGAAAAAACATCACTACATCGATCTTAAAGTTAGATGTGAATGAAGTGTTTGTTACTTTTCTCCATGAGGGTTTGTTTGAAACTATGAATAAGTTTGGAACTTTAGGTGTGTTTGATTAAAAAAGTTTGTAAACCAAAACTGAAAAGGGGCTCAAAGTATTTAGATTCGATTTTATTGCCTGAAACAACAAATAAATACTGAAATCACACGGGCATCAACTAGGATTGATTTTAGATTACTTATTTTTTTTATTTACTTTTGTAAAATAGAAAATGTTTTGAATCAGGTGGATGTCAAGTAGAATGTACAGCCTGATGAGAGTTTCACAAATGATCATTAAAGTGGCTGATGATGATGACACAGCCACGTAATCGGGAAGTGACATTGGTGTTAAGGGTAAACCACAGAATAAATGACATGTTTATGGTTGAAAGAAAAAGAAAAAAATTTCAAATTTTAAAAGCAATTTGTATTTTTTCTTTATTTTTCCTACCATACAAACTTGAAGTTCTTTTCATAGGATTTAGCTTAGAGTGCATGGTGGAAACCGCCGTTCAAACTTACTGACAACGTGGTTAACTATCGACCGGTAGGGAAAGCCCCACCCACCTTTCGGGCTGCCTTCCATGCTGCCTTCTGGCCGAGATGCCAGATGAGAGTGGTGGCTGGGATGGGCTATAAATATAAAGAACTTCAGGTTTGTATGTTAGGAAATACAAATTGCTTTAAAAACCTCCATTCTTTACACAGGAGGCTTAGCCATTGGTGGGAGGAATCTGGGTACTCTCTGACCCAACTGGTAGGTTCACCCAACCTGGGAATGCCGTCTTTCTGGTACAATAGGAGTAAAGCAAGGATGACCCCACACCTCTAGCTGTTGCAACTGCTAGACTTTTGGGCTATTAAGTAATGAATTTCCAAAGCAATTTCTTAATGAGAACAACCTTAAATAAAATGCTGGAGACAACAAAAAAAGCTTATATGAACCAACAGGTTGCTCTCTCCTCTCCCCTTGCAAAGAGAGGAGGGGAGTTAACATCCAGTTAAAACAACAAGAATCAAAAGGACTGGAACTCAGTCATGTAGCTTACCTGCACTTCACATCCATCCAGCTTGCATGTGGCCTAGCACCCTGACTCTGCCCCATGAGAGAAGAGGGAAAGAGAAAGAAGGGAGAATCGGTCACTTGCGCAATCCTCTCTCACTGGCCGAATACCTTAGACGAGGTGCTACCTGTCCCGAAAGGAGGGCTGTGCTAGTCACATAACTTGCTAAGCAGCTACCACAGGACCCAAGGAAAATGTGTGCAAGGAGTAGTGGGCAATGTCTCTCAGGTAAAAAAAAGGGTAACGGTGGTTTAGCATGACCTCATCCCCTGCATGCAAAACTTGTTGAACCAACAGGTTCTTTCAGACTGCCAAGGATGGAGTGATGCCCTTGACTTTGTGAACTCTTGCCCAGACTGTATGCTCACCTTCCTCACATACAACCATTTGATCATCTCAAGGAGCCAAAAAGAAATAGTGTTCTTGGACACCTCTTTCTTGGCCCTGATAGTATTAACAGAGTTGTTGACGCTTATGCCTGATATGTTGAGTTCTCTTTAGGTAGTACTGCAGCACTCCAACAGGACACAGTATCATCTTGTCTGGATCACTTCTGATGAAGTCCTCTAGGGATGGGATCAAGAAGAACTCAAACCCAGCAACAGGGACCAATGGGTCATGAGTCTTCACCATAAAATCAGAGAAAAGTTCAAGTCAAACAGATCCCCATCCCCTCAAGTGCTTAACATTATACAAGAGGCCATGAAGCTCACCTAGCCTCTTCACCAATGACAGGGCTAGGAGGAAAACATTCTTCAGGTCCAGATCCTTGTCTGACAACTTTCATAAGGGGTTGCACAGGCAACAAGTCAACCTCCTAAGGACAAGTCACATCGCACTAAGGGGGCCTGAGTTCACTGGGATAAAACTGTTTGAAACTTCTCAGGAGCATGAGGATGAGAGGTCTGCTCCTTTTAGTCTCAAGACTTGGCCCAAGGCAGACCTATAGCCTTTAATGGCAAAAGTTAATGAGGAATTCCACTGCCTGCTGAAGAGTGGTTTTAGCTGGAAATGCCCTGTCTATGACACCAACCATAAAACATGGCCCATTTTCCCTGATAGACAGCTGCTGAGGAATTACATAGTGTCACAAATGCCTTGCTTTGTTTGTAATGAATTTTCCCTCTTGATTTTTGCAAATAAAAGGTAATATAAAATATTCATTCCTCAATATACAGTAACATACATTTCAAAAGAAGTACTAAGTTGAGCTGAAGTTTTCACACAAGCGTTTCCATGCCTTCCCAGGCCGAGTTAAGCCAATGCAGGTGTCTAATGAGAAACTAAGTGCAGGGCCGTACCGCAAGATATTACTGATCTGACCTGACCCTAGTAATTCTCCACTAAGGTGACAATTTTAGCAGCCACCTTCAAGTAGCAACCCCCTTTGAGAGTTCCTTCCATTGTTACTATTGTTCTCAATTCCCCAACCAGTTGTGTCCCTTCTCATTTTTCTGAGTTTCCCCTCCTTTCCAACTACCTGTGCTGCCATCAAGGGTCAATGTCTTGACGTGACCTACACATTCATCTCCGCCTACTAACTGTGCATCTCCACCTACTAACCCTCGACTCTCCCAGCTAACTGTCACCCCATTGCCACCTCTTCCTCTTGAACATTTATCTGGCCGCCATTTAATGACCTTTCTAGGTATCTAGCCAGATTAAGGACATGCTCTGCAAAGAGGACAATGGAGGACCCCATTAAGATGAGGCTGTCAGAAGTGTCAAAACATGGCCACCATCACCGCCAGCTGTGGTGTGTATACTGGCTCCAACAGACCATTCTTCGCTAGTTACCTCTAAGATGCCACTCTGCTAGGAGACCCTCTGCTACTCAGCCTTGTGCTGTCACACTGCTAGAATGTCACTCTGCTAGTCTTATCTCCTGACTTCATACTGCTGGATGTCCTTCTGTTAGTAGACCCTCTGCTAGCCTTCCTGACATCTCTATGGTGGGGAACCTTGAGTGACAACACCTCTGCTGATGCCCTACTACAGAAACCTGGCTCTACGAAACCTCACATCTTGTCCACAGACTAAGGCAATGTGACTGGAAGTTGTTTGTCTGCCTCACCTAACTTTATCCTACCTGTTTTATACCTTCTCTCCTGATTCCCATAAACATACCCCTGTTACTCTCCCTCAGAGAGTGCTGTGATTTTGAATTTGGTAGAGATTGTGATCAATATAATTTAGTACTTATTTGCATGCTTGGGTTTTAACAGTAATTGTTACATGATCAGTGCTTTGACCTTTCGCCGACATAAATTCATTGCCATTTTACTTGAGTCCATTCGTATGTTTTCATCTTTTCTACTCTTGCAGATTTGTGGTTTCGAGTACCTGTTGTGTGTTATCAACGGTAGATCAACGGTGCCACCTTCCTGCATACCCAGATGCCATACCCGGTCAAGATATCCAGCCTGCTAGTGGTGCCACGTTCTCGCTAAACATACCACTTCCTATGCATTCTTCGGATCCTCCCTTATACATAATGCTTGTTAGTCTATGAAAGGCCTGGCATTTAAAGATTGCAGTTTGTGGCGCTTTTCTCTAGTATTTGTGATTGGAATAACGTAATCTTGACAATGCCACAGAGCTCCATTGTTAGCTCCTGTACATATTTCATCTCCTGATTGCTTTTAGTGAGTTATACTGTTTAGTGGACACCCTAAGTTTACCTCCAATCCTTACTTTATTGGTAAATTTTGAGTATTTTTCACTTATAACTTTTCTGTTCACCAGAGCACAGCCTCAGGTGTATTTATCAAAGGTCATATATAGAGCCATCTTTTTATCCTCATGGCAGCATGAACGTGACAATAGGTATCCAGATACCTCCTACACAATCCTGCAAAAAAAAGCCTCAGATAACAGACCTAGCAGGTCCAGATACCACTTGGCATGTGGCCATTTGGGAGCCACCAAAGTCAGCCTGAGATTCAGGGTGACCAACACACTGTTGATCACCCTTCTGATCAGGCGGAGTGGTGGGAAAGTGTAAGCATCAAGATTATCCCATAGATGTTGAAAGGCGTCCTCCACCGCTACCAATGGGTCCAGGACTATTGAACAAAGAAGACAGGAGCTTCCTGTTGTGCCAAGGGCCAAACAGGTCTGTGCTTGGGGTCCGCCAAATCTTGAATAGTTTCTCCGCCACACAGGTGTATAAGGACCACTCTGTCCCTATTACTTGTCTCTAATGGCTGACCTTGTCTGTCACTACATTTCAAGACCCCAATATGTACCTGGCAGTCAGCTGTACTGAGTGGTCTACCACCCACTTGTGCACCTGCGTTGTCAACTAGTGCAGGGGAAGGGAACCTAGCCCCTCTTGCTCATTGACATATGCCACTACTGTGGTGTTGTTGCTCATCAACACCACGGCGTATCCCATCATTCAATCCCAGAACTTCTGAAGGACGAACCTTGATTACCAAGGTATCTGGCAAATCTCTGAAAGAAAAAGGCAGAACCAAGTAAAAGTTCGTTCCTAAGGGTCGAGCCAACTCGGGACTTATGAAACCAGAGATCCAAATTGGGACAAAGTCCTTCTTAGCACCAGAATTGCCCACAGAACTGCAGTCGGCAAGACCCTCCAAGGCAAGAAGAATCCGTACTCTGTCGAGGCAGGGGAGAAGCTTGGTGTCTCGACCTGAATGAACTCCTTGTCCGAAGAAAAGAATTCATCTGGTTGAGAACGCTCTCAGAATCCAGGACCACGGCAGTCCCTGACACTCTCGGCCCCTCAGGAACTGCAAGGGTTGCAATTGATGAAGATTATTCATTGGGGAGCCACGGTCCCGTCCCGGGGATCCTCGCGCTTATGAATCAGCACAAAGTTCTCCGAAAAACGAGGGTGATCGCAACTTGAAGAGGAAGACCCTCACTGTTTACGAAGCATGAAACTCCTGTACCTCTCCCCTTGGAGGAGACCTTGACAGATCCCATGAAACTCTCCTCGGCTACCTGCTTGTACTACGAGACAATCAGGAACCGGCACGCCAGGCAGCTGAACTGCGAAGATAAATTTGTTGGAGCTCTCTCTGTCCATCTCGCACCTCTCAGAACAACCGAGAGGAGAAGAGAACAGGTGAGGAGAAAGACCAGCAGGAGAGGCGGACCATGAGCGATAATCAGCCAAAGGAGATTACTGCCACATGGGGGAAGA
The DNA here is from genome assembly GCF_040412425.1 of Macrobrachium rosenbergii. NCBI lineage: Eukaryota > Metazoa > Arthropoda > Malacostraca > Decapoda > Palaemonidae > Macrobrachium > Macrobrachium rosenbergii. Next base: position 45,668,436 of record NC_089781.1, read on the forward strand.
AGAGTGCTTGTGCTGTGGCAAAACACTTTCCTGGGAAGAGCAGAAAATTGACTCGAACAGAGCCAAGAACCCGATTCAGGAAAACCGAGCGGGGCCGAGTCGAGATGTACCGAACCAAGCCGAGCCAATCACGTGAACACAATCCGACTGGGTGGTATGCAGTGGAATGGGAGGCAGGCGAGCCGAGCCGAGCCAAGCCAGTCTCACAAGCACAACAAGGGGCTGGGCAGGCGGGCAAGCCGAGCGAGCCGAGCCAATCGAGCAGACACGATCGGCACTGGACAGGGCAGAACTTGTCTGCCGTGAACTATTGCTGGTTTCCTGAACTCTAAACCCCTTCGAGGCAAAGGCCCTACAAGAAGAACGTTCAAGGGGAATTCTGTGTCTGCTATCCTGCATGCTTGATCCCTGAGGTTCAAGATACAAGGATGAAACCCGGCCAAGCAACCAAAGCAGCTGGAGGTCAGTATCAAGACACCTCGCATCTCGGCACCCAGACACCTCGCATCTCGGCACCCAGACACCTGTGTGTCTCTGCACTTTCTCTCGTCCTGTGTCTCTCGTCAGGAGAGCGCTCATGATTCATAGAACTCGAGCGACCCATGAAACTCCCAAAAATCGGAACTGGCTGCTTTCGGTTTCCTGAGAACTCTGAAAGAGCCAGGCATGGAACCAGTCTTAGACGCAGACTTCCAAGACTGGCAACAAGGGCATGGCCTCGAGAGGCAGTGCTCTCGCAGCCCCCAAAATGGCAGACCCCACAGGAGAATGCGAATCAGATCCCGACATGGAACTGTCTTTCCAACCAGGTACTGTGGTCGGTCCTAAAGTAACAATGAATGAACGTTGGGACTCCATCATGCAAGATATCCCCTGAGATATCCAGCCAACTACTGCTGTGTCTGCAATGCTCACTGTCAACCTGAAAGAAAAAGCAAAGATGATTAGTAGAGGGAGACTCCTCTCACTACAAGGGGAACTGCCCTACGCAGTGAGAGAAGGCCCCTACAAGAGGTCACCTGACCACCTGCGGGCACCCCACCTCTTCGCGGTCTTCACCCGACGAGCAAGCGAAGAGGGCCAAGGAGAGATAAGGAAGAATCTACAGGGAGAGAGAAGGATGGAGGGGAGGCCACCAGGGGCGCCATGTAAGCAGAGCGTATACCGACGATGCCTGCATCCCCCCCACCCCCCCGCCCCACCGCAACTCTAAGCGCAGGCGGCAAAAACAGCACTCAGCACTAGTAGGAAGGAGTAGTCATGCACCCTGTATAAGGAGGGTGGAAGCCCAGGATGGGAAGCAAATTCTTATGTCCCGATCAATGTAGGGGAGCAAAGATATTATGTCCCAATCTAATATCTCCGAACGTACAGGGAACACCTTCAGTCTCTAAATAATGGGCTACTGGAAGAGAAGCATTACCACTTGGTTACGCTTCTCTAAATACACCCTTGGCCGTCAAACCCAAGACACAGCACAGGCCGCAGGGGAGCGACGGCTTATGCTAGGTTATCACAAATTGTGGGTTTGTATTAATATATATCAAACACACACAATATACACAATACAGAAAGATCCCACTGGGATAATAAGAGCTTAACGACAGTCAGGCAGAGAGATCCGAAACCACGTCTGCAACGCATGATAGCCGAAAGCAAACTGGAATGTTTACATCTGGGCAGACGGGTATTCCCGCCTACCTGGCGGTAGTTACTGCCTAACCACCTTACTCAAGAGTTTAACGACCGTTTCCAGCCTACGCTGAAAGTAATTCCTAATGTAAAGGACCAATGGTTTGTATATCGTGTCGGAACAAAGGTGGGGTTAGTAGGAGGCACTTTCTTCTGCCCCAAGAAAGAGAGCTCTCTAGAGGAGAACTTTCCCTTTGAGTGGAAAGAGTCCTTGAGAGAGATGACAGAATAGCCTTCCTCCCCTCTAAGAAAAACCGATGTAAGGACAGAATATGCACGAAAGGATGAACTAAAGTAAGGTGGAGAAAGAATTAAAGAGGGTGGAGCTTTCAAATATTTAGTAGCAATGATATCCAGTACAGGCCCTTTTAAGTCGGACAAATCAAACAATGGGCAGCCCGAAATGAGATTTGGAGATCAGACACACTGAAATGTCATATAAAACTAAAGTCTAGTGCAATGAAACTATATCTAAATAATTTACTTCAGATTATTAGAGCATTAAGCTTTAAGAGACATATTAGGAGTTAGATGACAGGATAGTGAGAAATGATACTATAAGGGAAATTACAAAAGTTCCAAATATAGATGAAGTAATAATGAAATGATAGAAATGGCTTTGACATGTCCTTCGCACAACGACTAGTAGAATGGTGCATAATAGTGTCAGCTGGGTTCCCACGGGTGCCAGAAGAGTTTGAAGACCAAGACCTATTTGGATTAGAATGCTGGGAAGGGAACCTGCAGATTTGTGGAAGAAAAAACACAGGAAAGAAACGAATAGCTGAATTTCACAGTCCTTTTGCGTCAAGCGGCGTTGGAGGCGATCACGGTATGCATTGGATGTACAGTAAATAGATTAGTAAGGTCGTATGAAAAACAAATGGCATAAATTTAATCACTGTGATATTGAGTAAATACCAGATTTAATTTTAAGCAAAATGTAACAAAAAAAAATTGAATAAAAAAAATAACATTTCAGCTAAGCTTTGTTCTGTCGTTCCTCTTGTTTCTTCCTCGGAGGAGACTCGTCCTCCATCAACTGCTGAAGGAGCCGAAACTAATTTTGGTAATGACAGGTGTCATGTTCGTTCCTCCCTCCCACCCCCACCGCCCCCTCAGATGATGACGCAGCATTTCGCGAAAGAGGAAAACTGAAAGGCCCAAAGAAGCAGCTTAACTTCAGATCACAGCTCAAATGCCTACTACAGTATATGGTTGGTAATTTCTATAAATGTATATACATTAAACCTCCCTCGCTCTTGGAGGATGCGGTTAACCAAAATTTTAGGCTATTGTAACTCTTATTGTAATGTGTTATTTTTACACAACTTAAAATCCATCAAAACTATTTCATTATGCTTTATTTATTGTATATTGTATTGAAATGCATTGTCTGTGTTTATGGACGCTACAATTCCATCCGCTCAATGTAAGAAAACAACAGAACGCAAAGATCATGTAGTTGTTACGGGCTGCTCTAGGAGCAAGAGCCCGTGCCAGCAACAAAATTGGCTTAATCCTAGATAACATCATGCAGTACACTTTGAAGAGGTCACGACAAGTGACAAAACAGCTGTGGTGTTGTGTTCCCAGTAAGTGGAATAAAAAGTTGATCTTCGTTCCTTTATCCATCAACTACATTTGGAAGAACGTAGAAGATTTAGAAAGTATTGTGAAACTAATAAAAAGCTGATCAACTACCAAAAAGTCATCGAATTCAACGAAATCTGCCTACAATATACAGTACATGCATGCAATTTTTCATTTCAAATACTGCATATACAACAGCCTGTTATGAGTGTGTATGTCTGTGTGTGTGTCTGTGTGTGTGTGTATATATATATATATATATATATATATATATATATATATATATATATATATATATATATATATATATATATATATATATATATATGTCTGTGTGTGTGTGTGTGTGTTTCAACATACCTTTTCCTCTCAGGGAATGTTTACAAAAAGGCACTAATCTTGTCGTTGTCAGCCAGTTATCTAAAATAAGGTTGACAGCTCTGGCTCTTTTTGCCCCTGACTGTTACCGCTGGAATTGTCTTGTATACCGACAGATTGTTTTTAGCTGAGGTCTTCCGGAGCAAATGGTTTTGAACTGAACGTACCCATCCGATCTTGGAAAATGGCATCCAAAAGTAGTCACTGAAAACAAGGTCAGCGCCCTCTAGACGCCCTAACTAACACTTTCATTAATTAGATGTGGCTGAAGAGAAAACGCAAGCAAGAAGGATATGCACTTTGCTAATATAAATGTCATTTGCAATGTAATAGCGATCTCTAGGTCAGTGTTGGTCTGCATTAATTTGAGACGCATTAACGTACGACTGAATGCCATTATAATTAGAATACACTTGCCTGTTTCACCACGCACCTTTTAGCTGCAGCTGACTCTGAATGGCAATGAGAGTCATCTGAAAGAGAAGTTGTGGCGTCGTCTTCCACACAGCCCCTCACCTTCAATAACCATAACTTTTGAGAACCTAAACGCAATCTTTTTAGTTTCAAAGTGTGAGCATTTTGCAAATTTTCTAATATTATTTCTAAACAGTTATCGATTTCTCTATTGCTGTTCACTGCATACAGTACACAAGTCTTTAAAATATGTATTGTGTAACCAGCTAAATCTCACATATTTTCCGATATCATCACGGGATAAGGAAGTCATTGCAATATGCTCTTAATCTCCTATAATCAGCAACTCCAACACTCCCAGTGATGGATCAAGCAATCCTCTACAACCCTCACAATGGGAATAACTAAATGGGCAAGTATGGTCTTTCTTTCGCACTACTATTGAAGCTCCTCTCATGATTATCATTTTCAGCAACGGACTATTCTCCTATACCGTACATCTTTCTTTCTACTGTTCAGGGTTACATGATAGTTGAATTTGTCTCTCATAATCTTAAAGATTCCTGACCTCTTGCGTTGCACATCAATAGCTTCATAAATCGACTTGACCACAATGAGTTTAGAAAACGTTTCAATTTCGCTTATTACGTTAACGAGTAAAACGTTTTCCAGAAATGGCCATATACAGTATAACTATCCAACCTATGGTTCTTTCAGCTTGAGGCTCTAAGATTTGCAATTTTCCGCTCTCTCTCTCTCTCTCTCTCTCTCTCTCTCTCTCTCTCTCTCTCTCTCTCTCTCTCTCTCTCTCTCTCTCATTAGATATGACCTCATGATGAGGGCATAAAATTTTTTACTTGCCTGCTACATACAGCAAACAAATAATTTTCTGGTGTGGCAACCTTCAACTCTCCTACTTTGGCTTCATCACACTCATGGATACAAAGCAAAGTATATCTCTGACCCTCTCTCTCTCTCTCTCTCTCTCTCTCTCTCTCTCTCTCTCTCTCTCTCTCTCTCTCTCTCACACACACACACACACACACACACATCACCCATCACCAAATGATGTCTTAAAATATTCGAAGCTCACCTACTTTCATGAATTCCAGTGTGGCACCACACAAATGCACTCTCGTGGTCTTCTAAATGGTACAACTTATACAATTGATTCTATTACATTGAAAGCTACAAAGTAGGTCATTGTTTCAGCTCTCTCTCTCTCTCTCTCTCTCTCTCTCTCTCTCTCTCTCTCTCTCTCTCTCTCTCTCTCTCTCTCTCTCTCTCAAGCACGCGCTCACACTCACAAATTATAATACAAGTATGACATTACACTTTCATATATTAAGCCACAATTTACACAAGAAGACAATTAGATTTTGACAATTGTACTTGTCGTAATGAAATTCCGCTCCGTGCCACAAGGTTAATCACAGGTGACAGTGATTGGAATTTACTTTCTAGATGGGCGCCTGAATCACTACCCCTCCCCACCCCTTTATATACTAACCCAAAATAAGGCCTGCCGACAAAACTGAAATCATTTTGGGTGTTGTGAATTTGATGTCAGTGGGTTATTTATGGTTCGATATTCAGTAGGAAATCGTAAGAATACAACGTGAGACAAAATCGGAGGAGCTTATTCCTCAGTCGAGAAAACAGCTTTAACATTTCTTCAACTTAAAAATCTGTACATTTTTTTCTTTTAAGCGAGTGACATTTTTAACAAGAAATCTGATCCCATTCTCTTATAGACGTTAACTAACACGAGTAGCCCATCATTCAAGCCCCCTCCTCACCAATGAAGCCCTTCTTTTTTTTCCTTAAATTTTAAAATTATACCGTAATTTTGTTTTTTTTTAAAGCTAGTGCCAATTTTCTTGAAGATGGCAACTAGTGGCATGTGGCATCAAATTTAAGAACTCCCTCCCTAAAAAAAATAGGTAAATCCCATAATTATTTTCATTTTTCTCATGTTAAAGATGAGCCAATTTACATTTAGCTGATCACTAGTTGCAAAGAAACCCTAACTTTTAAGGGCCCTCCTCACTAAACAATCCCAATCTTTTTTAAATTTGAGAAAATTACAGAGGTTTTCCATTTTTAAGCTAGTGATAAATTATCACTAAATAGAGGCTGAACTAAATGACAAATACATACATACACACAAACACACAGACATTATATATATATATATATATATATATATATATATATATATATATATATATATATATATATATATATATATATATATATATATATATATACTATAGAATCTACTGTCACTCTTTACCCGATACATATGTAATTTTGATAACCAAAATGCCCTCTTAACTTTCTAATTTATTCACACTTTGTAAGCACTCTTTACTATAAAGCGTAGCTCCAAATGAAGAAGAAATGATGATATCCCGATGCCAGGCAAGAATCGAACTTGCATCTGGGGTATCAGAATGTGCATATATACAGTATATATATATATATATATATATATATATATATATATATATATATATATATATATATATATATATATATATATATATATATATATATATATATATATATATATATATATATATATATATATATATATATATATATATAATTATATATATATATATATATATATATATATATATATATATATATATATATATATATAAACACAGGTGTGATGGAAAAACTTTCTGTAAACCCTTTGAGATTTGTAGCTGTTATCTGACGCATTTCCTAATTAAGCAAAACTGTTGCATCAGGTATTCTCAAGACGTGGGAACTTGCCACATGGCTTCATAAGTGCGTTCGGCGGAAATGTCTAGGTTCCAGTGTGAGCGTAAGTATGTGCATTTCTTTTGGGCGAAGTCCCAGGGTGTAAAGGGATTAGTTATGGAAAAATTGATCATTCGAAGATCAACACTATTAAAAGTCTTAAGGATTATTAAAAGTCTTCAGCAAAGGCTCTGTGGTTCGAGATCTGTCGATTAAGACTGTGAACATTGCTGTTTGGAGGTAGGAACCATGTTTAATTTCCCAAATTGTAGATTGCTTTTTTCATTTATATATTGTCTTTTATGTCAAGCATTTATTGTATTGTGTGTACTTTATAAGTAACATGGGAGGAATTCCCATAACTTCAGTTTTATGCATTCAGGTTAATAAGGGATTTGTTTGACTTCTTCAGATGTTTCGCTGAGAAAGAGGTCGAAGATGTACTCATTGGGAATGTACTGGACTTTGACTTATTTTGACCCATTGTGAGTTACAGTGTAAAGACATTGATTAGTTAAAATGTGATAGACTGTAATATGATTGATCTTTTGGGAACTTTAATATTCCATTTTATTTCATCTCTTATTTCTTGCAATCTAGTTATGTTAGATTTTGTCAAATAAATTATTTTGGGTAAAGCTTGTTTAGCTGTAGACCTGAGAAAGAGAGAGAGAGAGAGAGAGAGAGAGAGAGAGAGAGAGAGAGAGAGAGAGAGAGAGAGACAGAGAGAGAGAATGCAGGGTGAGTAGGTACAAATATGCACTACCAATAGTCTTTTGATGTAGTCACTACTAATGCTACCAATAGATGGGACGTCTCGACTTTGTAGTAACAGGTAAGCAATGAAATTTCCTATCGACTGGATAACATACAATATATATATATATATATATATATATATATATATATATATATATATATATATGTGTGTGTGTGTGTGTGTGTGTGTGTTGTTTGTATATATATAGTGCAGAATCTACTGGTCACTTTTTACCAATACATATGTAATTTAATATATATATTGTGTATTGTATCTTCAGGGAGTGCCACTGTTTTAAGTATTTCAGAAATATAACTGCTGAAAAAAGGAAAATAGCTGGCAAAAGAAGATATGAGTCAAAATATAATTAGAGGAAAGGTAATGCTGGGCAGCACATTTTTAAGGTCACGGAGAACAAATTGAAGGGATAATGGAGCTGATGCTGTATACCGGAAACTAAAGAAAAAATTAATGTCATCATGAATAAACTCAGTTTCTGAAATGGAACTTTGGTGATGAGAAACAAAAGCTATGATGGAATCATTGCAGAGATGACTCCAGCTGAAATTAAAGTGACACCTCAAATACTAGCTCGACTGTTTTTATGTGGTCATTACAGAGGCATTACACTATCGCCGCATATGACGAAAATATTCGGTTTGCTAGTAAACTACCTAGAGATGAGCAAACTGTTTTAGAAGAGCAGGAGTTATAGAGATCGAATATTTATGTTAAGACATTGTGTAGTAGCACAATGAATTTTAGAATTTCATTATGATGAATTTTGTTGATTACTCGAAGGCATTTGACAGTCCCCTATCCAGCGTGATTGCATCATTATTGCATTTTCGTTAAATATGCAAATTGTTTTGAAACTATCGAAGTAGATGCAAAGTTAATGTGGATAGGGTCTTTTCAAGCAAATTTGCAATAAACAGTGAGGTGCTGTTTGCCCCTCTCTTAGGTTTTGTTATGAAAAAAGTAGCTGGGGATGGAAGAGAAGGTTTAGATTGAAGTAATGACAAACTTGACCGACTTGCAATATGCAAATTATGAGGTTTTAGTCAGGAAAACATCACAGGATTAACAAAGTTTGCTTTATGGAATGCATAATATATCTGTAGAGCTGAGACTTAAAATAATTTTTAGAGAAACTGAAATAATAAGTATAGAGCATGAGCAAAGAGGTGAATTAACATGAAATAGCCTTATTATAAGGCTGAATCTTTCAAATATTTAGGAACAAGGATATCCAGTACAGGTCCTCTTGAGATGGAATTTAGTAAAAAGCTAAGAGACCAATCTAACAATGGGCAGATTGAATAAGATTTTAAAATCACAGCGTGACCTGTTAGTATAAGTATATCTTAGTTTAACCAGACCACTGTACTGAGCTGATTAACAGCTCTCCTAGGGCTGGCCCGAAGGATTAGACTTATTTTTACGTGGCTAAGAACCAATTGGTTACCTAGCAACGGGACCTACAGCTTATTGTGGAATCCGAACCACATTACAGCGAGAAATGAATTTCTATCACCAGCGTGACCTGAATTACTACTGGAACACCATCAAGGTATCATGACGAAATTATATCTAAAGGATTTCATCAATCTGAGTACAAAGCTTTAAGAGGAATAGTAGGAGTCAGAAATGACACCATAAGGGAAGGTAAGGAAGTTGTGTAGATGAGATAACAATGAACGGGAAATGGAGATGGCAATAACCCCTGGAAAAGTACATGATATTGTCTCCTGTGTACAGTCTAAAAGAGCTGGAAGACCCAGACCTGTTTGGATGAAAACTATGAGGTGCGAAACTGCAGAGGAATGGAGATTTGTGAAATATAAGGAAAAGGAAAGAATTGAGTGGTGACATTTTATAATGGCCCTTTGCATCACACGTCGCCTGATTCGATATACTGTACATATATATATATATATATATATATATATATATATATATATATATATATATATATATATATATATATATATATATATATATATATATATATACATATACATATATATATATATATATATATATATATATATATATATACTGTATATTATACATAAATATGAAGAATTATTCTAAAAACTCTCATACAAAGAGCTGCACTGGAGTCTAAAAACCCTCATCCGCTTTTTTTTTTTTTTTTTTTTTTATAAAATTTCGAAGTAGAATTCAAATATTCATTAGTGTTACGGAATCTAAAAGATAGTTTTCGTTATAATGCAAATGCTGTTCCCCAACACTTCGACAAGCTGCTAGACGAAACTCCCTGCTTTGTTAGGAGTGAGAGTAATATTTTATAAATCAGCTAAAGCCAGGATTTACAACTCATTTTCCTAATAATGTCATAGGAATAGTGTGGCTGAGAATTTCAATAACATAATGCCGTCTGGTGATCTTACCAATCTTCAAAGAACTTTCAGCCTACAGGTACTTCTTGCGGTATTCTAGAATTTTTCGCTGGCTGCCAAAGGTGAAGGAAGCAAGTACTGATGAACCCAGACACCTCAAAAATTAGAAGATATATATTACTAGTGGCATTCTCCCTAGACTGAAGATCAGTCACCTACCGAAGAGACTGAAGCAAACAGTGAACTCTGTGAACTGAAGAGAAATGAACACTTAATGATAAGAAAAGCAGTCAAGAAGGGCAGCTAAGTAAGTAGATACCATAATCTTATACAGAATCTAAATGGAGGATTTGTGATGAATCAACATGTACAAAATGGCAATAGTGGAGTAACTAAAAAACAGAGTATCTTCATCACGAATTACCAGACAGATATCCGCCGACAATCCTGTCTTTGGTAAGCTTAAGAAATTTGTGCAAATCATAAATGCACTGCACAAATTTCTCAGCTTTAGGATCCGACTGTGACCCATGATACTGACAACGCGGCAATCAGAACATGTGACAGTTGTCAGAACGTCTGACAGTTATCAGAGCGTCTGACACAATTATCAGAACATCTGACACAGTTATCAGAACGTCTGACACAATTATCAGAACTTCTGACACCTGCCCTAGGGAATATATACGAATCACACTCCAGGAAACCCACTGACGTGAAAAAACAATGAAGGTTAATTTAAATGTTCACAAGAAGAAAATTTGCCGAATTTGTGTTGACTACAGTAAATCTTCTCTGCCAGTGTGCTCGAGCAGAATGATTCTTTTGGGAAAATAGATATATTAACGTATTTTCATTCTGTCTTTATTAAGTCATTTATTTGCGGACTTGTAGAAATCTTTACCAGACAATGCTATTTTCTGTGCAGAGATCGTATTTCTGGCAGGTAAGCGGTGTTCCCGTGGGTTTTCCTCTACAGTATATTCTGCTTAGCTACGGAGTATTCCACAGAGTATTTTGTTTTCAAGCATCCATTATATAGCCTACTCTGTCGTGTCTATTTTGTTTCATCATACAGACGAGTTTTAACCGTAATTCATTATAATATGAATATTGACTAGTTCATAACAAAATTATGTTCTCTACATCCTTTATTAGTAAGACACTTTTGTAAGTAGGAGTCATGATAAATGCCCATTTTATACGATTTACAGAAAACCCACTACAATACAATATACACTATATATATATATATATATATATATATATATATATATATATATATATATATATATATATATATATACAGTATATCTGTATTCATATACTGTATATATGTGTGTGTGTATGTACACACACACACACACACACACACACACACACATATATATATATATATATATATATATATATATATATATATATATATATATATATATATATATATATATATATATATATATATATATACATATATATATACTGTATATATACGTATTTATATAATATATTTATTTATTTATATATACGAACCTACAAATCTGCTACCATGAAAATCAATGAACTGGTCTTTTCATGTAATTGTCAGAAGAAGGGATGAGATAACGATTCTGTTAGAAAAGGCCACGGCGAAAAAAAAGATTAAGAATAGCTAAGAATTTCTAAAGGAATGATTCCCTCCTCTCTTTGTTGCGAGATGTCTGGGGAAGCTCAGGTCTTGGGTATCTTAAAAACAAATAAATCCATCAAGGAATCTTTCAGACAGTCATAGTTCTCATATATATATATATATATATATATATATATATATATATATATATATATATATATATATATATATATATATATAACACAACCAAACATTTGCCGACTCCGAAAAATGTATGCAAAAATCCGCGAAAATGTTGAAAACTTCCTGTTCTATGTATTTTGCTAATGTGAATATGAAGTATACAGAAGGTCTTTTGTCATTTCCCTCCTAAACGAATGACCACAGAATAACACCAGCAGTTCATTTATATCTTTTTCTGCGTTGTTATATTTACCATATTATGCGATTTTTCTGTCTTTTTTTTTTTTTAGTGTCCAGCTATGGAAAACTGTTTGTATGAATAAATGTTGGCATCACATTCCGAAAGTGAATGTTTCGGGGCAATTCGTCAGAGAAAGAGCTACAATTGGCCACAACCATCAGAAAATTTGAAACTAGAACCTGATGTTGTCCTTTCTTACCTGGACGGCTTCCCTTTTTCTTAGGTTCTCATGCTAAAGGACATGGATTACTCCAATTAAATACTGGTCAGTACATACAGTAAAGAGTAGTATTTTCATATTTGCAAAACCTACCTGCTTACTCAACTTCATTTGCCTGTGTCATTTGTAGACTTGGGAGCTTCCAGTGCTCCAAGTATCATGAGTCATATATATATATATATATATATATATATATATATATATATATATATATATATATATATATATATATATATATATATATATATATATATATATATATATATATATATACTGTATATCTGTTGACTTACCTGAGCCCTTTGGAGTGGAGTCTGAAGAGCAATAGCCGTCGTCTCTCGGTAGGTGTCCCGGAGAGGCTGAGGCGGAAGATGAGGAGGCCAGTCTGGTAGCCACACGACCCCCGGACACCAACCGCACCTCGGTTGCTGCGGGGGCCGTCACCCCCTCACCAGAGCTGGCTGTACCCTGGGAAGAGGGGCACACCTCATTCTCACCACACGGGGTCTTCGCGGAGATGGAGATATCGTCGGTGTCCGACGCCATCGGCGCCGCCGCCTTGTTGCCACTACACGACATGTGGAGGAAGAAGAGGAGGAGGAGGAGGAGGTTGGAAAAGGCTGCTGCTGCTGCAAGGGAGACCACATAAACAACAGGTTAACACCAGGTGGGCGGAAGGGCGCTTTCCACAACCTCCACCAGCACTGCTACTACTACTACTACTACTACTACCACCACCTCCTCCAGCAGCAGCGCCGAGTACCACCAACTGTTCTTTTTCAAATCCTTCTGAAACGGCTTGTTTGGGTACAGCGCATCAGCCTTCATTAGTTTTAGGATAGCATTTCACCTGACTGCGTTCTTAGTTACGGTCATGGATGAACTAAAAGAGGTGTTCGGAAAGAGGAAGAAGAAGGGTCAAGCCTGTTGGCGCAGGCCTTCTTTTCGCCGACAGTCATGGACGCCGGACAATCACGTAGCAGGTCGGCCGGTCCGGTTGGTAGCGGACGCGCGAATGTTCCCCTCGATGTCTTACAACCAGGTTCTCTTGGTTCCTTTGCCACGCCTCTTGGATTGCCCTGGCTCCGCCTCCTCTCTCAGTGACCCCCTCCCATTGGTGATGACATACCATTTGGTTATACTGCTCTCTCTCTCTCTCTCTCTCTCTCTCTCTCTCTCTCTCTCTCTCTCTCTCTCTCTCTCCACACACACTTTTATTTTCTTTTCTCCTACCAGAATTTTTCATCATTTTGTTCAGGTTTTAGTTAGGTGAATGCCATCAGCGAAACAAAGTAAGTTCAATCTCAGATATATTGGGATTTTGAGAAAAAATTCTAAAATGTTTGAAAATGATTTTGTGTGCATTTTAACACTAGCAATTCTAGTCATCTATATGGGATACCTGCAAAGGCACGCACGATGCTTTCGGGGATAATCGCTAAGCATTAGTTTCAACAACAGAATGCCTTACTTCCCAAGTGCACATAAGAGAACAACGCAGGTATCGAAGTACACTTTCCAGAATATAATCAGGATGCTCTTCGTAAATAGACGTGAAGGGGATTTTTATGTTAGCACCGAACGTCTAGAATTCCACGGCAAAGTCAGGTCCAGAAAATTAGCAATTTTCGATTTTTTAACTGAAAATTTTACTTTGCTTTCTTCCATCAGCAACTGAATCAATTATGGATTAGGACATTCAGCTTTGAAGTTATTTATTAATTAAAGTTAGTCCTTAACAGGCCTCTGATAATTTCTATTGAAACAATGAAGACTCATCTAGACTTAGGCCGCGGTTACAAAAAGCGACTAGATTCGATTCGCTTGGTAAAAACGCCGCCTTAGCTGCTCCTCCTAGATGTTGGATCATTGCTTAGAATAAGAGTTTTAGCTGCTCTTCCGAGTATTTAAGAGGTTTCGCTAGATTCTTCCAAGTTTGAACTATATCTGTGTTCCAAATTTCACCCTTCTTAAGTCATTCTTGCTCTGTCTGTCTTTATCTATCTATTTATCTATTACACACACACACACACACACACACACACACATACACATACACATATACATATATATATATATATATATATATATATATATATATATATATATATATATATATATATATATATATATATATAGACGTCGATAAATTTAGTTTTCAAATAAATGGACCATCGTCTTAGCCATTCCGTCCCATAATGGCAGAGAAAAATATTGGCTATTGTGTATATATATATATATATATATATATATATATATATATATATATATATATATATATATATATATATATATATATATATATGTATGTGTATATATATATATACATCCATTTGAGGTTGAAGAGGTGAAGGCAGGTATGTCTCTCACAAGTATCAAGTTTATTATGGCGACGTTTCACATCACATGGTGCCTCATAAATACTTAAAACGTCACTTACACAACTGGTAAAAACTGTAAAAATTTTGTGACCTTTGCAAATACAAAAATGAAAACAAGAACATGAAAGGAACACCTACCAAGGTAAGAGCTAAAAGTGACTAAAAAGACAGGGAGAAAATAAACATACGAAAGAAACCTATAACGAACCGTGGAGAGTAAACAAACAGGCAGTTATGCTATAAGCAGTTGGGTGTTTAGTGTTGGTACATTAGTTTTTTATAAAAAGCGACTCCAACACCATCAACTCGTCGTCCTTACGGGCAGATCCAATAATTTTAAAACCATTTATATCCAAGCGGGTACCACAAATCTTAGAATGGATCCGAACATTGGATAGCTCGGGATTGGGTAATGTGCCACCCGTCCTGAAGCTGACACCTTGCATATCTCACACATTTCTTATGTTGTTCAATTCTTTTTTCTAGTGCTTTCTCCGTTTGGCCAACATAAAAGTTGTCACAAGACTTACATGGAATTTTATATACACACCCTTTAGTATGTCAGGGGAGTTCTTGATAAGTACATTTTTCATTGTTTTATTGTTCTTAAATGAGACATTAACACCAAAATTCTTAAGTAGATGGGGGATATCTTTCATATTATTATTATAAGGCAGTACAAGCAAATTTTTTGTGTTGTAAGGTTCTTTTTGGGTTTGACACAATCTTTTTGCCGCTTCAAATTCACTGTTTAATGCACTGTCAGGATATTTCAATTTCTTGCCTGCATTCCTAATCTTATCTATTTCCTCATCAATGTGTTCTGGGCTACATACCCGTAATGCTCTTAAAAACATAGATGAAAACACTGATTTTTTAACCTTATTACTTTGTCCGGAATAGAAATGCCCATAAGAAGAAATATTAGTGGGTTTTCTATACACACCATATTTAAACCCACAACTATTTCTTCGTATGAGGACACCCAAAAAGGATAAGCACCCATCATTTTCCATTTCCATAGTGAAATCAATTGATGGTACTAGTTTATTTAACTTGGCAAGAAAGTTATTTACATCTTGGTTCCCTGGCCATACACAAATTATGTCGTCAACATACCTAAACCATGTTACATTGCGTGGGATTATGTTGTTTAATATTTTCTTTTCAAAAAATTCCATATATAAGTTACTTAACACTGGGGATAGAGGGTTTCCCATTGCCATACCAAAATTTGTGAGTAAAATTTACCATTAAATTCAAATTCACATTCTTTCACACATAATTTAATCAGTTCAATTAAAGTACTCTTAGAAAATGGGATATCCAGCTGCGTGTTCTCTAGTAATTCAGATAAAAACTCCATCAGACTATCAATTGGCACCTTTGTGAATAGTGATACTACATCAAAACTTACAAGCCTGGATTCACTATTAATCTGTACACTATTTAGTTTGTTTATCAGGTCCACATTATTCGTGATATTAGCATTTGAGATGATACCTACTAATGGGTTGAGAATATCCACTAGGTACTTTGCTAGCTTGTAAGATGCGGAACCAAATGAACTGATAATCGGCCTGGCAGGAAAGTTTGTTTTGTGAGTTTTTATTGTACCATACATGTATGGTAGCGATGGAGAGGTCACACACAAATTCTGTATAAGGCTTTCGTTACCTTTTAAGAGGTTTTTCACTTTCCTATTGAAACCACTGTTCACATTGTCTAACGGGTTCTTATTTAATTCTTTATATGTGCTATCGTCGCTCAAAAGATTTTCCAATTTTTCTATATATTCACTTTTAATTTAAATTACAAGAGCGCCTGATTTATCTGCTTTTGTCATGTGTATATTTTTATCTTTTTTCAGTTCATTGATAGCAAAAGATTTATGGTTGCTATCAATGAATTGAAAAAGATAAAAATATACACATGACAAAAGCAGATAAATCAGACGCTCTTGTAATTTTAAATAAAAGTTAATATATAAAAAAATGGAAAATCTTTTGGGTGATGGGAATAGCACATGTAAAGAATTAAATAAGAACCCGTTAGACACTGTGAACAGTGGTTTCAATAGGAAAGTGAAAAAACTGTTAAAAGGTAACGAAAGTCATAAAGAAGTTGTGTTTGACCTCTCCATCGCTACCATACATGTGTGGTACAATAAAAACTCACAAAACAACTTTCCTGCCAGGCCAATTATCAGTTCATTTGGTTCCGCATCTTACAAGCTAGCGAAGTACCTAGTGGATATTCTCAACCCATTAGTAGGTATCATTTCAAATGCTATTATCATGAATAATGTGGACCTGATAAACAAACTAAATAGTGTACAGATTAACAGTGAATCCAGGCTTGTAAGTTTTTATTTAGTATCACTATTCACAAAGGTGCCAATTGATTATCTGATGGAGTTCTTATCCGAATTACTAGAGAACACACAGATGGATATCCCATTTTCTAAAAGTATTTCAATTGAACTGATTAAATTATGTTTGAAAGAATGTAAATTTGAATTTAATGGTAAATTTTACTCACAAAATTTTGGTATGGCAATGGGAAACCCTCTATCCCCAGTGTTAAGTAACTTATATATGGAATTTTTTTAAAAGAAAATATTAAACAACATAATCCCACGCAATGTAACATGGTTTAGGTATGTTGACGACATAATTTGTGTATGGCCAGGAAATCAAGATGTAAATAACTTTCTTACCAAGTTAAAACAATTAGTACCATCATTTAATTTCACTATGGAAATCGAAAATGATGGGTGCTTACCCTTTTTGGGTGTCCTCATACGAAGAAATAGCAGTGGGTTTAAATATGGTGTGTATAGAAAACTCACTAATATTTCTTCCTGTGTGCATTTCTATTCCGGACAAAGCAATAAGGTTAAATAATCAGTGTTTTCATCTATGTTTTTAAGAGCATTTACAGGTATGTAGCCCAGAATATATTAATGAAGAAATAGATAAGAAGAAAGAAATTGAAATATCCTGACAGAAATAGATAAGATTAGGAATGCAGGCAAGAAATTGAAATATCCTGACAGTGTATTAAGCAGTGCATTTGAAGCAGCAAAAAAGACTGTATCAAAACCAAAAAGAACCTTACAACAAAAAATTTGCTTGTACTGTCTTATAATAATAATATGAAAGATATCCCCCCATCTTCTTAAGAATTTTGGTGTTAATGCCGCATTTAAGAACAATGAAACAATGAAAAATGTACTTATTAAGAACTCCCCTGACAATACTAAAGGGTGTGTATGTAAAATTCCATTTAAGTCTTGTGACAACTTTTATGTTGGCCAAACGGGGAAAGCACTAGAAAAAAGAATTGAACAACATAAGAAATGTGTGAGATATGCACAGGGGAACAATAGTATTTTTGTACATGTTAGTGAGAGCAATCATGCTATCAACTGGGAAGGGGCAAAAAGGATTGTATATTCTTATAATGCACTGGAAAGGAATATCATTGAATCTAGCTTTATAAAAGAAAGTAACAACCATAATATGAATATCAGTCAAGGGATGTATAAACTTGTTCCTTTAATATCAAAAGAAATTTGTAAATTGTTTAAATTTTAAGGCAGGCGGTAGAGATTTATGAAAAAATATGATTATCATATTTGTAAACACAGTACAGGGGCAGTAGTGCTAATGAGTTTCAAACTCCGCCCAAATGAGTTTTGAAGGCCACTCTGACACCTGTCAGGTGTGGATCTGAGGTCGCCTATGGTCCGTATGTTTATCAGTATTGTCCCCTGAGAGTATATTGTGATTTTCAGCCAAATGAGTTTTGAAGGCCACTCCTACCTCGAAACCGGCCTGTGGGTGGATATGTAGTTTCTAACGGTTGTGTATGTTCAACACACAATCAGTAACTGTTCCTGTAGTATATATATTTGTAACTTCTTATGCTCTGTATCAGTCCTTCGTCAATGGCTTGGAAATAAAGTCAAAACCAGTCAGGACCTACATCCTGTCTCTTATTTTTTCACCTGTGTAAAACTGTGGTGATAAAATGAATTCAGCTTCTTTTAGTATAAAAGTGATAATAACGTGAGTCATTTATTTCTGTTCCACACGTATATATATATATATATATATATATATATATATATATAGCTATATATATATACCTATATGAGTGTTTATTTCTGTTCCACACGTGTGTGTGTGTTTATATATATATATATATATATATATATATATATATATATATATATATATATATATATATATATATATATATATATATATATATATATATATAAATATAAATAATATATATATATATATATATTATATATATATATATGTATGTATGTATGTATGTATGTATGTATGTATGTATGTATGTATGTATGTATGTATGTATATCTGTCGGATTAGCCACGAGGCCAACTTTACCCGGCAACATTAGCCAATATTTTTCTCTGGCTTTACGAGAAAGAACGGTTAAGATAGTTCTTCATTAATTTTAAATCTTGATTCCTTCGACGTCTGTTTCTGAATACATAAATGCAAAAAATAATAAATATGAATTTTACCACTGAGCTAGAACTAGATGGATTCATTTCTAGAGAAAAGACTGATTTCAATATTACGGTCTCAGGAAACCAGCATTAACTATATGAATGAATTACACTTTGTACGTGCAAATCGCACTTACCAATAACAACCCCGTTCTGAAAATATTCTTTTCATCTTAAAAGCACAGTTTCGATCTGCACTAGACTTCTCTTTATGTGATCGTAAAAACAAGATGAAGATACGAAATGCAAAAAGAGTTTAAATAAAGTAAAAGTAAAATAATTATAGAAACAAGATGAACGACTTAGAGATCACTTAATTACAACATTACAAAACCCGGTTGCTTTCAGAACATGAGAAGTGATCATAAGACTCTCACCAGAAGAGGAGATTCGTGAGATTCAAAAATTTTGTTTTTCAAGATTACTAAGATGGCTTTAGAACAGGCGTTTTATGTGCAACATTAACTAGCTCAGGGGTGAATTTCTCTCAGTTCATGTTATTGGAATTTGAAAGTCGGCATTATTATCACGTTTTCGAGCTCTTAGGCTAAATATAACATCTGAACTGTTTCTTAAAGAAATATGGATTTTGAAAACATCAATAACAATAGTTTGACCGATACGCTGTTCGTTTACAAAGTAAACCTTTTTAAACTGAATGTAAACTCCCACGGCAGATCTATTTGGGAATAAGACGATGACATTCTACTAAATGAGTCTTTTGATCAAATGTTTTCAGTTTTTAACAAATATTTTCCGCAAACTGCACCATCACTAATTTCCTACAACGAAAAAATGAAGAATTTAGTCAGTAATGAAGAATTATTGTGTCCTTATGAATGAGGAAGGGTGCAGCTAAGTCTGCCCATAGTAGCCTACCATCGTCGTGCATTGGCTCTGCTACTGAAATGGAACTTCCGGTTCCATGGTCATAAGGGTAAGGTTAGTTGTAGTGTAGAAGTGCAAGGCCGATGCAAAAGCCTTTGTGTTCAGTCATATGGGACCACTTCCATGAGGCCTGTAAAGCTTTATTTAGAGGCAAGTTTTAAAATGAAATAAGATTAGCAGAATCCATAATACAGTATAAAAAATTATAACCAATTTTCTATCTAGGCTCGACAAGTTTCCTTTTGAAGTTTCAATATTAATGTTTTTGTAATAGCTTTATATATTTGATGAAATGGTTCATAAGTACTCACTAATATTTCGCCATTTTATGCTTTGAGGACTTGAAAATTAACAAAGTTATGCTTGGAACGTTTTTAGATGACTGCCGTACATTAAATTCTAAATTAGATGTTATGCTCGTCCTCACCCTTCACCATATACATATCCATGATATAGAGTTATACTATATTTATACATAGTAAGGGCATCTGCCTGGGCTAGGAGTCGAACCTAAGCCTTTTGGGTTTGGTACTAAGAAGAGAGGAACTCAGTCATTCAGATATCAGTAGAGATGTTCCTTTTGCCACTTCACTACATATTCCTTGCTTAGAATCGAAATCAGCTTATTTCCACTATAATAGCCAATTGCCAAGTTTGTGAAACGTGGATGCTTATAACAGCAATGGCAGTGCTATCCTTTCTCTGAAGCCACCCCTTTTACGTGCAATGGCCTAACGCTGAATGCACACACACACACACACACACACAAATACACATATATATATATATATATATATATATATATATATATATATATATATATATATATATATATATATATATATATATATATATATATATAATCATTAGAGACCACTGCAGAATTGCTGAACATAGCAATCGTTTGTATATTACAAACATTATCACATATATCCACGTAATATATATACATTATACACACACACACACACACACACACACACACACACACACACACACACATATATATATATATATATATATATATATATATATATATATATATATATATATATATATATATATTACGTGGATATGTGCTAATTTTTGTAATATACGAACGATTGCTATGTTCAGCGATCCTACAGGTGTCTAATGGTTATTCAGCACTTAGTAGTTCCGGTGGAAATTCAGCGCTCTTCTTCTTCCTGTCAGAAACTATCTCGATTCTGCCCTCGTGAGACCGGAAATCAACTCAGCGTTTGGGTGGCCGATGATCGAACATGATTCATGGGTCGTTTAGATACAGGGTCACATGGCAATGATAGAAAAGTCCATGGAATCTTTTAGTCTGGCTATAATCAGATATTAGGGCGTGAAACGGAAATGTACGTACATACGTTGGTTACAAAATCGTTAAGGTGCGAGGCCTCTGGCGAAGAGGCTTTCATTCTCTTGAACAAAGTGGAAGTGGCTGATCGTGTTTTGTAATTCTTGGGAACCGAGTTTCCCACTGCAGAGGAGTAAGTGTGAAACATCTTATTAACTTTGACCAATTTTCCCATTGCTGTTTTAGTGAATCCTTTTGGATGCCTTTGTTTATCATTCTTTTCTACAGGTTGGAAATGTCATGATTCTATCACCGTTTGATGTGAGGAATTCCTTCTTCAACAGAATGTGTCGAATGGACTCATGATTGGGGAAGATATGCTCCTGTGTAACAAGCATTTAAAATGGCGGATGTGGGAAGTGGTCATGTAAATGGAACACAAGACCAAGATGACTTTGATAATTATGTGTAACAGACGTAAGAGAAATGAGGGTCAGGTTAAGACTTGATGGGGGACAGAAATTAATCCCTTCATGTCATGTTCACCATGTAATTAATTATTTTATTCCAGGATAATGCTTAATGAATTTTAGGGTCTATTTTCCATAATTTAATTTGGCAGGATTTGTTATCGAGATTATTTAATAAGCACTTTTTTGTAGTTAGGGTTTGATTTACTTACTTTTACTATTTAACCTGGGGAAATACTTATCATGAGCCAGTTATAGACTCTAAATGAATGATTTCGTTACTTACCTCTATTTTTGTATAAAACCTGACTGCTGTTGATTCAGGAAAATGTAAAAAAGCAAGGAAAAATGGGGAATTTTAACTTAGCTGAAGGCTCTACTTACTAGGGAGTTGTAAGTAAACACGTCTGAGTAAGATTAAGATTAAGTGTATTTACAGGAAATGAACTATCAGAAGATGAAATGGACTAATCAGGCAGGCAAGGCCTGGGAGGTTAATTATTACTTGGCCACTTGAAGGTACAGCCATCGGTGTGACGATGCTGACACAAGGCACAGTCAAGAGAGATTTCCACAGCTAACAAACCCTCTGTAAATGGAGAGATTTATGAATTAAAAGCCAGTAAGGACACAGTAAAATATGTATAGGACAAGGCAAGCACAGAGGGTGCCAAAAAAATCTTGAACACACGATTTTATGTAATTATTTAAACACAGGTATTTACGTAACACTGCCCTAACAAGGCAAGGTTGATATGGAAATACTGGAAATTAGAAATGGAAATAGGAACTTTAGTATGAGAATTAAAACAGTGTGACTGACTGGAAGAACCTTTGCAACAGATCACTTTACCTTGTAGAAGAGCAAGGGTAGTGGCGGTGGAGGAGGGCTAAGGGCTTCACTGGTGAGAACACTAAGGGTCCCTACAAGATAGGACCACGTGGTAGGGCTAGGCTCTCTGAAGGAGGAAGGAATGGAAGGGGGAGATGTGTCTCGCTTGTGTTCAGCAACGCCTCTCTCTCTTGTTCCTTTGGTGAGGCCCTTATATGACTTTGGTCAAGGGTTAGGAGGTCACCCACAGGTAGATGGGGGTGGTGTCGTTTCCCTGTGTGCATGCATCGTTTATGACTCAAGGTCCAGGTGTTCATGCCAGATGTCCTTTCTCTTAATCTGCCTCGCCAGCTCTATTCTGCCTCTGGCCATACTTTGTCTCTTCACAACCTCGCGTCTGTAAACAAAAGTGTTCTGCAGCGTCACATGTTCAAGAAGATAAAGTTGAAAGGGATATACAGAGTGTGATTACTGGATTAAAGAGGGGCCAATATTCCTTTCACCCTTCCTTGTCAGGCAGTGCCAAAATGCACTGTTGTATTTTCCAGCTTTAAATTAAGCGTTTGGTGACTGGGATGCTTGGGAAGATATAGCAACTCTCAGCCCTTCAGTCGGGTGCAAATGTCTACCAAACTAAGGATGTAGCTGACAAATGCTTTATATTACTCTAAAATTTTCTCGTTTACAGCACTCATGTATATTTATTAACTTAAATCTCTGCATCATGAGATATCTGAAAATTTACTTGATAAAGAATTCAATATTTTATGTTAATCGTAGAGTAAGGATAAATAAAAGTTTTAACCTTAGATTACTGTTACTTTAAAACAGGAACATTTACAAATATAAAAAAGTTACTGTAAATATTAAACACAATAACTGTAAGTGATTTCCTTAGTTAAACTTAGAACAATCATGCACTTAACTTTTAGTAGTTGTTACAGTAAAAGACATGCAGTTAGTTTGCCTTGAGAAGGCATTACAGTGAAGTATACATGGTCTTCGTTAGGTGCCGCCATGTTATTCAAGTCGATGGCACAGTGCCAGACGTGGCACAGAGGTCAATGGTGCTTATGGGCACGAAGCTAAGTACAATGAAGGAATATGTAAAGTACACAGTCTTTTCAAGTCACGGACTCGGTATTTAAAGTATAAGGGAATAACAAAGAAGGTAAATGATAATGTTAAAGAAAAATGATGATTAATATGCCGAAATTATACTCTTTAGACTATGAAAATGTCTTAGATTTATTCTTTTGCCCAAGGGCCTTCAAAAGGGAAGTCACAGACTTACAAAATTGGGATGTCTGTCAACTGCACTCTTCATTCGCAGAGTGGGAACAAGGTAAATTATAAGTCTTTGTGAGGCATAAAAAAAATATGATTAATTGTACAAAATAATGAAAGAAAAAATGTTAAAGGAAAAGAATAAATTACAGAGTTATAAGGAAAATAAACAGGTGAGGAAACCTGACACCCTCTTTTGGATAGAGGTGCCAAGGTCATCGTGGGATAAAAAGGTGGCACTGTGCCAAATTTGCACTGGTGCCAGGAGAGTTCAGCAGCTCTCTTTAAGCTACCTGATGCTACCTATGCCCTTGATTTCTGCCACTGGCCTTTTTAGGTTGATGGTTCTCCTTGGTAGCGGAATCAGTCGAACCAAGCCCGAGGAGGCCATTGGAGCGCCACCTGTGTCGGCTTCTTTGGCAGCTGAAGCAGGGGCATTCATTGCAGGCTCTACCCCAAGTAACCACAGTTCCATAAGTACATCGGCTATTGGAGACACGGCAGAATCCTTAGCCATGGTCATGTCCACAGGGGACCAGGAAAGAGGGGAAGAGGTTGCAGTGGGTGTGATAGGCTTGCAGGTTACCATGGGCAGCTCAGCCACAGGCTGCGAGGCCACGCCTTCAGTTGAGCTCCCGCTGTGGTCGGAAGAATCTGTATCTCTTACCAGCACTGGTAGCGGAGCCAGGCCGGGAGAAGAGAGGGGATCCTGACTGGGATCTCTTGAATGGAGATCAGGGGCGTGCTCTGGAGCTGGCACTAAGGCGTGGTCAGGCACTAATATTTGATTTGGAATTTGCTCGCTATTCAGGACGTACGGAGCTTGGCACTGCTCAGTGCACGCAAATGGCACTGTAAGAGATTGTGAATCAAGTTTGGGATCTCCTGGAGGAAGATCTGTTTGGGGCCCTGGCACTGGCACTGGGATAAGGCCAGCCACTGGAATGGGATCTGCAATCGATCTTGATAGACGGGGGCCACTGCACATCGTACTCAAGTGGCGCTGGCAGTGGAATGAATGCAGGCGTTTGAGGCTTACTCATGCCTAATGAATGGTTTGAGGTGTTTGGACCCCTGGATTGCTGTAACTTAGATGGGGATTGGAAGTCCTGTTCCAGGAGGATGTCATAACCTCCAGGAATATAGCTTGCTGCTGCAAGGTTGCAGATTTTGGATCTATGAGGTCTTGTGACTCTCAACTGAACAGTAGGGAGTATCATTTTGAATTGATTGATACCCTCAATTGTGAAGAATTTACGTCAGCTAATGGTAGCTCCATAGGGAACTTTGTCTTTCCTTATGAGAGAAATTTGCACACCAGAGTCATCAGATGCCTTGACCTGGCACACATATGGGACCCTCGGCTGGATGGCCTAAGGACATTGGATTTGTAACTGTCAAGGTGATGGCAGGAGTACTTGATTTATTATTAGGGCATTTTCCCATGTGGGAGAGTGGCCATAAACTTTGCAAGCCGTGCAATAGCTCTGGCTGTAATCTCTTCGTGGCACTGCCCGTGGAGGGTGCAGGCTTGTTAGTTGGTAGATTCCTAGGAGAGGGTTTGAAAGACACTGTGGGTGGCGCCTGTGGCTTGTTTCAGCACTGCTCAGTGGAATGCAGAACCCACATACAACGGGTTTCTGTGAGTGCCCATTCTTCGGTGGAGGGGTACCAGAGGTGAAAAAAGGGGGGCATATCTCACGTCCCAATGAGCTTGCATGGGCATGATGGGTGTCCCACATGTAGGTGAGGTGCAGCACTCCACTAGAGTCATGGGTGCTTTTTCGCATACATGAGCAGAAGGGATGTAATATAAAAAGTTTTCAATCTTGAACCACTCGAGGATGTCCTCGTCGGTGGAGACTCCCAGAGACTCTAGCTATTTAGAGAGGGTCCTATCTGATTGATACACCCAGTCAGACCAGGTCTGTCCTGCTTCTTTTATTTAGCCTATCCTGCATTGTCTCCAGTGTTTGGGGGTGATCTCGTACGCCTTTGTGATCATCTGGCACACTTCCACCCATTTCCCTTGATCCATCTCAGGGAGGGGGTTGAAAGCAATTAGACCCTTTCCTCTGAGGGATTTTCCCAAGAGTAGGGAGACTTCGGCGAGAGTGAATGGGTAGGTGCTGAGGACCCTTTCTGCCCAATCGAGCCACACCTTTGGCTCAGTCTCGGTCCACTTGGGCATAAAGGTATGAGCCTGAGTGAGGGTGGGTGTGCCAGGGGCTGGAGAGGAGCTGGTTGTGCCAATTTGGGCCATCTGGATCTTGTGGGTCCGCTGCTTTTTCTCCCTTTCGAGCCTATCCTTTCATTCTTGTTCTTCCCTTGTAAGTCTATCCAGCCTATCTTGCTCTTCCTTCTTCTCCTTTCTCTCTTGTTCTTCCTTCGCACGTTTATCAAACCTATCTTGTTCTTCCTTCTTTTCCTTTCTTTCTTGTTCTTTCTTTGCAAGTTTATCTAACCTATCTTGCTCTTCCTTCTTTGCCTTTCTTTCTTTCTCGCTTTCCTGCCATTCTGCCTCTCTTTCTGCCATGTCCTTTCCAGCAGACATATAGAACCTGAAGTCGTCATTTTGCTGGGTTCGGGATGTCATAGACATCTTGAGATAACGCTTATATGGGTGTGGCCCTTTAGAAAATCAATATGTCTGAAAAGACTCGATTTCAGGGTTCTGAAAAGGCCCAAGTTTGTTCAAGATGAACTGGTTTCAGTATGTCTAAAAGACTCAGTTGTTCGTGATGAACGAATTTTAATATGTCTGAATAAGACCTTAGTTTGTTCGTGATGAACAGGATTTTAATGTCTGAATAAGACTTGGCTTTGTTTGTGATGAATGAATTTTAATGTCTGAATAAGACAGTTTGTCCATGATGAACGAATTTTAATATGCCTCAAAAGACTCTATTTCATGCACAGACTCGGCCGGCTATTGTGTGAATGCTGGGGTTTTTTGGTTCACCTCGTAGGACGTGATTTGGTTGCAGGGAACTGGTTTTTGATTATTGTCTCGTAGAACGTGGCTTCAGATTCACGCATGGACTTGGCCGGCTATCACGTGAATCTTAAGGCTTGGTTCAGGGAGCGTTTGCCTGTTCCCGAGAATTTTCTTGTAATGGTTTTGCCTCGTAGGGCGTGGAGTTGTTCGCGAGGAACTGGCTTGGTTTTGTCCCAGATGACATAGGGAGTTTGGTTTTATTTTGCGCATGGACAAGCATGGCTAGGGCACGAATTTGGGTTTGCATTTGCCCGTTCCTGAGAATTTGGTTTTTCTTTTAGGGGAGTCCCGATA
>NC_089781.1:46000674-46170674 GCF_040412425.1 Macrobrachium rosenbergii
TTGGAAGGTGAGGTTAGGCTAGTGAGCGAGTTCCTCATTCACATTTAGCCCACCTGGCCAGGCCGTTAGGTTTTGGAAGGTAGGTTAGATTAGTGAGAGGGCTCCTCACTTCATATTTTGCCACCTGACCAAGCTATCTCGGTTTTGGGGAGTGTGGCTGAGTTAGGACGTAGGTCCTTCTCTCCCCACACCAGTGGCATTAATCCTGGCCTTCCTGACCAGGCCAAGAAGCTTTGGTTTTTGGAGGGTAGGCTAGGATCAGTTAACTCCGTATTTTCGTGTATGTAGCCTAGTCCCCGCTTTTTTACCTTAACGATTAGAATTTGGCGACGTTGCCTGAGCGTTGTCCTCGTAAGAGGAAAGCCGTTCGCTTGCGTTCGGCACCCCCATAAGGAGGTTATAGTCGGCGTCCAGAGGGTGCTACCCACCTGACCGGTCGCTATTCGCCGGGTTTCCGCCACTCTCTACCTTTCCCCTACAGGCCGTGTTTCGTTAGCTCGCTTCTAATTGCTTTTAGTAGTTAGTAGCTGGAGCGTCGAACATTGTCCCGTGGATGCATAATAACAATTACGATATGTTAGAATTCACTTCTCCGCCGGGCTAGTCTGATTTTTCGTTGTTTTTTGTCCAGTTAACCACTCCGGGGGATATGGGTCACGGTTGTTGGCGGTTTCCATTATATGGTTTCCGCCCTGGGCGTTTGAGAAGGAGCTGTATGCGACCCCCCTACTCCGCCCCTATTACGCCATTCCCATATTATGAGACACAGTGAGATTTCAGTGACTATTCACGGCGGAGTGTCATAGAGTACCTGTTTATAACATATATATATAATAGTTAACCATTCGGTAGTTTAAGCTATGTTTTAGATTCTTGCTGCTGGACTCAGTTCCGGCGGGTTTTGCCTTGTTGATTCACATGTATCATCACCCATAATCTATGTTAAGGTAATCTGTGGTCGCCGGACTTAGTCTGGCGAGTCTTGCCTTAATGATACTCATGAACCATCATTTTACTTACAGATGGTACGTTGTCAGGAGCCAGGGTGCTCGGCCGTTCTCCAGCAACTGTTCGGACACGAGGTGTGCCGCTCGCACTCCAGCTGTGCAGTGCATGTTGGGGACCTGACCGTTTGGCACCCGGACGGCTGTGAAATTTGTTACGCTCTTTATGAGCTGGTGTCCGATGAGTCAGTAAGTGATGGGAGACTGCTAACCTTTAGTCCCCTTTTTGATATTGATGGCTCATATGGATATATACGAAAATTGGGAGAATATTTTCAGTAAGTCATACCTTCTCTTCCAGTCTAACCCAGCAATCCGTTCCTCTTCGCTGTCGACCCTGAAGACCTGGGTCGACGGATTTGGGAGGAACGTTGCGTCTGGCAACCCCTACGTGCTCTCGGAGGAGATCTGTAATCTCCTCTATCCTGGTACCCGGATCTCTGCCGCATTACCGAGGGAGTTGGCTGCCCCACTCATTGAGAAGATCAGGCAAGAGACGCAACCCTCCCAAGACGACAACCTGTGCGGAGAGGTGGCGGCTATTAACATCCACCTGGAGCCCATGGGCGTGGATGACCAACAGGTAGAAGGTAGGGCGGTAAGTGAGGCAGGTGAGGTTAGTTTAGATAGGACCTTATTTAGTTCACCTTCTTCTTCTTCCTCTTCCTTCCAGGGATTTCCAAAGTCAGCTAACTTCGGGGACAGATCTCTGTCTGTTATGCCCAAGGTGAAATCTCTGAAAAAGAAGGACTTACCAAAGTCCTCTAGACCTCAAAGGTCTAATCCGCCAGCTCCCAGGGTCGTCACTGGCTCCCAAACCGGTGACGCCCTCAAGTAAGGCTACTCCCTCTTCTAAGGGGTCGAGGTCCAGAGATTCAAAGGCTAAGCCCCCACAGCCTAGCTTTGACTCTGAGGCCTTTTTCAAACTGCTGATGCAGAAAATCGACTCCAAGGTAGAAGCTAGGCTACAGGATCTTTCGACTCACATTGTCACAAGCTTGCAGACCTCCGGAGAGTCAGTGCTGTCATTGGCACAAAAGGTGCAGGCCCAGGAAAGCTTGCTCTTTGGATTCATCCGATCCGGAGCAGCACAACAATCACATGTTGTCCCGGATGCCTCCAAACTGCCCCCCTTTGATAAGGGAAACCCTTGGCGGCTGGCCCTGCATGCTCCCCTGCATAATGGCACAGTGACCATTGAGGGTTTGGGCACTCGTCGTCTGGAAGAACTGGAGTTCTTTCCAGCCGACCTAGTGCCTCCCTATCCAGGCTTTGCCAGGTTAACGGAAGAAGCCTGGATTAGGTTTGATAAGGTCCCTAAAGAAACAGTCATCTTTCCCAGGGACCAAGCTCAATCCACCCCTAATGCGCTCTCTCACTGAGTGGGAGTGCAAGAACACGGCTTACTCCCTTTAAGGAAGTTTTACAATGTTCTCCGTAGGTGACACCATCCCTACCCCTGCACTACTAAGATTGCAGAGCTGACCCTCCAGGCTGGGATAGATGGCAAGCCCATGCCTCAACTCCGGGAGACAGATTCTACTTCCTTCTCTTCCCGGAGATTCGGAGTGTTGGTTGGGAGCTCCGCAACTTTTTACGGTGGGGAAACTGATCCCGAGTGTGCCTCCACCCTGTTCAGCAAGCAACTTCCCAGAATTCGGAGGCTCTGCTCAAGGCGGAATTTGAGGCTAAGTGCAGGTTGAGTCGCTCCCTGCATTCCGTCACCATCTCAGAGGTAACGGCATTAGCTTATAACGACGAACCTCTGTTTCAGGTCTTCACAAAGTCGTTATTGGCTTCCTTCCAATCGGACCTTTATGACTTTGTGGTAGCGAGACAGAACTGCAGGAAACACATCTTCGCAGACGCCACCATCAGGCATGAGCCCAATAGACTCATGAAGAGCTGTATCTGGGGACCTAACCTCTTCCCAGAGGATGAGGTCAATAATGTTATGGCAGAGGCAACTAGAGCGAACCAGAGTCTCCGCTCTCGCTGGGGCCTTCCTTTTAAGAGGAAGTTCTCTGAGACTGCCGGACCTCAACCTAAAGAAAGGAAAAGGTTCAGGAGATTCCAGGGCTTTAAGAAACCTCAGGCTCAAACAGTGCTTCAGGCGGTACCGGTCTCACAGATCGGCCAGCCTTCTACATCTAAGTCACAACCTCAGCAGCAGTTCATGTACTGATGCAGCCGGCTCAGCAAGCTTCTGCTCCGCCAGCCTTCGTGGACGCCCCAGCTTTCAACGCCTCGTTTGAAAGCCAAGGGCTTTCGAGGCTACAATAGGCATGTGAGGGGAAGCAGGGCTAGAGCCGCCTACAGAGGTAGAGCAGCATCCAGACCTCTCTCACGTGGAAGAGGAGGCTGTGGAAACAGAGGAAGTAAGGCCTCTCCCAATCAATGAGACCCCACAGGTAGGCGGGAGATTATATCTCTTCAGGGACCATTGGACCTTCAGCCCATGGGCCCACAGCATAATCTCCAAAGGTCTGGGATGGAGCTGGAGCAAGGGGCCTCCTCCGCCAGTCAGATTCCATCAACATCCATCCAAAGACTTACTGGACTTTGCAAAAGAACTTCTGCAAAAGAAGGCAATAAAGAAAGTCAGACGCTTGAAATTTCAAGGCCGTCTGTTCAGTGTCCCAAGAAAGACTCAGACAAACAAAGAGTAATTCTGGACCTGTCTCGTCTCAACTTATACATTCAATGCAACAAGTTTCGATGCTTACAATCTCGCAGGGTAATGGACCCTACTTCCCGTGGGGTCGCCACCACCTCTATAGATCTTTCAGACGATATTATCACGTTCCAGTTAAGAGAAACTTCTCCCTTACCTAGGGTTCAGACTAGGAAAACAAGCATACTGCTCAGAGTCATGCCATTCGGGCTCAACATAGCGCCCAGAATCTTTACCAAACTGGCAGAGACAGTAGTCCAAGAGCTACGGACCCAACGGATTATGCTGGCCGCATATCTGGACGATTGGATAATTTGGGCATCCAACGTCAAGGAATGTCGAAAAGCAACTTTCACAGTAATCAACTTCTTGGAATACCTGGGTTTCCAAATAAACAGGAAGAAATCCCGTCTAGTTCTGGCGGCTCAATTTCAGTGGTTGGGAATCCAGTGGGACCTAAACACACACAAACTGTCACTTCCGCCAGCCAAAAGGAAGGAAATAGCCAAAGCTACCAGATAGTTCCTCAAAAACAAAAGAGCCTCTCGTCGTACCCAGGAAAGAGTTCTAGGCTCTCTTCAGTTCGCTTCAGTAACAGACTTGCTGCTAAAAGCCAAGCTGAAGGATATAAACAGGGTATGGCGGAAACGAACCAGCAGCAGAAACAGAGACAAGCTGTCTCTGATTCCGCAGATATTGAGGAAGAGGCTTCAACCATGGTCGACAGTCAAGAGTTTGGCAAGGTCAGTGCCTCTTCAATTTCCCCCTCCATCACTAGTGATCCATACGGATGCTTCCCTAAGGGGATGGGGAGGATACTCCCAACACAAGAAAGTTCAAGGAACATGGTCGACAGTATTCTGCCAGTTCCATATCAACATTCTAGAGGCAATGGCAGTATTTCTAACGCTAAAGAAACTGCATCCAGCCAGACAGATTCACATCAGACTGGTGCTGGACAGTGCAGTAGTGGTGCATTGCCTGAACAGAGGGGGCTCCAAGTCGAGCCATATCAATTAAGTAATGATCGCAATTTTCTCTCTGGCAAGGAAACATCTTTGGCACCTGTCAGCTACCCACCTGGCAGGTGTTCGGAATGTCATTGCAGATTCACTGTCCAGGATAACCCCGCTGGAGTCGGAATGGTCCTTGGACAGGAAGTCGTTCAAGTGGATTTGTCTTCAGGTACCGGGTCTCCAGGTAGAACTGTTTGTCACAGAGAGCAACCACAAGCTTCCGTGTTACGTTGCTCCCAATCTAGATCCTCTAGCTCATTCCACAGATGCGATGTCAATCGACTGGAACAGATGGCAAAGGATCTATCTGTTTCCACCAATAAACTTGTTGATGAAAGTTTTACACAAACTCAGATCATTCAAAGGTCAAGTAGCACTGGTGGCACCCAACTGGCCGAAGAGCAGTTGGTTTCCTTTACTGCTAGAGTTGAAGCTCTGGCACAAACAGATCCCCAACCCAAGGTTGACACAAGTAGTGCAAACTCAGACTGTGTCAGCTTCCTCAAGAATTCTGAATGCCCTAGCTTTATGGACTTCATGAAATTTGCAGCGCAGAAAGACGCTAACATTGACCCTCTTAATACACTGTTCATAGAATCAGATAAGAGGGAATCTACTCTCAGACAGTATGACTCAGCAGTTAAAAAGTTAGCATTATTTCTGAGGGAATCTGAAGCTCATGAAATGACCACGAACCTAGCAATATCTTTCTTCAGATCATTATTTGAGAAAGGATTGGCCACTAGTACTATTACTACAACAAAATCTGCGTTGAGAAAAATATTTTTACATGGCTTTAATATTAACCTTACAGACTCATATTTTTCGTCAATTCCTAAAGCATGTGCTCATCTTAGACCAGCAACCCATCCACACACGGTTTCCTGGTACTTAAATGACATACTTAAATTGGCATCAGACACTGATAACGAATTATGTTCATACCTGAGTCTGTTAAGGAAAACGTTATTCCTAGTAAGTCTAGCCTCAGGAGCTAGAATTTCTGAACTTCTGCTCTTTCTAGAGAGCCGAATCATGTTGATTTCTCCTCCCGTCAGGTGAAGTTCTGTTGTCTCCGGACCTCAGTTTTCTAGCAAAGAATGAGGATCCACAAAATAGATGGTCTCCTTGGAAGATTATTCCCTTCCACAGGATCTGTCTTTATGTCCAGTCAATACTTTAAAAGCTTATTTAAATAGAACTTCTAAGAGAACTTCAGGCCCTCTTTTTGTTAGGGAAAATGGAGGTACTATTTCCTTAAAGGCCATCAGGCAACAAATTCTTTATTTTATTAAACAGGCAAACCCGGTTCAGTACCTGGGTACATGATATTCGAGCGGTGGCCACCTCAGCTAACTATTTCCATAATATGAATTTTGATGACCTTAAAAATATATATATGGGCTGGAAATCACCAACAGTATGTAAACGCCACTATCTTAAGTCCCTAGAGGCTCTTAAATATTCCACAGTAGCTGCAGGAAGTATTGTTCCTCCTGGTCCAGCTCCAGACTAGTTTATGTATCTTCTTTGTCCTTTTGGTTTGTAATCCTCGTTTACCTATTGGTATATTCTCTAGCCTACCTGCCTCGCTTGCTTGCCCTGCTTCTAGCCTTTAGGTCAGGTCTGCTGCACAGCCTGACTCCTGCCCGCATCATGGGATATCCTGTTTTCATTCAAAACTTGTTAGCCATAAGTGTCTTGGTATTGGTTATTTTATAATTTTAGACTGTGTGCCTCATAGTTTTGATTATGTTGTTGATCTTATAATTTGGGAGTATTAAAACAGTAAAAATTTTTCTCTTAGTTTTATTTAGCTCCATTAAGGTAATCTTTGGGGCGTACCACCAAGCTCTTGTATGGCTGATTCTCTGTTACTATTTCACTGGGTGACACAGGTCGAGCCCAGAAAAGGGATTTTGACAAAGGGAAAAATCTATTTCTGGGGGAAGACCTGTGTCACCCAGTGACCCATCCCTGCACTTCCTTTCCCACCC
This sequence comes from Macrobrachium rosenbergii, assembly GCF_040412425.1. Lineage (NCBI taxonomy): Eukaryota > Metazoa > Arthropoda > Malacostraca > Decapoda > Palaemonidae > Macrobrachium > Macrobrachium rosenbergii. The sequence continues at coordinate 46,007,366 of NC_089781.1, forward strand.
GGGTGGTATACCAAGCTTGGTGGGTGCTAATATTGGGATGAAAATGGCGGTCGCGTGGGAGACCTAGTGGGTGAGCGGGAGGCAATCCTTAGTACGGCACACCCAAATTTGGGACTTTGAGAATAGAGAGATCTATAGGATGAAGACCTGTGATAGTGGCTTCCACTCACCCCTAGTGCATACCGACACCATTATGGTGCTCGATCTGGGGGTAGTAACCCTGGCATTATGGATAGCTTTTTTCTCTGGTATATTTAGCAATAGTTATACCTAGAAATGTGTGCTATTGGAACCATTTCACTGGGTGACACAGGTCTTCCCCCAGAAATAGATTTTTCCCTTTGTCAAGATCCCTTATTTACGTAGTCACTTTTATTCATTATTACCATAATATTATTCATTATTACCACTGCATTAGACTCACCTGCCTTTGTTACTTGCAATGTTTCGTCTTTTTTAAGGTTTTTGTATGCCTGGAGAAGTCGTACGGGAACATTTGGGGAAGAAGGCTTTACAAATATTGATGTCATCAGGACATAAATTATGACTAAATTTTTCCAAATAACAAAATGATTTTGAAATGTTAACATAGTCTAGGTTACCGTCATAAACACCAAAACTTAATTCATATCCTAAAGCCGCTGTCGTAGCACTATCCACTGGTTTGTCTGATAAATTAACGATAAAGTTCACGGTGGCATGTTTAGTCCAGTCGCTTTCAGCAATAAGGTTCTTCAGCTTGAATTGAAACTTCCTTTCAAGACAGTTGCAACACTTTCTTAGTTTACCATAATAATCCAGCACCCATTTCTTCCACTCCCAAGGAACAGTCTAAGCAAAGCCATACCATCTGCTTCTAAGTGTACTAAAAGCATCTTCTACTTTCACTTTTGTTATTTCAATATGCTTTTGAAGTATGATCCGTTGAAACTCGTCGAAAGGCCGCTCTGCGAAACGAAGAATTCTCCTTGGTAAAATCGATTTGGGCATCACTTGCTCACACATACAGTTCTGTAAAAAGTTGAGTCGAAGTTTCTGCTTGTGAGCTTTGGTAAGGGCATTGCAGAAAGACGTCACAAATAGAACAAGGCTCGGAAAATTCACAGAAAAGGTGTAGAAGTTGCGCGTGGTTTATTATGCTTAAAAATCACAGTGCAGATGCACGAATTCAGTGGGATTATAATATATATACACTGAAGCCATATATGCATCTACTGTGATTTTTACATTATATATATATATATATATATATATATATATATATATATATATATATATATATATATATATATATATATATATATATATATATATATATATACAGTATATATATATATATATATATATATATATATATATATATATATATATATATATATATACATATATATATATATATATATATATATATATATATATATATATATATATATATATATATATATATATATATATATATATATATATATATATATATATATATATATATATATATATATATATCTATATCTATACACAGGTATTCCCCTACTTACAATGGGGTTAGATTCCAAAACCCATCGTATTTTGAAAAAATCGTAACTCGAATATGGCCTAGCCTACACTAGGGTAATCAGTACCATCTATACATATATGGTAGCCTAGCCTACACTACACAGTATACTTTATACATAAATGGTATAGTAATTATTAGTGTCAGCTAATTCTGCAGGTTCAATGCAGATTGACATGATAAGTCAGTATAAAGAGAAATCAAATAACAAACAAGGCCTAGCCTGCACTTTCGTATATCATATACGGTAGCCTAGCATACATTATACTGTATTCTATTTTCACATAACACCGTATTATACAAACATCAAAATAACGAATATGCATCGTTTCCATGGATCTTTTAAAAGTTTTGCTATACTACACAGTATCCAATCGTAAATATTCTTATATTGCTTTTGCATTATAAATTCTGATCATAGCGATCAAATGTTTTGGTTTGGGAATCAATCACGCGATCTTTATTTTGCCCCATTTAACTCGGTTCAGAGGGCATTTCTTGCTTCTAGTTAGCGTAAATGAATCTCTAGATACTTTATTTATAAGGGACATATATATTTTTCTTTATACGAAGTGTTTTTAAGTCGAAATATAACTTAAATGTGTCTCGTTGTGAAATTAATTAAGCCATTTTTTTTCGTTAATAGATGACGTTGGCAGCTGGCCGTTTGTTTTGTGTAAAAAAAAAAAATCTAGATTCCGTTCGCTATTTTCTCTTGATTTCATCATCATACTACGAGCTTTTCATATTTATCTTTTATCGGTGTGAAAACAGCAGTAATATGTGTTCTTTCATGCCCAGTAGTTTTGATTGAAATACTTTCCAATTTTATTTGCTGTCGAGTTTCATCCATGTTGCCAATGCACAATAATTTATAGTCATTAGCAGCTTGAACATTCTTTTCTCAGCTTCAACAACAACTTGCAGCTTAAATTTACTGTAGCAGTATATTTCCTTGCCGATCTTTTCTCCAAAGTGGATAAGGGTAGTGTAAAAACATATCAGTACTTAACGTCATTTTTAACATAACTACGATAATTGTTTAACCGTACGATGGTTGAAATACAAGCAAAACAGTTGTTATCCGATTCGGTTATTAGCAAAACAGCAGAGTCATGTTCGGTTGTTTATGGCTGTACGCATTTTCGCAAGAGTATAAGGTTACTAACAATACTTTTATCATTCTCTCACTTTTTTAACTAGAAGATGGAATAAAGAGATGGAGAAAAAGACGTTGGTCTATTGTAAGTTGGTCTCTCTTGCTGCCTGATTCTACGGCAACTGTAGTGTACGCTGTTGCCTGTGCCCGCTCGAATTTTAAAAATATTTTCTAAATATTGTCGTACCGGTATTAATTGCTAACTCCATTGTAAACTCGAATTATCGTCACTCGTGCTCTACCTGTATTTACAAACGCACAAAAATTGCAAACGAACACTGACCTATTTTAACTTCCGACACAACGAGCAAGTGAGGTCAGCTCTTGAATTAATGTACCTATTTCAGGTGCTCGGCCAACGATCGCATAAATCGTATGCTGCCTGATTGTACGTTGTTGCCTCGCGCCAGTCGCCCAGCGAAATTTAAAAATACGTATTTTCAAAATATTGTCGTATCAATATTAATTGCTAACCCCATAGTAAAAGCGAATTATCGTAAGTCTAATCATCGTAATCTCAAGCACTACCTGTGTGTGTATATATGTGTATATATATATATATATATATATATATTTATATATAATATATATATATAATATTATATATATATATATATATATATATATATATATAATATATATATATATATATATATATATATATATATATATATATATATATATATATATATATATATATATATATATATATATATATATATATATATATATATATATATATATATATATATATATATATATATATATATATATATATATATATATATATATATATATATATATATATATATATATATATATATATATATATATATATATATATATATATATATATATATATATACACAGTAGAACCCCGGTCTTTGACTATACCAGAACTCGACAAAATCGGATTTCGATGCGAAATGTCGAGTAAAGTTTGCGTCGGTTCTCGAACAACAAACCGGAATCCGACCCGACGACGAAACATATGATGTTTGTAATTAAAAGTGTTTCGGTAACGCCGCAGCTAGTTGGCATTGTTGGTGGCGTGCTTCCCACGCACATTTAAAAGCACTTAAAGCCTACTCACGCTGCCGCTGCTGTTTGAAAAAGAAGTGCACGCTTGTACAGGTGTAATTTTTTTGTCTCCTGCAATACTGTACATTCTTCTCAGAATCATGGGTCCCAAGCCAGCCACGGCTGATAAGCAGAAGAGGAAGACGGTGAGGACTACAATTGAACTAAAGAAGGAGGTAATTGAAAAGTATGAAAGGGGCGTTCGTGTGATTGACTTAGCTTTGGAATATAAGTTACCCAGGTCCACCATTAGCACATTTTTGAAAAACAAAGTGGCCATTAAAAGTGCTAGTGTTGCGAAGGGGGTTACGAGTTTGACGAAAGAGGCCTCCCGTAATAGACGAAATAGAAAAACTGTTATTAGTGTGGGTTAATGAGAAGCAGATTGCTGGGGATAGTGTATCCGAGGCCATGATTTGTGCAAAGGCCAAAAGTTTGCATGTTGATGAAAAATAGAGCAGGATCGAGTACCGAGCATGAGTTTATGGCCAGTCGTGGATGGTTTGGTAGGTTTAAGAAAAGGAGTGGCATTCACAGTGTTGTTAGGCATGGAGAGGCAGCGAGTGCTGATAAGAAAGCTGCAGAAAAGTATGTGACTGAATTCCAGCAGTTCGTATATGAGAATGGATTCGTGTCAAACAAAATTTTTAATTGTGACGAGACAGGCCTCTTTGGAAGAAAATGCCAAAGAGGACCTACATTACGAAAGAAGAGAAGAAATTGCCTGGCCATAAACCCATGAAAGATAGGCTCACATTACTGCTATGTGCAAGCGCTAGCGGGGATCTCAAAATCAAGCCTCTGCTAGTCTATCACTTTGAAACCCCCCCGAGTTTTTAAGAAACATAAAGTGCTGAAAAATAAGTTAAATGTAATGTGGAAATCAAATGCTAAGGCCTGGGTAACAAGGCAAATCTTCTGAGAGTGGGTTTCCGAAGTGTGTGCCCCCACTATCAAGGAATACCTCGAAGAGAAAGGTTTGCCACTAAAAGCACTCCTCGTCATGGACAATGCCCCTGCCCACCCCCCCGACATGGAATATGAGTTGGCTGACGAGTTCAGCTGGCTAAAGGCCAAGTTTTTGCCATCCAGAACTACCTCACTACTCCAGCCCATGGACCAGCAGATCATTGCTAACTTCAAAAAGTTATACACCAAGGCGCTGTTCCAAAGGTGTTTTGAAGTGACCAATGAAACCAGCCTAACACTTACTGAATTTTGGAAGGAACATTTCCACATCCTCAGTTGTGTTAGGCTGATAAATAAAGCATGGGCCGATGTTTCTAAGAGGACCCTTACAGCAGGCTGGAGAAACCTTTGGCCTGATGGGGCTCCTCTTAGGGACTTCAAGGGTTTTGATGCCCCAAGTCAGCTTGGAGATGACCCTGAAGCTGAACCCCTTTCTCTGCCTGACGCTGATGTTGAGGAAATTGTTTCTGTGGCCAAGTCCATGGGCTTGGAGGTGAGTTCTGATGACATAGAGGAGCTGGTGGCAGAACACAACACTGAGCTGACGACAGAGGAACTCCAGGAACTTCACAAGGAGCAGCAGAAGATTTTGGCTGAGGAGGTGTCTGGAGAGGAGGAGAGCAAGGAGGCGACTACTACAGGCACTAAAGAAATCAAGGAGATGCTGATGCACTGGGAGAAATTCCAGGAATTCTTTGAGAAGCATCACCATGACAAGGCTGTAGTAAACCGGGCTATTGACTATGTTGACGACAACCTAGTCAATGTGTACAGGAAACACCTGAAGAAACATCAACAGCAGACAACCCTGTGCAGGTTTTTTTCAAAAGAAGAAAGCCAGCCCGGTCCCAGTGCCAAAAAACAAAGGAAAGAGGAATCTCCTGAAGAGCAGCAACCAGACTGTATGGAAGGAGATTCCCCTTCCAATCAGTGACGCTCTCTCCATACCTCCTCTCCACATCCATCTCCACAGATCCAGATCCTCATCAATGTCAAGGTATGGGCCCTACTGTCGTGATTAAAAACTGTTTTTAGTGTTTATAAATGACTTAGGGATACAGTACAGTGAATAATATTTATTCATGCAAGTTAAAGCAGTGAAAGATGTCATAAATACAGTACACATTGAGTTACTAACAGTACATTTCATTTTGTGTTTAATCCACAGGTTACTGTACAGTACTGCACTTCATTGAATGAATCTCCCAGAGCCATTGAGTCTGAGCTGTTCATGAGTGTCAAGGTATGGGCCATGCCGTATTAGTTGTTAAAACCTTTTTAATGTTTATAAATGACTGAAAGATGCTTGTAAGATTAAGGATTTTGTGTATTATTACAGCTCATAACAGTAAATAATGTTTCTACATTTCATTTTGTGTTTAATCCACAGATTACTGTACAGTATACACTTCATTGAATGAAGTTCCTGGAGGAGTTCAGTACTTGTGTGGGCAACTGTAATTATTCATCAACGTCAAGGTATGGGTCAAGCTGTATCCTACTGGTTGTGAAAAAGTTTTTAATGTGTTTATAAATGACTTAGAAATGCCTGTACAGTAAAATTAAGGATTTTTGTGTAGATTAGCCTACAGCTCAGACCATTTCTACATTTGATTTTGTGTTTATTCCACAGGTTTACACTTCGTTGCGTGAAAGTCCTGGAGAGGAGCAGCTGTGTAACATAGAGTGTACAGTAAATTTAAGTGTAGCAGTAGAATGTGTATAGTACAGTACGGTACATAGTGTAATTTCAATTTAGGTGTAGCAATAGAACGTGTACATTTCAATTTAGGTGTAAGGTGTACAGTCCATAGTTAGTAGCAATGTACTGTACCTACAGTATTAAGTAGTGTTAAGTACACTAGTATTAAGTCTTATATGTTTGTGCTAGTATTAAGGATTCCTTTTGTAGACTAGTTTTAGTAATTACATTAAGTACATACAGTGCAATAATAAAATGAAAAATGAGTTAATTTCTGGTTTTCTTGTTTATCCCTTTAACATTGCATAGTAACGGGTACACGACGGCGGTAGGCCTCGTAAGATTTACCTCCTCTCTCCCTCAAAACTCCATATTTTTACCCCTTTAGTATTGCATAGTAAAGGGTACACGGAGGTGGTAGGCCTCTTAAGATTTTGTGTTGTCTATGTAGGGTTACTGTACAGTAACTTCCTCTCTCCCTCAAAACTCCATTTTTTTTACCCGCTTAATATTGCATAATACGTGTGGGGTACACGGAGGTGGTAGGCCTCTTTAAGATTTCAGTTTGAATGGTGTATGTAGAGAAAAACAAAGAGCATCGGAGGTTGTCCACTGCTGCCAGGTGTATGATGAAGCAAAATATTGCTGGCTATCTACTGTACAGTACATTCAGACATTTGGATATTACATACTGTACATATGTAACAGTAATTGATGATGAAAATTTAGTACATATAGTACAGTATTACATAGTTACATACACTAATTTGGAAACAAGTGTAACTACAGTACATACAGTCTCATGTTGGTTTTTTTTGTTTTTTAGACAGCTGCACGTGTGCATTTCTGTAGGGAATGCAATGTTTACTTGTGCTGTTCATTAGTGAATGCCTTAAGGTTCTCGGTAAAGAAGAGCTTAGCCTGAGGTTAACTCAGAGATTCTGCTTACAAGGAATAGTCTCATGCTCAGTTTTTTTTTTAGAGGCGCACGTGTGCATTTCTGTAGCGAATGCAATGTTTACGTGTGCTGTTCGTTAGTGAATGCCTAAAGGTTCTCGGTAAAGAAGAGCTTAGTCTGAGGTTAACTCGGAGATTCTGCTTACAAGGAATAGTCTCATGCTCGATTTTTTTTTTTAGAAAGTGGCACGCTTGTGCATTTCTGTGGCGAATGCAATGTTTACATGTGCTGTTCGTTAGTGAATGCCGTAAGGTTCTCGGTAAAGAAGGGGTTAGCCTGAGGTTAACTCGAGATTCTGCTTACAAGGATATTTTATTGAAAAATACATGTTAGGGTATCGTAACATTTACCATAAATTAATACAGTAATGAACGTACACAATATTTATGTAATTAGTACCGCGATACGCCACCAGGACGGCACTCTGGTTTGTTTACATCCGCGCTTGCCACAAGCTGCCGAGTGCCGACGTAACTTAGGACATTTTTCTTAATTTTTATAACAGACTCTACAGTACATTCGCCTTATTTTTAATATTGTATTATTAATTTAATGTAATGATCAGGCTTGTTTTTCATTGTATTTATCATTAACAACAGTTTTTGTGTGTACCCGTTACGTACATTCTGGAGTGCTTATAGGCTACCTAGCCTAGACTATGGCGCTCGGTCTACCACTGGTCGTAGGCCAATTTTTTTAATACAGTATGCATTTAAAACTGTAAGAAGACTTCTAATAAGGTAAGTTATTTAACTCTGAACTTATTTAATTGTAATGTGTGTAGTGTTTTGTATAAAAAGGCAAGGTTGGAGTAGTGACTGGTGGTCAGGAACGGATTAATCCATTTTCAGTTATTTCTTATGGGTGAAATTGATTCGGAATTCGACAAAATCGAATCTCGACGCCCTCCTAGAACGGATTAGCATGGAGAACCGGGATTCTACTGTATATATATGTATATATATATATATATATATATATATATATATATATATATATATATATATATATATATTTATATATATATATATATATATTAACTTTATCACATACACAATTGTTCTGTGCATTAGCAGAATTATTAAAATGACCTCATTCAAACTGGATGGTATTTAATGGAGTTTTTATTCAGAAAAGTTAAAGCTTTCTTGGACAAAACAGTTCACATTATCAAGTATCCGTATTGATACTTGATAATGTGACAAGTACAGATACTTGATAATGTGGACTGTTTGTCCAAGAAAGCTTGTAACTTTTTCTGAATAAAAAACTCCATTAGATACCATCCAGTTTGAATGAGGTCCTTTTAGTAATACAGTAATACTGATCTTACACGATTCGAAAGTTAACGACCACACACACACCCAACTTTTCACTGGAACCAAACTAATGGGCATACGCGATTTTTTCACAGACACACGAAATTCTCGAGAAACCCTGCAGAAGTGGGCATGTTTAATTTTTGAAGTAATTTACCAGTTTTCATGCTTTTATGTGTAAAATCTGTATGAAAAATGCATTTCATTCTTTTATGTGTAAAATCTGTATGAAAATGCATTTCATGCTTTTATGTGTAAAATCTGTATGAAAAATACATTTCATGTTTTAATGTGCAAAATCTCTATAAAAAATGCATTTCATGCTTTCATGTATAAAATCTCTATGAAAAATGCATTTCATGCTTTCATGTGTAAAATCTTTATCGAAAATGTATTATTTTTATTTTTGTACATGCATAAATATGATGCAAATGTAATTTCAGCACATTCACTTAGTGTACTTTTACAAGATGTGATACCCATTTGCAAAGTTACTGCACTTTTCAAAGATGATACCCTGCAGAAAATGCTTGTTTAATGTTTGAAGTACATTTATAAGTTTTCATGCTTTTAACTGTAAAATCGATATGGAAAATTTATATTTATATTTCTATACATAAATATCATACAAGTATTATGTCCATTTGCAAAGTCTTTGTCACAAGGACTTTACATGACCTTGAGATGAGGTTGTTTGATAAAATGAATTCGTTAATGTAATATCAGAGATGTAACTAAGAGTTGTATAAGTGTCATTCTTTGAAAATTACTCTGTTCACCTCGGAGAAAAGTGCTGGTGCAATCTGTATGTGCATGTAATTACAGCACGTTCAGTTGGTGTACTTTTACAAGATGTGATACCCTTTAGTTACTGCATTTTTCAAAGATGATACCCTGTAGAAAGTGTGTATAATTTTAAAATTTTGTGTTTTTAGGTGTAAAATCAGAATGGGAAATTTGTATTTATATTTTTGCGCATAAATGTTCTCTCTCTCTCTCTCTCTCTCTCTCTCTCTCTCTCTCTCTCTCTCTCTCTCTCTCTCTCTCTCTCTCTCTCTCTCTCTCTCTCTCTCTCTCTCTCTCTCTCTCTCTCTCTCTCTCTCTCTCTCTCTCTCTCTCTCTCTCTCTCTCGTAGTTAGCGCTCAAACATACTTTTTTACAACTTATTATTTCTCTGTACGTCATTACCTGTACAGTATATATAATTTTAAATTGATTGAATTTTACCTGTACTGTACTACCTTCTACGAACATTATGTACATGTTTTCGATATTTTATGGAATTGTACTTTTGTTGACTGACACATAACGCTTTGCCTAGTGACACAAAGAAAAAAACGGCTTTTACTCTAAGTGACAAAGAAAAAACGGCATCCCATGAATTAGTGACATTAGTATACGACGCACATACTGTAAATGCGCTATTATGAAACTGTGCAGTACTCAATTTTTATGTCAACCATTTACTGTATTCCTTTTTTAAGGGTAATAAGCTAAATTTTAAATAAAATCGTACTAACTTTAGTTCATTTAAAAGTTAGCTTAATACTTTGGGAGCATGATTAGGGTCATTTCTGAGCTCGTCCCTGTGTCACCCGGTGAAATTCCTTACTAGCACGAATTTCTAGGTATAAATATTGCTAAATATACCAGAGAAAAAGCTATCAGGAATGCTAAATATTACCCCAGATCGAGCATCTATAATGAAAATAGACGTCGGTATGGGCAAGGGTGAGTGAAGTCATCACTGCCACAGAACCACACTCTGAAGACATCCCAATGACAAAACCCCCGGAAGAGCGGAGAGCCGACCCAGCTCCTGCACTCACCCGCCTGCCCGACGGCAACCCCAGCGCCATCTGAACTCATTCCATTCTAGCACGTGATCTCTGCTGTTTGTAGCTTTTTCGCTTGTGCTTTTCCCAGCAATTTCTGCTTTGATTCACCATGTCATCGAGCAGCTTTACTGTCTCCAAGTTAAGTACCATCTTCTTGTGGGGTTTTTATGATTAGTTTGGCTGTTTAAGCCCGTATTTATAAATTATACATGTTTTTTTTTTGGTCGCTGTGGCGTCCCTCTTGTCAGCCATGTCGACCTCGAGGTACACCCATTCAGCTTGTTCTGTTTGGGTTTCTCTTGGTCGTTTACACTAATTATCTTTAAATTCCCCGTCATGGGATCATCCTGGTGGCGTTCTCTTAGGGTGTGTCTTTGGGTCTCCTTTAATTTTAATTTTTGTGAGTCTCCTCTCACTGGGGTTCTTGCTATTGTTTGGGGTATCCGAAGATTCCACTCTTTTGCTTTTCTCCCCAGGATGTCTCCCTTTTTGAACAGTACGTAAAATTTTTTCTTGTATGTGCATGATGACACGAAATTATATTATTATATCCGAGCGTGGCGTCAGGTACGGCCTGTTGGCTGTTTACATTCTGTCGCCTAGTTCGGTTAGGCTATACGCCTAGCACAAGCTTATACATTTTTATTATTGGATGGTTATTTATTTGTCTTTAGGTTAACATGTTTATATCATTTAGCGGGGATGCTAGCCTAGTCCTATCACTAGTTGGTGGATTAGGCTACCTCCTTTTTTAGCTGCTTTACCTAACCTCCTGCTCTCCCGTGTCTCGCTTGAGAGGGTAGGAGGGAGGGGGGGATAGTCAGGTCAAGGGAGTTTCTGTTGTTGTTCCATCCGTCTACCGCTTGTTTGGGTTGCTGAAGTTTCGAGACCCCATTTTCCCCCCCTCTAGTACTAGTGGGGGAGGAGGATTTTATCTTGGAGAGTCTCCTTCACGCTTTCCACAACCCTTCCCCTTACTTTAGTCGGTTATGGTTGACCTTCGACACAGGAATTTCTCTCCCTGCTTTTTCCTCTCCCTTCCCTTCTCTCCTCCTGGTTATCTAGGCTGTGCCTTCTAGGAGGGTGAGAGCGTGGTGTGGTTTGGTTTAGGGCAGTTCCTTTTCCTTCCCCTGTACTTGTGGTGGGTCATGAGTCTCCCTGTACTTAGGTACCCTCTGGATACCTTCTACCTTGCGGGGTTACAGTTGAGCGGAGGGTACAGTCCCCCCAGTCTCCTGTCTTATTATTTCTCTTGACCCTCTCCTTCAAGTACTGTTCTTTCCTTCCTCCCCTGCTTCCCCTCCCTGTATGAGGTTCAAGTTGTTTGTCATCTCCTTGCGCGTGTGGACGCCGGGCCTCCGATGGTCACCCCGAGGCAGACAGGCCTACCCTAGTAGAGGGGCACGCCCTCCTGGGGTCGGTTCTGTTGACATTACTTGGCTAGTGTCTCGTTGATTCGCTCTCTCCGGATTGAGCGGATTTCCGACCACTCTCAGGGCTCACGCTCTCACTTCTCTCTGCTCCGCCATCCCCAGCCCTCCCGTTGCCTCCGCCCTACTATCGCTTCAGCGCTTTGAGTCATATGGATAGGTTTGAGTGGCTTTTCCACCTGACCATATTATGATCAGCTGTGATGTACTGCCTCGCCTTTCTGCTATGCTCTAGCTTCGAGGCTCGGGATCCCGGAGGGGTTTGCGCTGAACCCCGGGGCTTATGATGTATTATTCCTTATGTGTTGTTAACCAAATATTTGTGCCATCGCTTATCTATCATACTAGATTATCCCAGCGGCCCTCATGTATCCCGCCGGATTCCAAAATTTTTTGATCAGTTTAATTCTTTTTGTACCACGAGTCCAGCGATCCTGTCTTTGTTCCGCCAGATTATCTCCGGCGTTCCTGAGATAAGGTGTCTTGTCTGGCTCAGTATTTTCGTTCCGCTGAGTATTCCGGCAGGCAACGGTACGAAATTTTTATACCTACTGTAGTTTAAGTTATCTTGAATTGGTAGGTTTATTTTCTATGGTTTTTTCATCCCTCCGGAGTGCTCCGGTAGTTCGGTATGAAATTACTTAGTACCTACTTTAGTTTAAGTTATCTTAGATTAGTAGGTTCATATACTGTTCACACTTACAGACTGTTCGTTGTGAGGAGCCCAGGTGCACTGCCATCTTGCACCAACCCTACGGGCACGTGGTTTGTCGTATCCACGCTGGCTGCGCGGTACGCCTGGACGACCTGATCGTGTGGCACTCGGATGGCTGTGAGGTTTGCTTCGCACTCTACGGGTGTATCCAGGACGAGTCGGTAAGCCGATTGTTTTTGTTCCGCCCCTCCGGGGGCTCTCACATATAATTTTATGGTAAAATTTTGGGTTTTTATGATCTTACCATAATAGTTCGGTCTTTGATACTCCCCCCCTTTTTCAGGCCGATGAATCCTCCCGCAAAGATGCCCTCAAGTCCCTCCGTGGCTGGGTTCGGTAGGAACGTTCCGTTGGGGAAACCTTATGTTCTCGATGAGAACCTAAGGAACATCCTGTACCCCGGCGCCCGGATTGCTGCGGCTGTTGCAGCTGAGGTTGCCGCCCCCATCGTCGAGCAAATCCGGGTAGAGACCCAGCCTATCCAGGATGACCCGCTGTACGAGGAGGTGTCGGAGGACGTCGCTGTGCTAGATCTCGACCTGGAACCCATGAACACGGAACAGGACCAGGAGGTAGGTAGGGAGGTAAGTGAGGCAGTGGGGGCGGGCGCCCTGTTTGATTCCCCGTCATCATCCGTTTCTTCTTTTCAGGGCTTTCATAAATCTTCTCTCTTGAAGGACAGAGCCCAGTCTACTGTCCCTGCTGAAGAAGTCGTGGAAGGCGAAAGGCAAAGTCTTCGTCTTCTCGCAAGGCATCCCCTTTCCCCGTCGAAGCCACAGGATGCTGGTCCGTGGCCTCCGGAGCAAACCAAAGTACCTCGGGCAGAGGTGCGAGTAAGAGAGCGGCCAGCCCTAGCCCTCCTCGCCAGCCTGCCTTTGACCCTGAGGCGTTTAAGGGGATGCTGCTCAAGAGGTTCTCTATGGAGGTAGAGGCGAAGCTGAGCAAGCTCACGGAGAGGCTTCAGAGCCAGGAGACTATGCTCTCCGATATCGTGCGTTCCGGGGGGACTGCGGTGCACTATCCCATCCCGGACGCCCGCCTCCTCCATTTGACAAAGGGAACCCGTGGCGTTTAGCCCTTCATGCTCCCGGCATGAAGACACCTTGACCATCGGGGTCTAGGGCGCTCGTAGACTGGAGGAGCTAGAATTCTTCCCTCCAGATCTTCTGCCTCCCTACCCAGGCTTCGCTAGGCTGACAGAAGAAGCCTGGGTACGCTCTGATAAGGTCCTTAAGGAGACAGTGATCTTTCCTAGGGACCAGGCGCAATCAGCTCTGATGCGCACTTTTACAGAGTGGCAAGCGGAGAACACCAAGTTGACCCCCTTCAAGGGCAACTTCAACATGCTCTCCTTGGGGATAAGCTCCCAACCCCCTGCTTGACTAAGGTTGCACTCGCAACAGCTCAGGCATGTGCTGAGGGCAAGCCTTTGCCTCAGCTCAGAGAGACGGACCCCATGTCTCTAATCTTCCCAGGGGGTGACGACTTTTGGAAGGATGCTCCGTCCACGTTTACGACTGGTAAACTGGACGCAGATTGCGCATCCAACCAGTTCAGTGAGCAGCTTCCCAAACTGACGGAAGCTCTCCTGAAAGCTGAGTTCGAGGCACGGTGTCGCTTGAGCCGGTCTCTGAACTCGCTGTGCCTGGCGGAGGCAACCACCGTCTCGTTTTCCGAGGAGCCGCTGTTCCAGGTCTTGACGAAATCCTTGTTAGCAGGGTTTCAGTCGGACCTATATGACTTCATGGTGGCGCGGCCGAATTGTCGCAAATTCATCTTCGCCGACTCTACCATTCAACATGAGCCCAACAAGCTCATGAAGAGTTCCTTTTGGGGAGCCAATCTGTTCCCAGAAGAAGAAGTCACCAGCGTCCTGGCTGAGGCAACCAGGGCTAACCAAAGTCTGTGCTCCCGTGGGGTATTCCGGCCTTTAAAAAAAAACCCCAGAGTCCGGCGGCTCCCAGTATAGACCGGGAAAAAGGTACAGGAGGCACAGAAGACAACAACATCAGTCTGTTGTCCAGGCGGTACCTGTCTCGGCGGTGAGCCAACCTCCACCTCCAAGGCTCAACCTCAACAGTTTGTGCTGGTTCAGCCAGCTCAACACTCCCTTGCCACTCCTTCTTATGTGTCGTCTCCGGCATATAACCCTTCTTATGAAGGTTGTGGGGCCTTTCATGGCCTTAACAGGAATGCAAGGGGTGGTAGAGCTAGAGCCTCCTATAGAGGTAAGGCTGCCCTACGGTCCCTCTCCCGGGGAAGAGGAGGCCGCGGTAGAGGTAACAAACCCGCTTCCTCCCAGTGAGACCAGCCAGGTAGGCGGAAGACTTTTCTGGTTCAGAGACCAGTGGTCTTTCAGTCCATGGGCACACAGCATAGTGTCCAAAGGTTTGGGTTGGAGCTGGATCAAGGGTCCTCCTCCCTGACCAGGTTTCATCAACCCTCCTCCAAAGCTCTACAAGACTTTGTGACGGAACTGCTCAGGAAGAGAGCAATAAAGAAAGTGAGACACCTCAGATTCCAAGGCAGGCTGTTTTCTGTTCCCAAAAAGACTCCAGTCAACAAAGAGTAATCCTGGACCTATCGCGTCTAAATCTTTACATACAATGCGACAAATTTCGCATGCTTACAGTTGCGCAGGTACGGACTCTACTTCTGGCGTGGAGCCGTCACCACCTCTATCGATCTTTCAGACGATACTATCACGCCCCGATTGCACGGAACTTCTCTCCTTCTTGGGTTTCAGACTGGGGAAACAGGCCTACTCCTTCAGGGTCATGCCTTTTGGGCTCAACATAGCGCCCAGAATATCCACAAAACTGGCGGAAACAGTAGTTCAGCAGTTGCGATCCCGGGGATATCGTTAGCATACCTGGACGATTGGATAATTTGGGCTTCAACCGCCGAGGAGTGCCGGAGAGCTACGCCATGGTGATCGAGTTCCTGAATCCTTAGGCTTCCAGTTGAACAGGAGAAGTCCCGCCTAACTCCGGAAGCTCGGTTTCAGTGGCTGGGTATCCAGTGGGACCTAACCTCGTACAGGCTATCTCTTCCGCCGGCCAAGTGGAAGGAAATAGCCACAGCTACCAGAAAGTTTCTGAATTACAGGAAAGCCTCCTGCCAGACACAAGAAAGAATTTTGGGTTCTCTTCAGTTCGCCTCTGTAACAGACCTGCTCCTAAAAGCAAGATTAAAAGACATAAACAGAGTGTGGCGGAGACGAGCCAATGTCAGGCTCAGGGACAGGGTCTCATCAATTCCGCAAATCTTAAGGAAAAGACTCCGCCCATGGTCCACAGTCAAGGGCCTCTCAAAGTCAGTCCCTCTTCAGTTTCCCCCTCCAGCTCTGGTAATCCACACAGATGCTTCGTTAAGCGGCTGGGGAGGATACTCACCAAAACAAAAGGTACAAGGGACGTGGTCTACCATGTTTCAACAGTTCCATATAAACACTTTGGAAGCAATGGCAGTGTTTCTAACCCTGAAAAAGCTTCGTCCCACCAACCAGATCCACATCAGGCTGGTGTTGGACAGCGCCGTAGGAGTACGTTGCATAAACGGGCGGGTCCAAATCGAGTCGGATAAACCAGGTGATGTTAGCCATCTTCTCCCTGGCGGACAGACACAGCTGGCATTTGTCAGCTACCCATCTGGCGGGAGTGCGGAACGTAGTGGCGGACTCTCTGTCCAGGTCGACTCCGCTGGAGTCGGAATGGTCCCTAGACAAGGACTCCTTCAACTGGATCTGCCATCGTGTTCCGGGACTTCAGGTAGACCTGTTTGCCACGGAGAGCAATCACAAACTCCCTTGTTATGTGGCTCCCAATCTAGATCCTCAAGCTTACGCCACAGATGCAATGTCCATAGATTGGAACAGTTGGGAGAGAATCTATCTGTTTCCCCCAATAAACATGCTGATGAAAGTCTTACACAAGCTCAGGTCATTCAAGGGTCAAGTAGCCCTAGTAGCCCCCAATTGGCCGAAGAGCAACTGGTTTCCACTTCTCCTGGAACTCAAGTTGCGGTGTCGTCAGATACCCAGACCCAGGCTGACTCAGATAGTACAAACGAAGCCTGTGTCAGCTTCCTCAAAAATTCTGAATGCCCTGGCTTTATGGACTTTATGAAGTTTGCCACCCAAAGGGGGGCAAATATTGACCCTGTTAATACTCTGTTTATTGAATCCGATAAGAGAGATTCTACTCTCAGACAGTATGACTCAGCAGTCAAAAATTTGGCATCTTTTCTTAAGGCATCTGAAGCTCAAACTATGACCACTAATTTAGCGATAACCTTCTTTAGATCATTGTTTGAAAAAGGCCTAGCCCCGGCCACTATTACTACAGCAAAATCAGCTTTGAGAAAGGTGTTTTTGCATGGCTTCAAGATTGACCTAACTGACTCATACTTTTCTTCCATCCCTAGAGCATGTGCTCGTTTAAGGCCGGTAACACGCCCACAATTGGTTACCTGGTTCCTTAACGACGTTCTGAAATTAGCCTCAGATATTAATAATGCCCAATGCTCTTATCTAGATCTGTTAAGGAAGACTTTATTCCTGATTAGTTTAGCTTCAGGTGCCAGAATCTCAGAACTGTCTGCTCTCTCCAGAGGTGTCGATCACATAGATTTCCTCCCGTCAGGAGAAGTTCTGCTTTCCCCAAATCATAGATTTCTAGCGAAAAACGAAGACCCTCAAGACAGGTGGTCCCCTTGGAAGGTGGTTCCTCTTCCACAAGACCTGTCTTTGTGCCCAGTCGCTACCTTGAGGGCTTACTTGCAAAGAACTTCTCAGTGTTTGCCTGGTCCTCTTTTTATCAGGGAAAAAGGTGGAACACTTTCTTTAAAAGCTATAAGACAGCAAATCCTATACTTCATTAAACAAGCTAACCCAGATTCAGTTCCTAAGGTTCATGATATCCGAGCGGTAGCTACCTCTACCAATTATTTTCATAATATGGATTTTGCTGAATTGACAAAATACACGGGATGGAAATCTCCATTAGTGTTTAAACGCCACTACTTGAAAACACTTGAAGCTCTGAAATTTCCTACGGTGGCTGTCGGGAGTGTCATCCCCCCACCTTAAAATTATCCTTTAACCAATCCTTCCCCCCCCCCCGCCCACCTGCCTCATTTATTTGCCCTACCAGTTTTCCTGGGCCAATCATACCTCACTGCCTGGCTCCTCAAGTTATATGATACTTGAAATTGTTGGCCTTTATATGATGTTTATTGTGATTATGTTTTTGATGTGTGCTATTTTGTAGGTTTAAGTCTTGAGGTACTTCTGTAATTTTGTATTCCTTATTTTTGTACCTCCTCTCATGTTTTTTGCCGTACATTTATATTTTCACGTCAATTTGTATGTTTACATAAGCTTAGCCTAACTATTATTCTAATTTCCTCTGTTGTGAAGTTCTGAATTACTCATGAGAAATAATTAAACTTATTTTCTTATAGTATGCATTTTTATGCATGATCACCTTAGATAATTGTTTTCTTACATCTTCACAGTCTTGGTATGATTCTCTGTTACGATTTCATCGGGTGACACAGGGACGAGCTCAGAAAATGGATTTTGACAAAGGAAAAATCTATTTCTGAGGGAGGCCCTGTGTCACCCGGTGACCCTCCCAGGTCCTAGCTTCCCCCCCTGCACGGGCATACCAAGCCTGGGGATGGTGCTAGCCTGGAATGAGTTCAGATGGCGCTGGGGTTGCCGTCGGGAGGGCGGGTGAGTGCGGGAGCTGGGTCGGCTCTCCGCTCTTCCGGTGGTTTTGTCATTTGGATGTCTTCAGAGTGTGGTTCTGTGGCAGTGATGACTTCACTCACCCTTGCCCATACCGACGTCTATTTTCATTATAGATGCTCGATCTGGGGGTAGTAACCCCAGCATTCCTGATAGCTTTTTTCTCTGGTATATTTAACAATATTTATACCTAGAAATTCGTGCTAGTAAGGAATTTCACCGGGTGACACACGGCTTCCCTCAGAAATAGATTTTTCCTTTGTCAAAATCCCTTATTTAGTACTTAAACTATGGAAGTAAACATTTATTAGCATTTTTAAAGACCATGCCAAACTTACGCGAAAATTCACTTTGCACGAGGGGCTCCGAACCTAACCTCATTTAATTTCGAGGTATGACTGTATATATATATATATATATATATATATATATATATATATATATATATATATATATATATATATATATATATATATATATATATATATATATATATATATATATATATATATATATATATATATATATATATATACAGTAGAAACACCTCAACTGTACTAGAACTCGAAATAATCGGATTTCAACACGAAATGTTGAGTAAATTTTGTGTCGGAGTTCAAACAACAAACCGAATCCGACCTGATGAATCATATGATGCTTGTAGACAAAAGTTTTTAGCGCTGAGTTGGCGTTGTTCCTCCCATGCTTATTTAAAAATCATTTAAAGCCCACACATGCTGCTGTTGCTGTTGAAAAAACAAGGGTATATCTATCACATGAAATTAATAAGACAGTATTTATAAACAAATTACTGTATACATCTGTTATCATAAAATTAAGAAAAATTTCCAAATATTCGAACCGTAGCAAATGGCAGATATAAATAAAAGACCCGCCCTGGTGGTGTATCGCGGTTCTAATTACATAAACATTCAGAATGTTTATGTAATTAGTACCACGATACAACACCAGGGCGGCGCTTGGTTTGTTTATATCTGCCACAGGCTGCCGAAGTTCAGACGTAATTTCGAAATTTTTCTTAATTTTATGATAACAGACATACAGTAATTCGGTTTATAAATACTGTATTATTAATTTCATGTGATATGGCTTGTTTTTCAATGTTATCATTATTAACAACAGTTTTCATGTGTACCTGTTACAGTACATTCTGGTAGTGCCTATAAGGCTACTTAGCCTAGCCTATGGTAATACGGCGTAATACATTGGTCATAGGCCAACTTTTTGATACAGTATGCATTTAAAAATGTAAAACGTGCTTCTGATACGGTAAGTTATTCAACTCTGAACCTATTTAATTGTGATTTGTGTAAAGTTTTGTATAAAAGGCAAGGTTGGGGTAATTACTGGTGTTCAGGAATGGATTAATCCATTTTCAGTTATTTCTTATGGGAGAAATTAACTCAGAATTCGACAAAATCAAATCTCGACACTTCTTCTGGAACGAATTAGCGTCGAGAACCAAGGTTCTACTGTATATATATTTTTATAAATATTACTGCTGTTCGCCGTCGATGTATTTAGGTGTAGGAATATTAGTCAGATTGACCTCGACAGAGAACATCTCTGCCCCCGGTAGGCTAGACAATTCAAAAATAACAATCACCGCAGTAGTCAAATGGCGCCGCATAGGCTGGACAGTTTATAAACAAAATATGCTAGGGCATTAGGGACCTAAGCCTCAGAGAGGGTTTACGCTCAATGACCCCAGTTATGGTGGCCCTTAAGCTTTATTCTATGCATTCAGCGGTGCCTTTGTCAAGGTCGGATTGCCCGGGCGGTATGTCAAGAGGCCGCCTCATCTGGCGGGAACGGCGAGGTCGGTCAGAGAGAGTCACGTCACTGAACCAGGGTGACGCTATCGTCGGCGCGTTTCAACGATATTCTTTGTTCTTTATTACTTTTACTCCTACGTCTATCTTAATTAGTGAATTGGGAAGACTGCCAGAATACGACTCCTGAGGTCCCTCGTTTGCGCAGCGAATTCGACATTCACGGGAAGTCTGATTCTTGTTGAAGCTTCAAACGATTGACTAGTACTTTTCTGTATTTCACATTTTTCTTTGTTTTCTTCCTTCAGCCACCACTTAGGGTATATGTGTTTACGAAGTCTAGATTAAGCCAAATTAGTATATTGTTAGCTTCAACCCCGTTATTCCAGTAAAATACCTAAGATTTAGGTAAGCAAAATCAGGTTAAGTCTTGATGCTTTTTATGCCTAGCGTCCAATGTTTGGAAGAACCGTTATGCTTTAAAATCAAATTCATCTCAAATATTCTTTGTTAAGGTTAATAACCCTTAACTGGCGACCTTTGGCTAATTAACGACTGTCTTTGAGGTTAACTTTTGGCTTCAAGTGGCAGGTTACGTGTAATCTTGGTTTGCAGGGCCGTGAAAACTACGTAAATTGAATAATACATGATCAACCAAGACCCACACACGTAACAATATATATATATATATATATATATATATATATATATATATATATATATATATATATATATATATATTGCACACACACATACACACACACACACACACACAGTAATACCCAAACTTGCACGATTCGAAAGTTAAAATTCACAGACACACGAACTTTTCATTGAAACCTAACTAATTATCATAAATGAGTTTTTCACAGGCACGAGAACATTTGCGAATGCTGAGAAACCCTGCAAAAGTGTTTGTTTAATTTTTTATGTAATTTATAAGTTTCAAGTTTTTATGTGTAAATTAAATACAGGTTGACCATCACTAATCTGGCAGTCAGTAGTCCGGAACAATCAGTAATCTGGCACAAATTTCGGCTAGAGTAATTTCTAATGTTTCCGCACTAATTTTCAAATTTCCCAGGTCGCTATTGCTAACTTGCTCGCCGCCACTTCGATTTGGTTGGCGCAGTGTGCTGCATCAACAAACTCGTAGCTCATAGCCTACATTATACTGAACTCTATTCACATGTTAACAGTATTATACAAACATCAACATAACGAATGTGCATCTTTTTCATGGATCTTGTAAAAAGTTATGCTTTACTACATTG
The DNA here is from genome assembly GCF_040412425.1 of Macrobrachium rosenbergii. Classification (NCBI taxonomy): domain Eukaryota; kingdom Metazoa; phylum Arthropoda; class Malacostraca; order Decapoda; family Palaemonidae; genus Macrobrachium; species Macrobrachium rosenbergii. The sequence goes on from NC_089781.1 coordinate 46,028,907, forward strand.
TTTCCAATTGCGTATATTCTCATATTGCTTTTGTATTATAAACTGCGATCAGTGTTTTATGGGAATCGATATCGCGGTTTTTATTTCACCGCATTTAACTAAGTTCAAAGCGCTTTTCTTGCTTCTAGTTAGCGTAAACGAATATGGATACTTTATTTATTTGGGACAAGGATATTTTTCGTTATACGAAGTATTTTTAAGTCGAAATATAACTTAAATACGTCTCGTTGTGAAATTAATTTAGCTATTTTTTCGTTAATATATGACGTTCGCGAGAATCTCGGCTGGCCGTTTTGGGGGCATGTTTGTTTTGTGTAAAAAAAATCAAGATTCCATTTGCTGTTTTCTCTTGATTTCAGCATAATACGAGCTTTACGTATTTATCTTTTATCATGCCCAGTAGTTTTGATTAAAATACATTCTCTCCAGTTTTATTTATGGTCGAGTGTCATCCATGTTGCCAATGCACGATAATTTAGTCATTAGCAGCTTGAACATTGTTTTCTCAGCTTCAGCTACAACTTGCAGCTTAAAGTTACTGTAGCAGTATATTTCCTTGCCGATCTTTTCTCCAAAGCGAATAAGGGTATAGTGTAAAAAATATCTCAGTCCTATTGTACAGTACTTAACGTCATTTGTAACATATCTACAGTAATTGTGTATTACCGTACGATGGTTGAAATACAAGCAAAACAGTTGCTTTCCGATACGATTATTAGCAAAACAACAGTTTCCCGTTCGGGTGTTTATGGCTCTACGCATTTACGCAAGAGTATAACGTTACTAACAATACTTTTATTCTCTTTTACTTTTTTAACTAGCAGATGGAATAAAGAGATGGAGGAAAAGAAGTTGGTCTATTGTAAGTTAGTCTCTCTCACTGCCTGCGCCTGCGCGAAATCTAAAAATATTTCCTAAATATTTTCATATCGGTATTAATTGCTAACCCCATCGTAAACTCGAAATATTGTAAGTCGAATTATCGTAACTCGAGCATTACCTGTATTTGATAATTGTCTTTTCTTTATTAACCAACCTGTACTGATTTATGGGATAGTTTAATTCTAGGATGAAGTGCTTAGCTACTGTGTTTCGTGTATTCTAGCCTAATAAATGGCTAATCCGGCACCCTCTAGGTCCCAATGCTGCCGGATTAGTGATGGTCAACCTGTAACATTAAATAATAAAAGTAATAATTTCTCTCTCTCTCTCTCTCTCTCTCTCTAGTCTCTCTCTCTCTCTCTCTCTCTTTACTGAGATGAGAGATTTTTTATGGTACATGCGTATGTTTATTTGTTTTGTATGATAAATAAATTTTTTACCCAATAAAAATTACTAATTTTCAAATGTTAATAAGATTAATTATTATTGATATCAAATAATAATAATAATAATAATAATATAGCTGTAATTACAAAATTTGTATGTGATATGTATTTTAAACAAACAGATATTTTTCCCTCGTCTTCTCTAAGAAGCACGAAGGAAAAGAGCTGTCAGACATGTCACTTTAATATGACAAGAGGGGAGAGTATTGCTGATTAGTGGTCAAAGGTTTCTTGTAATTTTCTCTCTCTCTCTCTCTCTCTGTCCATAATCCATAAAAAAAAATCACAAAAAAGAATGTAAGGACAACCTATCTCTCTCTCTCTCTCTCTCTCTTTTGTTCGTAGTTAGTGCAACCAACGTATTACTGTTTCCCTGCATGTCTTTAATTGTGCAATAGATAATTTTAAGTTGATCTAATTTTACATGTACTGTTTACAAACTGTAAGTGCACCGTTCTAAAACATAGAGACATAGAGCACTTAAGAACAAAGAGAAAGAGACAGAATAAAGAAGTTTTTAAAAACGAGGTTGAGAAGACTTCTAAAAATAGATAGGTGGAATGGGAGGGGAGAGAAATATACTAATCTTCACATTTTCCTATATTCTTATGTTAACCATTTTTCTTTTTTAAGGGTAATGTATTAAGCTAACTTTTAAATGAAATTACAGTAACTTTAATTTCATTTAAAAGTTAGTTTAATACTGAATTTCCATCTTTTGATATCTAACCTAAGAATAATTTCACTCTCTCTCTCTCGTGTTATTCTCTCTGTCTCTGTAATAATTCATAAATAATTTAACTTGATATTTCAAGTAAGGACAGCATCTCTCTCTCTCTCTCTCTCTCTCTCTCTCTCTCTCTCTCTCTCTCTCTCTCTCTCTCTCTCTCAGTCTCTTATTGATGAATTATTCTCAAGAGTCTCGTAATAATTGATGACCTTATTTCACTCTCTTTAGTAAGGACAACCTCTCTCTTTATTTTAGTTAACAAATTTTTACAACTTATTATTTCTCCGTATGTCTTTACCTGTACAGTAGGTAGTTTAAATTGATCTAATTTTACCTGTAAAATATTCTTGAAGTGTAAATGTGCTAGTGTGGCAAATATGTTCTAAAACATGTTCTAAAACATAGAGACATAATAACAAGAATTGTATTAGTCAAAATAAAAAACACTATTTGTTCATGAAAAAGCATTTCAGAACAAAGAGAAAGACGTAGAATAAAGGAGTTACTAAAAAGAGGTTGAGAAGACTTCTAAAAATATATCTGTTAGAAGGGGAGAGAGACAGAAATTCTCTTCCAACTCTCTGTTTTTATGTCAGCCATTTATTTCTTTTTTAAAGGGTAATGTATTACGCTAACCTTTAAATTACAGTAACTTTAATTTCATTTAAAAGTTAACTTAATAATTTGGGAGCATGATTACGGTCATATTTAGTGTTTAAACTTTACAAATAAGCATTTATTAGCATTTTTAGAGACCGTGCCAAACTTACTCAAAAATTCATTTTGCACGAGGGGTTCTGAAACCTAACCTCGTGTAAGTTATGAATTATGACTGTATATATATATATATATATATATATATATATATATATATATATATATATATATATATATATATATATATATATATATATATATATATATATATATATATATATATATATATATATATTATATATATATATATATATATATATATATATATATATATATATATAATATATATATATATATATATATATATATATATATATATATATATATATATATATATATATATATATATTTTTTTTTTTTAATTTTAGAGCTGGGGTCTTGCTAGATGAATGGGGTGTACTAGGATGATATGTAACTTACCCTAATTACCACAAAAATCTGGACTCGGGCCTTGAGGACAGCTAAAATTACAAACAACAAAATACGGCTGAAGGCCTGCGTCAAGAGGGTGGTGATTAGGTAAACTGTGGGGTTTACTTAATTAATTATATTTACAAAGAAAACACATCAGAAGAATGGTAGAGTAATTCTGGGATAATAAGATGAAGAGCAAATGACTGGAAATTTGCTGTAGGAAACACAATGGGATGCCTGCTTCAAAGGGCATTGAAAAAGAGGTAGTGGGGACCACTACGCACACAAGATGATACACAGATCCACAGCAGACGAATCCTTAATCTGTAATTGACACACTTATGGTTACTCAACCGAAAATAGCACTGTAATGAAGGAATAGAGGAATTGCATAGACTGAACTTGATTCCAATGACTCAAATATCATACGATTATGTTACACTTCTTGTCAGTGCTTTGCAAATTGAACTGCACAAAATATAAAAAGCAATACAGGTCTCACTGTAGGTATGTCGCACTATGAAAAGAAACAGAAAATAGTTAAAGACGAATAGGGAACGTGGCTGACAAAAAACCTCAAATCCTGGTACTTTACCTTAGTTAGGAGCTGAAGTTCTCTTCTTTTGGGGACCAGCGAGAGGGAGGGCAAGTGAATAAGTTCACAACAAAAGTTACTTTGGTTACTGCCAGCTACATGTTAGAAATAAGTAGTTTAATGGGGCAAGGGACAGGACATCCATCCTATGGTGGCGTCCAAGCAATTCTAAGACTGAGCATCTCTCTCCAAGAATCTTTATAACTTTTGGGAATTACATTTTTCCTCCTCCTAGGTGGTGTTGGGATCGTTCTGCCCACATGGAAATGCGGGCAGCATGGCTTAACTTTCAAGAGGGCAGAAGACACATGTTCAATTCACCAGCTGACCTGCCTTGGGCGACGATTAGCACTGATCAGGTCCACACCTGGAATTTAAGGATTTCTAGTACTGAACCTAACATCGAGAGGTTAATATTGTTATACTTAGAATACAGTAAACCCCCCATATTTGCGGTCTCACTATTTATGGACTCATGTATTCGCGGATTTCTTTGTGGAACGTATCTACCCATTATTCTTGGAAAATTCACCCACTCGTGGTATTTTGCACTGAGAAGTATTCATTAATTACACTATTTGCATATAATTTTCATGACAATGCACTTGTTGCGATAAAACTATTAAAATACTCAGGTGTAAGCATTTTTAGAAGTTTTTTTGTTTGGTTTTTAAACTATCAAAATAGGCAATTCTGAGAGTTTTTAGAGGGGTTTTAAGTATTCGGGGAGTTTAGCTATTCGCGGGGGCGTGCGGTACACATTCCCCGTGAATTCGGGTGGTTTACTCTAGTACTTGGACAAGAAAGAGATTAAAGTGGTTTTCCCCCAAAGGCAGTGGTGAGAGAGGGGTTATAGAGGTGAATTTGCCCACAGTGAATCATGCTAAAATAAGTTAATTAATTGCTTAGTCCTTATTTCATTTGACTTATTGACTGGAAGATGGCATACGAGAGGATACTCTTGATACTTCCCCCACCTTGGTGGCATTTACACCTTTAGTTGGGTTGAAATGGCTAAAATTACATTATCACAACAGGCAATAATTTTTCTCTTCACAACCTTTAGGGTACATTACTCTAAAATATATTTCTACTAAATATCAGGGACAGTTATAAACAAAAGAAATCACTTATGACTTTTACTCCCCTTTGCAGAATTAATTTACACTGCTGGCAACAGTAATAATTTTACTTCTTAAGAAATGAAAATAAGCAGTATTTAATGAGTATTAAATAGCTAGATTATTAATTAATTGGTAATAAAATTGAACCTAACATCGAGAGGTTAATATTTTTATACTTAGAATACTCCATGCACTTATTAGCAAAACTTTTAATCACAAGTTCATGCAGTTAATATACCTTGAGGAGGCAATACAACGAAAGTACAGTAAACCCCCCCCATATTTGCGGCGTCACGATTCGCAGACTCACACATTCATGTATTTCTCTTTGGAACGTATCTACCCATTAGTCGCAGAAAATTCGCCCATTCGCTGTATTTTTCACTGAGAAATATTCACTAAATACTGTATTTTCATCTCATTTTCATGATTAAATGCTTTTTTTGTGATAAAACTTTTAAATACTCAGGTAATGCTCGAGTTACGATAATTCACCTTACGATAATTCGATTTTGAAATGGGGTAAGCAGTTAATACCGATACGACAATATTATTATTTATGAAATATTTTTGAATTTTGCGCGGGAGCAGGCAGGAGCGTAATCAGGCAGTAAGAGAGATGAAATTATAATAGACAATTTTCCTCCATCTCTTTATCCCATCTTTTAGTTAAAAAAGTAAAATAGAATGATAAAGGATTGTTAGTAACGTTACACTCTTGCGTAAATGCGTACATCCATAAACAACCGACCAAGAAACTGTTGTTTTGCTTATAACCGAATCAGATAACAACAGCCTTTTACCTGGTATTTCAACCATCTGACGGTAATAAACAATTACCGTAGGTTATACCACAAATGACAGTAAGTAGAATAGGACTGATGTATTTTTACATTATACCCTTATTTGGTATGGATAAAAGATTGTCAAGGAAATATACTGCTAAATTTAAGCTGCAAGTTGTAGCTGAAGCTGAGAAAACAATGTTCAAGCTGCTAATGACTACTGTATACTGTAAATTGTGCCTCGGCAACATGGATGAAACTCGATCGTAATTAAAATGGGAGAGAAAGTATTTTAATCAAAACTACTTGACATGAAAGAACACATTTCAGTACTGCTATTATTACGCCGATAAGTGATAAATACATAAAGATCATATTATGATGAAATCAAGTGAAAATAGCGAACGGAATCTTGAATTTTTTTTTATACAAAACAATGGCCCCAAACGGCCATCATCATCTATCAACGAAAATAATAGATAAATTAATTTCACAACAAGACGTATTTTAGATATATTTCAACTTAAAAACACTACTTATAACAAAAAATAACCTTGCCCCTTGTAAATAAAGTATCTAGCCTCCAGAGGTTCATTTATGCTAACTAGAAGCAAGAAAAGCACTCAGAACCGAGTTAAATGCGGCAAAATAAACACTGCGTAAACATTTCCAAACCAAAACATTGATCGCTATGGTCGCAGTTTATAATACAAAAGCAATATAAGAATATATAAATATGATTGGGTACAGTGAATTAAGGCATAACATTTTAAAAGATACATGGAAAAGATGCATATTCGTTATGTTAACGTTTGTATAATACGATATGTGAATATAGAGTAGAGTATAATGTAGGCTACGCTAATTCTTGTTTGTTATTCAATTTCTCCTTATATTGAATTATCATGTCACTTTGCATGAGCCTCCAGAATTAGCTGATATTAATAATTACTATACCGTGTATGTAAAGAGTATATTTTATAGTGTAGCTAGGCTACCATATACGTATACACGGTACCGAATACCCTAGTGTAGGCTAGGCTATGTTTGAGGTACGTTTTGATATTTCTTACATTTTTTTCCAACAAACTGTTTTTTTTTGGAACCTAACCCCATCATAAGCACTGTAGGATAATACCTGTATAAGCATTTTTAGTTTGTTTGAACTATCAAAATAGGCAGCTCTGAGTGTTTTTAGAAGGCTTCTTAGTATTCGCTGGTTTTAGCTATTCACAGGGGTTGGAGTGTGGTACACATTCCCCGCGAATACAGGTGGTTTACTGCATTCATGGGCTTAGATGTTGCCTCAGTACTTGCGAGCGACGGCTCAGTGCCATTCAGGCCACCATAATTCTTAGTAGTGGCCGTGGAAGCCAGGGTTTATAAATTATTAGGAAAAGAACAATAATAAAAGAGATTATCTCACTATGGGAGTCACTGATAAGACATAGCAACAACACAGCACTAACTTTACAGGTACCTTGTGGCACTCATGGGAGTCACTGATAAGGCATAGCAACAACACAGCACTAACTTTACAGGTGCCTTGTGGCACTCATCTACGTACGTGAGGTATGACTATGTGTGTAATTTACACAGTTTGCGCCCCTTCGATGTGGGACCACCCTGACGTGGTGAGGGGGCTCTTGAACCCCAGGAATTTGTTCCCAGGTTTGAGTCCAAGAGTCACGTATATACAATTATACACTTCTTTGGACGAATTTTTGTGGAATTTTCCACTTTTGTTAAAATTTATTGGACCTGTTAACCCTTTAATGCTGACTGGACGTATTTTACGTCGACAAAAATTGTCTGTCGGATGCTGACTGGACGTAAAATACGTCGACTACAAAAAGTTTTTTTAAATATTCACGAAAAAATACTTATAGGCCTAGTTTGCGAAAAATTTTAAATCACGCACCTTGAGGGATGCTGGGAGTTCACGGATCACGCTGTAGTTTTGCTTACAAGCGTGAACCAGCTGCGCATGCGCGAATTTCTTTCTTCTCGCACTACAAAGCATCAGCGACGTATCGTCAAAGAGTGATTTCTCGACGCATAAACGAGAAGTCTCTAGCACAATATTTCGATTTATGGTGAATTTTTGAAAAAACTTTTTACTTACCTCCGTGCATGCTAACTCTGCTGAAAATCTCAGAAATTCTTTAGTCACTTTGTCGTAATTTTTGCACCATTTTCTATTAGGCGTTACATAAAGTTTCATACATGAAAATGTGCACAATTTCATGTAGAATACAACAAGAAATAACTCATGGTTGTAGCTTTTATCAATTTTGAAATATTTTCTTATAAATCACGATGTGCCAAAATTTCAACCTTCAGTCAACTTTGACTCGACCGAAATGGTAAAAAAATGCAATTGTAAGCTAAAACTCGTACATTCTAGTAATATTCAATCATTTACCTTCATTTTGCAACAAACGGGAAGTCTCCAACACAGTATTTTGATTTATGGTGAATTTTTTAAAAAAACGTTTTCCTTACGTCCGCTCTAACTCTGCTGAAAATCTCAGAAATTCTTTAGTCACTTTGTCGTAATTTTTGCACCATTTTCTAATGGGTGTTACGTAAAGTTTTATACATGAAAATTTGTGCAATTTCATGTAGAATAGAACAAAAAATAACTCATGGTTGTAGCTTTTATCAATTTTGAACTATTTTCATATAAATCATGATGTGCCAAAATTTTAACCTTCAGTCAACTTTGACTCGACCGAAATGGTAAAAAAATGCAATTGTAAGCTAAAACTCTTACATTCTAGTAATATTCAATCATTTACCTTCATTTTGCAACAAACGGGAAGTCTCTAACACAGTATTTCGATTTATGGTGAATTTTTTAAAAAAACTTTTTCCTTACCTCCGCGCACTAACTCTGCTGAAAATCTCAGAATTTTTTTAGTCACTTTGTCATAATTTTTGCACCGTATTCTATTAGGCATTACATAAAGTTTTATACATGAAAATGTGCGCAATTTCATGTAGAATACAACAAACAATAACTCATGGTTATAGCTTTTATCAGTTTTGAAATATTTTCATGTGAACCACGATAAGTGCCAAAATTTCAACCTTCGGTCAACTTTGACTCGACCAAAATGGTCAAAAAATGCAATTGTAAGCTAAAACTCTTACATTCTAGTAATATTTAATCATTTACCTTCATTTTGCAACAGACGAGAAGTTAGCACAATATTTCGATTTATGGTGAATTTTTGAAAAAACTTTGTTTTTACGTCCGCACGTTACGAATTCATGCATCATTTTGTGATAATATTTTCTCTGTGTTGCTTTGATCGTTTTACAATTTGTTATATACCAAAATCATTGCAATTTAGTGTACAATACAACGAAAAAAAATAACTCATTAGCTTTTAACCATTTTGCTCACAGCGCGATTGTTATACAATTATATATGAAATTTTTTTTGTGCTGTCATTTATTCCAATATTTATATATGATAATGATATTTTTTTTCATTTCTGATGGTTGCATACTAAACTTCAGGCAATGACAAAAAAAAGGAGCCATAAATGAACTCTTAATGTTGAAAACTAGGCGTGCTGTGATTTTTTGAAAAAACTTACTTTCCGCTTCGGTGCTAACTCAAACCCCGCCGTCATACGGCAGACACTTTTGTAAATAGAGACTCGGTGTTTAAGGGTTAAATAGGAAAAGATATCATAGCACGGATTGTGTTTATATTTAAAGCTAAATAGTGAGAACTGTGGTAGGACCATCAACTGCCCGATAATGTTCGGACCTGAGAGTTATCAGATTGATAGCTCAAAGGCGGAACTGTTCTTTATGGCTGGACCACGGATTCCAGGGGGGTCTGGTTCTGGGGATAGGACTCTTAGGCATTCTAGCTGGTTTTCCCATAATGTGATTAGGATGGGGATGATAGTATTCTCATAATACCTTCGGTCTTAGCAAACGGGTCTGGCTTGCACTTGGGCCATTCTAATCATGTTGTGCCATCCCCTGTTGGGTAGGGTAGGGACGCAGACATTTGGGAGTCGGCTCTCATGAAAGGCTAATGATATCTTTTTAAAATTTCAGGTTTAATTTTTCCTTTTTTTTTTACCTCAGATCTTTATGACAAGTAGAAATAAAGATTTGAGTACCCCTGGGCCCTTCGATGGTAGTGACTTGGCATAGTTGACAACCGCTGGAACTTCCTGTGACAACTTCCCTGGAAAAATCAAATAAAATTCCTGTTGTAATTACACTGGAACCCAATGCTCCAGTACAAAGCAAACCAAAAAAAAGCAAATATCTTGACCCAACCTTGACTCGCTACAACTTCCTCTTTGGAAGTGGAAGTTGGTCATGATTCCTGGACTTAGAAACAGAGAAGAAAATATCGGCATTGAAATTAGAAAACTCCCCGTTGAGTCGACATTCAACTACTAAAATGTCATTCAGACAAACAAAAGATCAGATGTGGTTGATAGAAATCACAACAAAAAATCAATCAGAAAATTACTTAACTATAAAAAATATTGACAATATAAAGGTACATATAAAAAAACATGACAATATGAACAGTGAACGGGGTACCATAGTACTCCCTGATAATGTTGAAGAACCAATAGAAAAGAAAATATTGCTGGATTCCCTGAAAAAAAGGTACAACAGTATACAAGATTGTGAAATATACAGCATAGCCAGTGGACGGAGTAATGGAAAAACACTGAGAATAGCAACGATAAAATTTAAAGGCCATTAATTACCTTTAAAAATTAAAACCAGGGGCCAAAGCACAGAACTGAGACCGTATGTTCCAAAACCACTACAGTGCCAAAACTGTAGTGTGAATGGACATACAAGGAAAAATTGTTGCCATAATAAATCTATATGTGCATATTGTGGATCTGACAAACATACCACAAACATACCACACAGTGGAGGTGTGATGAACCAAAATGCCTTAACTGTGGACAAAATCACCATGAAAGATCTAAGGAGTGTATGTTATATGTATATATACACTACAGAATTAAAATTACTTCAGGAAAGGACAGGAATGTCTATAAAAGAGGCCAAATTAGAATTAAAAGTCAGAGGAACGCATGATCCCGATAGGAAACGAATGTTTTCTAATGTAACTAGATCAAACAATGAAACAAAAATGGAAATAGATAAGATTAACAAAACCCTGATGGATCAGTCTCAGAGAAAAATAACCACTTTGCAAGAAGAAGCTGATATAGCAAAGAACCAAGAAATGGATACAGATATTTGTTCAAATTCATTTGAGATATTAAGAGAAATGGAGACACTGAAAGATAAGACAAGCACCACAGAAATATTAGAAGATAGTAATGATGAATTAGAAGCTAAAGAAAAAAAAGAGGCCTTTAGAGAGAACTCCACCCAAGACCAACAAAAAACCAACTATTATTAGAAATACATCCATTAAAATAAAGGCGGGAGACCCGAAGAAAGAACAAAATAAAAAAATTATAAGAATATACCTTTGTTCCCTAAAGTAATAATAAAACCAATGGAAGCAGATACCCAGAACATCAAAGAAATAGTAGAGGAACAGACCGTTGACAAGAATGATTATGTGATGGGAGAAGAGATTACTCCATCACCAATAATAGGTGCAGCAAGAGTAAACAAAGAAATGACATGAAAACACATGTGGATGTAATGAATGTTTCATTGAACTGTGCAACAAAAAGAAAAAAAGCATTACAAGATACAGAAATGAAGAAACCACTAGTTTAGACACACACGAAAAGGGCTGTATGTGCTTTGAACATATAATGCCTTATAAAGAAAAACAAATAAATTTTGTAAATAGAATTTAAGAAAAAATGCAAATTGATGATCCACAAAAAGAAAATAACACTTAAACACACTAACATAATACTTTCAATAATTATACTATACAATGGAACGTAAATTGTCTACATACCAGATTACATTTGGGAGAAATACAACGATTACTAAGGGAATATGAATCAGTGATACCATGTCAACAAAACAATATCAACAATAGGTAAATATACCTTAGTATCTACATCTAAAGAAGAAGAAGGAAATTTAGGTACTGCTATATATGTACATAACAAAGTATGTTATGACAGAGTACTGGTAAACTTTACTGACTTGCAAATATCAAGTATTAAAATGTGAATAAAAAACGATAATTACATAATTTATAATTTATACAACCAACCTAATAAAAATTATGACATTGACAAACTTGAAGATTTACTTAACAATACCAAGGAACTTACATTAATTGTAGGCAATTTTAATGCTCGCAACCCAATATGGGACTGTAATTGTATAAACTCAAATAGAACAGGTAGTAAAATAGAAGATTTCATGGATTCAGACAACATGTGCTGTATAGATGATGACGAAATTAGCACATATTTTTCAAACGCACATGTAACATTTTCCTCAGTAGACTTAACTCGTGTAAAACATGCAGAACAAATCATTAATAAAAGCATAGTAAAAATAGATGAATGGGCCTCATCTGTAGGCTTTAAATTTTCCAAAGATACAACTCAGGCAATCATGTTTTATAAAAATAAAAAGTGGAAAAAAAGGTGAAGACGTAGATTTAAAAATCAGAAACCATAGTATACCAATTGGCCAAACAGCAAAATTTTTGTGATTAGTATTTGATACTCACTTGAACTGGAGAGCCCACATAACAAAATGTAAAATGAAAATGTAAAAGTGTTAAATCTAATTAAATAACTGTCGAACACTACTTGGGGAGCCAATAGACATACCCTTACTGTACAGTACAAAGCAACAGTTCTGTCTATCATTGATTATGAAAGTGAAGTATATGGCTCATCATCTGACGCAGTGCTGAAAATGTTAGACCCTGTTCACAATGAAGGCCTTAGAATATGCTCAGGAGCCTTTAGATCGTCATCAGAATCATCTTTACAAGTTGAATGTGGTGAACTACTTCTGTCTCTCCATAAAGAGCTAGTAACAATGAAGAGTACTCTTAAGAATTCAGACAAGTGTTTCCCCAACAAAAAAATTATTTGAATTAAGAGATGAATTTATAAATAACCAGCCTCCACCTTTCCCAGTTAGGGCTAGAAGATTGTTTGAGTCGCTGAATATAAATATACAAGTGCCTTTAATAGTAAAATCAACTCCTCCCTGGACAATTAATAAAATTAGGATTTGTACACACCTGAAATATATATGAAAAAGTTACTCATATACACCAGAACACCATAGCCAACATACAGTAGAGCATATAAGCCAAAATGGTCCACATTACACAATATATACAGATGGATCTAAATCAGAACACAGAGTGGGATATGCTGCAGTGCCCCAAGACAAAACTTATCAGTTCTCTCCGCCTAATAATGCTTCAGTATTCACAGCAGAATTGTGTGGAATTGCATCTATAAAAATAATTAAAGAAACATCATTCAATAATTTTGTGATTTTTAGTGGCTCCAGAAGAGCTATAGAAGCTTTTCAGAGTTACAAATCAACAAATGATATAGTACAACAAATTAAATTATTTCTCCATAACTTATATAATAATGGAAAAAATATTGAAATATGTTGGATCCTTTCCCATGTAGGGATCAAGGAAATAAAGATGCAGACAAAGCAGCCAAAGAAGCAACCCACATGACAAGATCAAGTGTGAACATCCCTGTTACTGATTATGTAACACAAATAAATGTAGGTATTGTAAATAAATGGCAATATATATGGAATGAAGAACCTGAAAGTAAATTAAAAGAAATAAAACCTAATGTTGAAAAATGGAGTTCATCATATCAGAGAGAGAGACACACACACATGTAATTCTAACACGCCTCAGAATAGGCCATACTCGTCTGTCACATGGGCCCTTAATGAGCAGCCCACATGGCCAGGCTCCTTAGTGCTCAGAGTGCAGGGTGACAACAACGGCCAGACATGTTATGTGAGTGTCCAAAGTATAACCAACGGCGACTGTCAACTTTTGGAAATAAATCAGTGGAGAAAATTTTGTCAGAATCTTTTACATTTTCAGTCATTCCGATTTTGATGTTCATGAGGAACTGTAATTTAATTAATAGAATATAAAAATAAGTAATGATAAAAGCACGAAAACTCTTATGACATTTGCCGAATTTAAAAAAAACAAAATTTTAAAATATTACTTAACTTATACCTGTATTCTGAATTTTAATATACCTTTTTAGTGTGTATGTAAGAAAGCCAGAGTAAATGTATTTATTTTATGTATGTGTTTCAGTATGAGAGCATGTGACTATGTGCAGTTCATAATTTCATTTTAATTCATTCATCATCGTACTGAATGATCTGTTGGGTCCTAGTGCCTGGCCTCAGGCCTGGACCTGGTATTTTAATCTGATCCTTCGGGCCAGCCCTACAAGAGCTGAAAGTCAGCTCAGTGGTATGGTTAAATTACTTTAATAATAATAATAATAATAATAATAATAATAATAATAATAATACACAGTTTGCGAGTCTGGAACTCGAGATTCATCACAAAAGAATAACTAAAGAATAGGTAACAGATACAAAGTAATTAATAATTGCTGTAAACAGGTGATGATTAAATATGCCAAAATTATATTCTGTAGCTAATGGAAGAGGCTAGGTTCATTCTTTAGCCCAAAAGGCCGCAAAAGGAAGTCATAGGACCTTCAAAGTTGAGGTATCTGTCAATTGCACTCTGCACTGGCAGAGTGGGAAACAAGGTAAAATGTAAGCTTTTGTGAGGCATAGAATAATATGATTAAGGAACAAAATGGTGAAAGGAAAAATGTTAAAGGAAAAGAATAAATTACAAAGTTATAAGGAAAGTATATAAGTGAAGAAACCTGGCACCCCTCTTCTGGCTAGAGGTGCCAGGGTCCTTATAGGATAAAGGGTGGCATTGTGCCAGGTTGGCACTAGGGCCAAAGGAGCTCAGGGGCTCTCTTTTGGCAATTTGTTAGCCCTCTACGCCCATGATTTTCTTCCGTGGACCTGCTTTAGGTTGACTGTTTTCCTTGGTAGTGGAATCAGTCAAACCAAGCCTGAGGAGGACAACATAGTGCCACCCAGTTTGGCTTCTTTGATTGCTGGAACAGGGGCATTCCTTACAGGCTCTGCTCCAAGTCGTTGCAGTTGCTTAAGTTCATCGGCCAGTTGAAGTGTGGCAGAATCCTTACTCACACTCGCGTCTGCAGAGGGCTGGGAAAGGGAGGAAGATGTTCTGGTGGGCATGGGAGGCCCACAGGTTGCAACGACCAGCTCAGGCTCAGGTTGCGAGGCCACACCTTTGGGTGAGATTCCACTATGGCCAGGAGAATCTGTCTCTCTTACCGGCAAAGAGAGGGGATCCGGACTGGGATCTCTCGAATGGAGATCTGGGGCATGCTCTGGCACTGACACTAAGGCAGGGTCCGGTACTGGTATAGGATTTGGAGATAGTTCACCGTTCAGAGTGGACGGAGCTTGGCACCACTTAGTGCACTCAAGTGGCACTGGCAGAGGCTGAGAGTCAATTTTGTGATCTCCAGGAGGGAGATTGATTGGCTGCCTTGGCACTGGCACTGGGGCAGGGCCTGGCACAGGACTGGGTTGACAAAAAGGCATGGGGCTGGGGTGAACATTTACCTTGCACGGACCTGGCGTGTAATGAAGATGGCAACATATGCTGTTGTCACATCTGTGCAAGTGAGACGTAGTGAGAGCCGAGGTGGTTGTTGTAGAACAGGAGATAGAACCATCCTCTCCTGAGTCCTTTATATTCTATCACAGTGCCAACAAGCACTCTTCTGTCCAAGACCAACTATAAGAGAATTTCCTTGTAATTGGTTGCTCTGTCTTATGGAGCTGTGGGGGGACCATGAGAGTGTAACTCCTTTGAGGACTCACAGTGGCTACCAAAAATAGGTTTTTCTATGTCAAAACTTGTTTTTTTAAAGTAATCTATGTTTTTCCTAACATACCAACCTGAAGTTCTTTACATTTACGTCCCACCTCAGCCACCCCTCATTCTGGTACCTAGGCCAAAAGACAAAGTGGAGTGCAGATCGATGAGTGGGCGGGGCTTCCTCCCTACCATCGGTAATCAACAACCTTGCCTGAAAGTTAAGTGGTTGTTCCAGCTCACATTCACAACCTAAATCCTGTATAAAGAACTTCAGATGTGTATGTTAGGAAAAATACAAATCACTAAAAAAATTGTTCTATATTTAGAGTTGTTGAGTGTAAGTACATTATATTATTTATTTGATGTGCTCTATAAATCTTAGATGCTTGTTATATAAAGTTTTTTAATTATAAAAATTTGTAATATTACTTTTATTTTGCAGCAGCATCACTTATCAAGGAATATTGTGGGTAAAATTGCTTCTTACCAGCGTCGTATTCATCCTCTAAGTAAGACAGAATGGAGTATCATTAGAAGGGAATTTAGTGCAGTTTCTAAACTTCTTTGGAGGTAAGAATAGCATGATGTGCTTTTGTTCCTGTTATTATTATTATTGTTATTATTATTATTATTATTATTATTATTATTATTATTATTATTATTATTATTATTCAGAAGATGAACTTTATTCATATGGAACAACCCCGCAGGTGCCATTGACTTGAAATTCAAGCTTCCAAAGAATATGGTGTTCATTAGAAAGAAGGTAATTGGAAATACAGAAAGAGGAAATCACTTATTAAAAAAATAAACAAATTAAATATAAGTAGAACAAAATTTAAGTAAATTATTAAAATACAAGAATTTTATTAGGTTAGTAATGCATTGCATCTTTGCTTGAACTTCTGAAGTCCCAGTTGCACAACATCCTCAGGGAGGCTGTCCCATAGTCCAATGGTGTGGGGAATAAAGGACCTCTGGAACAGAAGTTTGACAGCAAGGAGTATTTACTGCATATGGGTGCTGCTGTTCAGCAGATCTGGTTGCTCTCAGCAGAAAAAGGGGATTAGGGATCAGTTGTGAATGTGAAAGATCTCTGCTGAAATACAACTTATGAAAAATTGACAAAAAAGAGACCATCCATTGGTGGTCCAAGTTATAATACTGTAATAAGAAACAGAAACCTTCCACTATGGACAGCTCTATTTAATAAAAGATGTAATCTATGGCAGAAGCAGACATTCACACTGGAGAACAATATTATAGTCAAGGAATGACAAAAGACCTAAAACAAGTTGCACTGATTTTATCACTTATAAATATATGAGGCCTTATGAACAATACCTAACTTTCAAGCAGCATTTGCTGAAACTTTCATTAGATGTTTCTCAAAAGCAAGGTGTGAGTCCAAAGTTACACCTAGAATAGTTAAAGCTTCAGACTCATTCAGCAGAGTCCCAACCACCTGAATGGGAGGATAGAGTGGAAAATCTGTTCGAGATTTGCTAATCAATTGTGGTTTCATTTTACTGGAGTTCAGCCCTATACCCCACTGACTACACCATTCACTAATCCAGCCCATGTCATGATTGAACTAAAAACAGCTTCATTTTTCATAAGTGGAGGCTTTACTACACCAACAAGTATTGCATCATCGGCATACTGAACAATCTTGTTTTCCAGGCCAACAGTCATATCACTTAAATACACCAAAAATAACAGTTGACCAATAGGTGACTCGCTAAAGATCCCATCAACAGCAACTCACTGCTGCCTACTTGTAAGGAAATCTGTAGGTAATCCTAAAATATATCCACCCACTCCAAGATTCTGCAGGTTATAAATAAGAGCCTTGTGATTTACTAAATTGAAAGCAGCACTAAAACCTGTTTGAATTACTCTGTGCTCAGAGCCCTTAAGGTTCTCTTGCAAATGGTGTGCCAAGTCTAAAAGATCATTGCAGGTACCTAACTGCTTCCTGTATGTATATTGACTATCAGCAAACAGTCCTATTGATTCCACTTAACCCTTTAACTCCGACTGGACGTATTTTACGTTGACAAAAGTTGTCTGTTGGGTGCCAAGTGGACGTAAAGTACGTCGACTACAAAAAGTTTTTTTAAATATTCGCGGAAAAATACTTATAGGCCTCGTTTGCGAAAAATTTTAAATCATGCACCTTGAGGGATGCTGGGAGTTCACGAATCACGCTGTTGTTTTTTTTACAAGTGTAACCCAGCTGCGCATGCGCGAATTTCTTTCTTATCCCAAAAGAAAGCATCAGCTAACTCTGCTGAAAATCTCAGAAATTCTTTAGTCACTTTGTCATAATTTTTGCACCGTTTTCTATTAGCCATTACATAAAGTTTTATATATGAAAATGTGCGCAATTTCATGTAGAATACAACAAAAAATAACTCAAGGTTGTAGCTTTTATCAATTTTGAAATATTTTCGTATAAATCTTGATTAGCGCCAAAATTTCAACCCTCAGTCAACTTTGACTCGACTGAAATGGTAAAAAAATGCAATTGGATGCCAAAACTCTTACATTCTAGTAATATTCAATCATTTACCTTCATTTTGCAACAAACGAGAAGTCTCTAGCACAATATTTCGACTTATGGTGAATTTTTGAAAAAAACTTTTTCCTTACGTCCACGCTAACTCTGCTGAAAATCTCAGAAATTCTTTAGTCACTTTGTCGTAATTTTTGCACTGTTTTGTATTAGCCATTACATAAAGTTTTATATATGAAAATGTGTGCAATTTCATGTAGAATACAACAAAAAATAACTCATGGTTGTAGCTTTTATCAATTTTGACATATTTTCATATAAATCATGATGTGCCAAAATTTCAACCTTCAGTCAACTTTGACTCGACCGAAATGGTCGAAAAATGCAATTGTAAGCTAAAACTCTTACATTCTAGTAATATTCAATCATTTACCTTCATTTTGCAACAAACGAGAAGTCTCTAGCACAATATATCGATTTATGGTGAGTTTTGGAAAAAAACTTTTTCCTTACATGCGCGCTAACTCTGCTGAAAATCTTGTAAGAGCCTGACGCCGTCTCTTCCAAACACGTGTGTGTTCATGTGTTCATCGTCCATTGGAGTGGACAAGACAACAAGAGCATCTCATTTTCTTTCTTTAAAGGAACGCGATTTCAGCCATACAATATTTCCGTCTGTTTCTCCCTAACGTTGTCTTGATGTATGTATAATCACCACTACTTGCATTGCCATGCAAGCATTCTAATCATGTACTCATAATGTTCCAACGAATCTTCTCTATCAAACTGTGTGTATGTTTCTGTTTGTGAAGATGCCAAATGTCTCGCCACTCCAATGGACAACGAACACACACGTGTTTGGAAGAGACGGCATCAGGCTCTAGTCACTTTGTCATAATTTTTGCACAGTTTTATATTAGCCATTACATAAAGTTTTATATATGAAAATGTGTGCAATTTCATGTAGAATACAACAAAAAATAACTCATGGTTGTAGCTTTTATCAATTTTGACATATTTTCATATAAATCACGATAAGTGCCAAAATTTCAAATTTGACTCGACCGAAATGGTCGAAAAATGCAATTGTAAGCTAAAACTCTTACATTCTAGTAATATTCAATCATTTACCTTCATTTTGCAACAAATGAGAATGTTAGGGGTTATCTCTCCCTTTTTTATGTTCTTTGTTATATGTTTGTATGGATTTTAGTCTTTCTCTTCTTACCTTGGTTTCTTTCGAGGTGTCCTTCAGATCGCTTCGTGGATGATGTGCTATCTTTGTATATTTATTATTTTTAAGCATTGATATCTCACAGAAAGGCGTATAGAGACGAGATCGGTAATTTCTTCACTTTAATTAGTACTTAGTATTATAAAGATCAGTACAGAATTAACAAGTTACAATGGTAGAAAACGAATTACTCTTGACTCAGTCTATATGGGGAACACGGAAGCGAGGGGAGACGTACTCTCCCTTGAAGGACACAGTTCTGCACTCTCCTCTCCTCATCGGTCTCTAACTCGTTGAACTCCCAGAAAACTTGCTATCTGCAATCTTCACCTCCTTCTAGCCTTATTGGAAGGATTAATCAGCAAGGCCTCCCCTTCAAGTAGCTGATTGGAAGGACTGTAGTGGGTGTGATTCAAATCTCTCCTTAGAGGACTTGATTGGAGGTGATCTTAGGAGGGTGTGTGAAAGACCCCTCCCAAACATAATTGATTGGAGGTTGAAGAAGTATATCACTTGGGCAAACCCCCAAATTCCTGGAACGTCCACGAAAACGCCTTCCTGAGAAGGCAGGGCTATAGAACCAGCTGCTGTAAGCATTTAGGCTGTGCTGACTCATGCTTTGGTTAGCTTCAATCGCGAGGCCATTATTTCTCACTTTTACGACTGTTTTTATGGCTTCAACACAATATACTGCAATGGTTCATGTAAACATCCCGCGTATTGATAACACGATACAACAACAGCATTTGGGCGTTATCACTGTGTTCTTTGCCTCTCTCTTTATTCTTATTTCTCTCTCTCTCTCTCTCTCTCTCTCTCTCTCTCTCTCTCTCTCTCTCTCTCTCTCTCTCTCTCTCTCTCTCTCTCTTTTCTATCTAATTTCCCTATCTATTCTACACCACAACATCAAGTCTCTAGCACAGTATTTCGATTTATGGTGAATTTTTGAAAAAACTTTGTCCTCACCTGCGCGCGCGCTAACTCTGCTGAAAATCTCAGAATTTCTTTAGTCACTTTGTCGTAATTTTCGCACCGTTTTATATTAGCCGTTACATAAAGTTTTATATATGAAAATCTGCAAAATTTCATGTAGAATAGAACAAAAGATAACTCATGGTTGTAGCTTTTATCAGTTTTGAAATATTTCCATATAAATCACAATAATTGCCGAAATTTCAACCCTCGGTCAACTTTGACTCGACTGAAATGGTCGAAAAATGCAATTTTAAGCTAAAACTCTTACAATATAGTAATATTCAATCATTTTGCAACAAACAGGAAGTCTCTAGCACAATATTTTGATGTATGGTGAATTTTTGAAAAAACTTTTTTTTACGTCCGCACGTTTTACAATTTGTTATATACCAAAATCATCGCAATTTTTTTTCATTTCTGATGGTTGCATACTAAACTTCAGGCAATGAGAAAAAAAGGAACCAAAAATGAACTCTTAATCTTAAAAACTAAGCATGCTGTGATATTTTGAAAAAAACTTTCTTTCCGCTTCGGCGCTAACTCCCAAACCCTGCCGGCATACGGCAGACACTTTTATAAATAGAGGCTCGGCGTTTAAGGGTTAAAGTAATCCTTCATTTATCCGAATTATAGAGCCAAGGACCCATCGGATAATAGCTAGTAAAAAACTACAGTACAGGGGTGTTCAAGGGCAACTCTGTATACAGTAAACCCCCCGTATTCGTGTTCTTATGATTAGCGGACTCACCTATTTGCTGGTTTTTCTGTGGAACCTATCTAAAATTTATTCATGGGAAAACTCATGTATTCGAAGGTTTTTCTGCCCCTCTTTTTACAGTGGGAGTTTTAAAGAAGAGGGAACTGTGGTGTTCATACACCACCAAGGGAGTTACTATGGCTCAGAATTCTGTTGCTTCTTTTCTCCCCTCTGGTTCACGATTATTTGTTCCAGCAGTCGAAGGTCAACGAGATTGCGTCGACCTTACAAAAGAAGTCAACTCAGGACCTTTTGTCGCATTCTTCAAGGCACCCAAAGGATCTTTCCTCTTTCAGTACCAAGTTGGCCTCCCCTCTGCAGCCTTATCCCTCTCGTGGAGGCAGACAAAGGTCTCAGTCTAGACCTCAAACGAATGTACATTTTTCATCTTGATCAATTAAGAAGTCCTCAACTAAGTTTCCTCAAGGAAGTGAAGACCACGTCCTCTGTGCTCCAGTAGGTGCCAGGTTCCTGTTTTGGGAAAGGTGGAGCGAGAAAGGATCAGAGCAGTGGATTGTGAAAACCCTAAGAGAGAGCTACTCTACCCTGTTCACCAAAAAACCTCCATTAGTCAAGAAGCCCATTGTCTTGACTGCCTACTCCGTAGGCTCAGAGAGGTTTTCAGCCCTCTCGGAGAAAATTTCCTCCCTCAGGAAGAGGGCGATAGAGGTAGTCAAAGATGTGAGCTCGGAGGGGTTCTACAATCATTTCTTTGTAGTCCCCAAGTCTTCAGGAGGGTGGAAGTGGAGACCAATCCAGGGCATCAGTGCTCTGAATGTCTTTGTTCAGAAGACAAAATTCAGAAAGGAGACAAATCACTCTATTCTAACATCCATTCATCAAGGAGACTGGATGGTCTCAGTAGACATGCAGGATGCGTACCTCCATGTCCCCATACACCCGGGTTCAAGGAATTACCTCAGATTCATTTTCCAGGACCGGATCTTCCAGTTTCAAGCCATATGTTTCAGACTCTCGATGGCTTCTCAAGTATTCACTCGCATTCTCCCCCCCCCCCTTGCAGAGTGGCTCCATCTCATTGGCATCAACATCTCACTCTGCTTGGTTGATTGGCTCCTTCGCTTCCTGATGGAGGAACAATGCACAGAGGACCTTTGGAAGACCCCTCTTCTAGCCCAGGATCTAGGTTTATTAACCCTTTAACGCCGACTGAACGTATTTTACGTCGACAAAAACTGTCTGTCAGGTGCCAAGTGGACGTAAAATACGTCGACTACAAAAAGTTTTTTTAAATATTTGCGGAAAAATACTTATAGGCTTCGTTTGCGAAAAATTTTAAATCACACGCCTTGAGGGATGCTGGGAGTTCACGGATCATGCTGTTGTTTTGTTTACAAGCGTGACCCAGCTGCACATGCGAATTTCTTTCTTATCCCAAAAGAAAGCATCAGCTAACTCTGCTGAAAATCTCAGAAATTCTTTTGTCACTTTGTCGTAATATTTGCACCATTTTCTATTAGCCTTTACATAAAGTTTTATATATTAATATGTGCGCAATTTCATGTAGAATACAACAAAAAATAACTCATGGTTGTAGCTTTTATCAATTTTGACATATTTTCATATAAATCACAATAAGTGCCAAAATTTCAACCTTCGGTCAACTTTGACTCGACGTAAATGATTGAAAAATGCAATTGTAAGCTAAAATTCTTACATTCTAGTAATATTCAATCATTTACCTTCATTTTGCAACAAATGAGAAGTCTCTAGCACAATATTTCGATTTATGGTGAATTTTTGAAAAAACTTTTTCCTTCCGCACTAACTCTGCTGAAAATCTCGGAAATTCTTTAGTCACTTTGTCGTAATTTTTGCACAGTTTTGTATTAGCCGTTACATAAAGTTTTATATATGAATATGTGTGTAATTTCATGTAGAATACAACAAAAAATAACTCATGGTTGTAGCTTTTATCAATTTTGACATATTTTCATATAAATCACGATAAGTGCCAAAATTTCAACCTTCGGTCAACTTTGACTTGAACGAAATGGTCGAAAAATGCAATTGTAAGGTAAAACTCTTACATTCTAGTAATATTCAATCATTTACCTTCATTGTGCAACAAACGAGAAGTCTCTAGCACAATATTTCGATTTATGGTGAATTTTTGAAAACTTCCTTACATCCGCGTGCACTAACTCTGCTGAAAATCCCAGAATTTCTTTAGTCGCTTGGTCGTAATTTTTGCACCATTTTATATTAGCCGTTACTTAAAGTTTTATATGTGAAAAATTGCATAATTTCATGTAGAATATAAAAAAAAATTACTCATGGTTGTAGCTTCTATCAGTTTTGAAATATTTTCATATAAATCACGATAAGTGCTGAAATTTCAACCTTCGGTCAACTTTGATTCGACCGCAATGATTGAAAAATGCAATTGTAAGCTAAAACTCTTACATTCTAGTAATATTCAATCATTTACCTTCATTTTGCAACAAATGGGAAGTCTCTAGCACAATATTTTGATTTATGGTGAAATTTTGAAAAAAAATTTTTTTTACGTCTGAGCGTTACGAATTCATGCATCATTTTGTGATAATATTTTTTCTGCATTGCTTTGATCGTTTTACAATTTGTTATATACTAAAATCATCGCAATTTAGTGTACAATACAACGAAAAATAATTCATTACTTTAACCGTTTTGCTCACAGCGCAATTTGTATACAATTATATATGAAATTTTTTTTGTGCTGTCATATATTACAATATTTATACATGATAATGATATTTTTTTTTATTTCTGATGGTTGCATACTAAACTTCAGGCAATGAGAAAAAAAGGAGCCAAAAATGAACTCTTAATCTTGAAAACTAAGCGTGCTGTGATTTTTTGAAAAAACTTTCTTTCCGCTTTGGCGCTAACTCTCAAACCCCGTCGGCATACAGCAGACACTTTTGTAAATAGAGGCTCGCCGTTTAAGGGTTAATCAGTCTTCAGAAGTCCCAGCTGGCTCTGTCTCAGGAGATACAGTAGTATATTTGGGGATGATGTTGAACTCTCAGATTTTTCGGGCTTTTCCGTCCCCCAAGAGAGTGGAATCCTGTCTGCGAACGATGGACGAGTTCCTCTCCCTTCAGACCTGGTCAGCCAACCAATGGATGAGTCTCCTTGGGACTGGCCTCCATAAAACAGTTCATTTCTCTGGGGAGACTTCATATAAGAGTCCTGCAATTCTCCCTCAGAGCCAGCTGGGACAGGAAAAGTCACCCAGACCTCTTTGTTTTCTCTGTGACCCACATCAAGAGGCACCTACTTTGGTGGAGGTCCGAATACAAGTTGCTGAAAGGGAAGTCCCTTCTCACTCAGAACCCCGACCTAAACTTTTATGCAGACGCGTCAGACATAGGCTGGGGAGCTCTCCTGGGAGACAAGGAAGTTTCTGGGACATGGTCACCAGAGCAGAAAAAGTGACACATAAATGTGAAAGAATTAAAGGCGATTCACTTGGGGACGCAAGTCTTTGCATTAGAGGTGTTCGGCAAGATGGTGGCAGTCTACTTGGACAATACCACAGCCCTGTCTTATATCAGCAAGCAAGGGCAAACACATTCTCCCTCTGTGAAGCAGCAGGGGATCTTCTCCTCTGGACAAACCAAAATCAGATGAGAATCATGACCAGATTCGTCCAAGGCAGACTGAATGTCTTGGCAGACCAGCTGATCTGACACAGTCAAGTCATCCCCACAGAGTGGACTTTAGTTCCACTTGTCTGTCTAGGGTTGTCTGACAGGTTACAGACTGTCAAGAAACTCCTCAGAACTAGAGGATGTTTAAAAGCAGCTGCAGAAGCTGTTGAGAAATGTAGACATCAGTCGTCCAGTAACGTCTTCCAGAACAAGTGTTTTATCTTCCACACTTGGTGTAGAAGAAATGGCATCTCATCTTCTCAGACGACTATAGCAGAAATTGTGGATTTTCTGTTATTTCTAAGGAACTCCTGAGGCTTGTCCTCTTCCACTATTTAAGGCTACAGGACCATGCTCAGCTGCTTTTCAGCTTAGCGGCCTGGACCTATCCACAAATCAGGACCTATCCAATCTTATTAGATCATTTGACACTTGTAAGTAGAGGAATGCAGAGTTAGTATTGTGGAGTTTCGATGTGGTCCTAAAATGACTCTCAGGTCCTCATTTTGAATTCCTTAGCTCCAGGTTACAGACTGTCAAGAAACTGCTCAGAGCTAGAGGATTTTCAAAAGCGGCTGCAGAAGCTATTGAAAAATGTAAATGTCAGTCATCCAATAATGTCTACCAGAACAAGTGGTCTATCTTCTGCACTTAGTAATGTAGAAGAAATTGCATCTTGTCTTCTCAGACGACTATAACAGAAATCGTGGATTTTCTATTATTTCTAAGGAACTCCAGAGGCTTGCCCTCTTCTACTATTAAAGGCTACAGGGCCATGCACAGCTGTTTTTCGGCATAGGGGCCTGTACCTATCCGCAAATCAGGACCTATCCAATCTCATTAGATCATTTGACACCTGTAAGCAGAGGAATACAGAGCTAGTATTGTGGAATTTAGATGTCCTTAAATGGCTCTCAGGTCCTCATTTCGAATCCTTTAGCTCCACGTCCTTTAGAAATCTTACTAAGAAGACCCTCTTCCTTAGCAACTGCTAAGAGGGTCAGCAAAATACATGCCCATTGATAAAAGGATTGGGTTCACTCAAGGCAATGCACCTGCCCTGTTACCCTGGACTTTATATAGTTGAACAAGACCTGGCCCAACTCCTAGCCTCATTCCTTTAGCATCAAGAATTTAGAAGTTTTAGGTTCGGAGGATGAAGAGAGAGCGCTTTGTCCTGTGAGGGCATTAAAATATTATCTACATATGTCTTGTGAGGGCTTTAAAATATTATCTACATAGAACTGAGAAGATACAGGGACCTTCCAGTAGCCTATGGTGTTCAGTCAAAAACCCCTCTCGACCTCTTATGAAGAATGCCCTTTCTTTCTTCTTAAGGGACCTCATTTGTGAAGCCCATTCTCAGATTGGAGAACTATTTCCTGCTTTTAAATTCAGAGCTTATAAAATCAGAGCTGTAGCTACGTCGTTTGCTTTTAAGTGCAAGCTCTCTCTCTTCCATTCTCCAAGTGACGTATTTGAAATACAAGTCAATCTTTGCATCCCATTACTGATGGGAAGTGGAAACAGTTTTTAACAGTTGCAGTACCTGAGGACCTTTATCAGTCGCTGGCATGGTGTTGTGGGAGGAGGTGTAGGGAGCATCCCTTCCATCCTTAATATCTTCATCTTGACTTAGGGTGTTGAGTTTTAGGGGAGCCTGGGGGTACTATGTCCCCCTCGATGTGGGACCACTGAAGTGGTGAGGGGGCTCTTGAACCCCAGGAATTTGTTCCCAGGTTGGAGTCCAAGAGTCTCATATACTATTATATATTTCTTTGGACTAATTTTGTGGAATTTTCCACTTTTTGTAAAATTTATTGGACCTGATAAATAGGAAAAGATCTCGTAGCTGGGATCTGGTGTATATCCAAAGCTAAACAGTGGGAACTATGGTAGGACCATCAACTGCTCAATAATGTTCGGACTTGAGAGTTATCAGATTAACAGCTCAAAGGCAGAACTATTCTTTAGGGCTGGACCATGGATTCCAGGGGTGTCTGGTTCTGGGGATAGGACTCTCAGGCATTCTATATGGTTTGCCCATAATATGATTAGGGTGGGGATGATTGTATTTTTGTAATAATCTCAGTCCTAGCAAGCTGGTTTGGTTTACACTTGGGCCACTCTAACCATGTTGTGCCATCCCCTGTGGGGCAGGGTAGGGTAGGGACGCAGACATTTGGGAGTCAGTTCTCACTTGTGCAGTTGGTGGAAGAATGAACTCCTTGAAAGGGCTGGTGATATCTTTTTAAGTTTTTCAGGTTTATTTATTTATTTATTTTTGTTTTACTTCAATCTTTATGAGTGGTTGTTATAAAGATTCAAGTAACCCTGGACCCTTTGATGGTAGCGACTCGGCACAGTTGACAACTGCTGGAACCTCCTCTGACAATCTTTCTTTAGAAAAATAAAAAAAAATCCTACATTGGAACCTTATGCCCCAGTTCAAAACAAACCCAAAAGAAGTAAATATCGTCTTGACCCAACCTTGACTCACTTTGACTCCCTCTTGTGGGGTGGAGGTTGATCAGGGTTTCTAACCTTAGAAACAAAATGGAAAATTTCAGCCCTAAAATTAGAAAATTAATTACCTATTAAACAGACATTAAACAGCAGAAATGTCGTTCAGACAGATAAAAGACTTGACTTTCAGAAGCCACAACAGAGTCAGTCTGAGGCCTTTATATCTATAACAACAATAGATATTATGAACGTAAAAATTAAAAAGCATGACACTATGAACAGCATTCAGGGTACTATTGCACTTCCTGAGAACATTGATCAGGACTTTATGTCTATAATAACAATAGACATTATGAACATAAAAATTAAAACAGAGTATGAATAGCATTCAGGGTACTATTGCACTTCCTGAGAACAGTGATGAACCAATTGAAAAGAGTATTCTCTTGGACTCTTAAAAAAAGATATCCCAGGGTCCAAGATTGTGAAGTACAACCTTGTATCTAGTATATCGAGTAAGCATAGAAATAAGAAAATGCTAAAAATCTCAAAAATAATATTTGAAGGTCAAGATCTACCTCAAAAAATAAAAATATTAGGCCAAAACAGAGAAATAAGACCATCTATCCCAAAGCCACTACAATGTCAGAATTGTAGTAAATATGGGCATGCAAAGAAATGTTGTAGAAATAAACGTGTACGCGTATTGTGGATCTGAAGAACATGCCACACAATGGAAGTGCAGTGAGCCAAAGTGTATAAACTGTGGGGAAGACCATCATACAAGGTCCAAAGAATGTTTATGTAATGTTCATTTATTTATTATTGTTATTCTTCTGATTTACTTCTTTATAGATGTTGATCTTTCTAACTTTATGTAGTAGCGTAGATTTCCCAGAAGGCTTTAAGAAGACACAATTGATTATTCTTTCTTCATTAGCACCAAAGAAATAACTTTACAATAGAAGTACAAGGTGATAAGCAGTACAAAATATAGGGTGAGTCAATGTGAGCCTGTCTTCTTATGTCAACCCACAGTTGGTGGGTTTGCAACCCCACTGCTTTCTCCTTGTGCCTTAGCTGCCTCTTTTTCTCTTCTCTGTCTTTTACTTCTCTTTTTCTTATCTGCTGCTCCCTCAGAATTAAATTTCTAAGGATTTTTGGAAGTCGCATTGTCCAACCCCTAGGCGTGGAGAGATCTGTTTCTGCCCCACCTTGTTGACGCTAATTGGTTGAAGTTATCTAAAGACTTCCTGTGGGATGTGTAATCAGAACAACACCTCCAGGGGCAGGTGAAACCATCATGTCACCAGAAATCTTCTACAGGTGAGGTTGCTTTAATGATTTCCTGATATGATTAACTTTTGCCAGTGCCGCACCAATGTTTGGCTACATATTCACACCTTTGCTTTGATCGTCATTCCTTCAGCAATTATACTCGCCCTGTTTATATAACAACCTTATGTACACCATTTTCATGTCTCATGTTATCTATATGTTTAGAGGACCATGAATCTCTTTTTACTACTTTTATATGATTCCCGTGAACTACTTTTTCCTTTAGATCACTTTCATTGATTACTATGTATTTGTTTAATTTTAACACTTCTACAACTCTATATAGTCCAGTGAATTTGGGAGAGACCTTTACATTTGACCCTTCTAGAACATGATTTTGTACATAAATTTTAGTATCTACTTTAATGTCTGGTTCAATGGTATCTTTATTATAATATTTGGCATGAGTATTATGACCTCTTTTAATTTATCCTTTGTTTTCATGATTGTCTCGTATATCGTCTGGTCTTCCATGCAACATAGTCATCATAGTTAAGTATGTTCAGTGGTGCTGCATCGTCAATAAATGTGTTAGTATTCTTTTCTGATAAACTATATAGCAAATATTTGGGATCTGTTGTCTCATTTGTTGTATTATTCAATGAATTGTATGTCTTCTAAATGCTAAGTCCCAATCTTCTGTTAGTGTGGCGACAAAAGTTTTCACAGGATATCCTTTATTTTACGATTAGTCTGTCTCTACAGCCCATTGTGAACTTGGTTTATGAGCCACATTTGACAATTTATTTATTTCATAAAATTCACATATTTTCTTTAAAAGATCACTTGTAAACTCAGCAGCATTGTCCGAAAGAAGAACTTGTGGACATGAATGTCTTGTGATAATTCTAGATTTAAGAGCTTCTGCAACTGTAGCTTCATCTCTATTTCTTACTGTTACTATTTCTACATATCTAGTTAAATAGTCTAAGAAGACCAATATTTGTCTATTTCCTCTAATAGTGGTTGGAAATGGACCTAAAAAGTCCATTGTGATTACTTGAAAGGGATTTAATTCTGACGGATATTTTTCAAGTGGAGCCTAAGATTCACGTTACCTTTATGTTGGATTATAACCATAAGAAGCTTTGCGGGCTGCTTTTGGCATCTTCACTATAATGTGGCCAAAAATAATTTCTGATTATGATTCTGCTTGTCTTTTTAATTCCTGGATGTCCTGCTAACTTATATGAGTGTGTTAGTTCTAAAACTTCACTGATTAGTGCTTTTGGAATGTATAGATGAGAACAACCATTCTTCTCTGTTGGCTTTTTGTACAACAATCCATTTACTAATTCAAAATCAGGTTTTAAGGATTCATCTATCATTAACTATCCTACTATTTGTCTGATTTCTGCATCATTTTCTTGTTGTATTTTCACTCTTTCTAGATCTAAAGCTACTATAGTCTCCTCGCACTAACCTGGCGGAGAAGCCCCGCCCACCATTGTAACTGCATAGCTTGCAGGATTCGCAGTATTGTATCTATTTCGAATTTAATCATTAACAAGCATACAAAATATAGCATATCATTACAAAAATCTTGATGTAATACATAAATTTCTATTCTATCTGCATAGTTGCTGTCACTGAAATACTTGTCATTGTATAAAAACAAACGAAAAAAAAAAGACAAGTGTAACTGTTGCAAAGAAAGGGAAGGCATGCTGGTTAATGGAACAGCCATTGTTTTGGCGACAACACAAATAATCATTTTTACTGATTAACTAATCTTTAATTTTTATTTGAATTTATGTTTGGGTTTAATCGTAAGAGCAATACTCTTCGGTTTAAGGTGATCTAAAATTAATTTGCTATAGGACTACGTAAATTTTATGCTATTTTCGAGCTAATTGAAGGGGAAATATGAAAGCTATATATTTTTAATGTATTTATTGAGTAATAATGATACTGAATCGGAAACATATGTCAAAATCATATGTATGTATCTTTCCTATATGCCAAGAAACATGTATTAAAAATGACTTAACTGCGCAAAGTTATAATTAAAAGTGAATGTTAGGCAAACTATACTACAATCACATGTAGGCTTATAGCCTATAGCTTCATTTACAATACGATTGCATGAATTCATAAACAAACCTCATAATATAATTGCTTAAATGTATAGTCGCATAAAACAAAGGGTATATAAAGAAGAGATATAATTTTTGGTTTATACAATTATTGGAACTAGACCCATACGAGGCTACCAGTCGGCTCCGCCAGATTCAACCACTTATAACCATGAATTTTAGTAAATAGCCTAACCGGGACCCAGAACCGCAACTATCTCTGGGCATTCTAAATTCTAGCGATGATTTCTGAGTTTGACTGGCATCTGGACAAACATTCTAGTAACTCTAGTTCAGCTCTGTGATAAAATCCTGTACTGGTACTCAATATTGCCATTGGGTAAACAAAAAAAAAATAAATAAAAATAAAATACAAAAAATAAATAAAACAAAACGGATGGAAGAAAATGCCTCGTTTTGGACCAGTGTTTTTTTTTTTTTTTCACTTCATTTGTTAGGAGATATCTAACACTTTTCTGAAAGTTTACCCCACTTTGTTGAACTGGATCAAACCTTCCATTCCTAACCAACCATCTACGGACACAGCCTTTAACAACTGGATTGGAACTGGAGAGCTGGGGAAAATTATTAATGTGACCTATATGGGTGATGCTTACCTGATCTTCTCCTCCTCCGATCGCTTCATTACTTAATATAAATATAAAAAGACACTCTATTTTGTGTTAGATTACGCAGGAAATTAAATAGGTAAATATATGAAGCCATGTAAGTATTTACCTTCAAATGGGATGAAAAATATTAGAAATTTGTTGATGTCAATGAAATCAGCTGATGAGGTGACAAGTGTAAGATTCCATATCCCGCCAAAACAATGACTGTTCCATTAACCAGTTGCACTGGTTTTTTTTTTGTTTTTTTTATATAATGACAAGTGTTTCATTAACAGCAACTATGCAGAAAAAATAGAAATTTATAAATTACACTAAGATTTTGTAATGATATGCTATATTTTGTATGCTTGTTATTGATTAAATTTAAAATAGATACAATACTGATGAACCCTGCAATCCATGCAGTTACAGTAGGTCCGCCAGGTTAGTGCGAGGAGGCTATACCTGACAACTGAAACAAAAGGTATTAGTGGTAATGCATTTTTCTGTTTCCTCCTGAGTTCTGGATAATACATCTGCCAAGATGTTAAATTTCCTTGGAAAATATCTGAATTCTGGACCAAATTCTAGTACACTAATGAACCATCTATTGAACTTCATGTTGTTTGTAAAAGGCTCTCTTTTTAAATAAGTCACAAATAGGTTTGTGATCAGTAAGCACATTAACCTTATGACCTAAAAGTATGTGTCTAAATTTCTTTAAACCCCAATATGAAGCTAAACTCTCTTTCTGTGGTACTGTAGTTTCTTTCTGCAGGATTTAAAACTCTACTAACGTAATATACTGCCCTCATTCTAGTTTTGGCCTTTTGTAATAATACAGCTCCTAGTCCTGTGCTTGAGGCATCACAAGCTAAGTAAAAGTCTTTGGAAAAATCTGGATAAACTAGAACAGGGTTCCTGGTCATTTTGCTCTTTAGTGTTTGAAAAGCTGTTTCTTGTTATCTTCCATTCATAATTACCGTCCTTCTTGTAAAAATCAGTTAAAGGTCGCATATACCTGTAGTAGCAAACCCTTTATGTTGGGTCTGTAATAACCTACCATACCTAGGAACCTTCTTAATGCTTCTTTACAATTAGTGGGAGCTGGGTAATCAACTGTTGCCTTTATTCTACGTGCCTGCATGCGCAGTCCATCTTCACTAATTATGTGACCCAAGTATTCTAAGGATTTCATCAGAAATTGACATTTCTTTAATTTTACTTTTAGTCCTGCAATTCTTAACTTCTCTAGGACAATTTCTAATGTTCTGAGGTGACTTTCTGAGTCTCTTTGCTAAAATGATTACATCGTCTAAGCATACTGCAACATTTTCTATGTCCTCAGAATTGTAACATTAATCTGACAAATGTTACGGGGCTGATGTTGGGTCCAAATGGCATTGCTTCAAACTGTAGATGTTCTCTTATGTGTGCTGAAGGCTGTGAATGGTTTTGGTTCTTCATCTAGAGGTACGGCTATCCACTAAGCAAATCTAAGGATGAAATATTTTGGCCCCTCCTAATTGAGCTAACATGTCCCAGATTACTGGCATCGGCATTCTCTCTGGAACGGTGTTGGAATTTAATTTCCTGTAATCTATTACAAGTCTCCAACTACCATCTTTCTTTGGAACAAGTAAAAATGCTTTTTTCTTCTATTTTAGTAAAGGATTGTTAATAGGGATTCCTATGCAAATGACAATGCCTGCGTATAGTGTTAGTCTGTTGTCTGAATAATTTTGGATATAAAATTCGCAGCTATTATTGTTCATGTGGACTAGTGAATTATCCATTCTGACACAATCTGGCAATTCTTCATTCAATAATAGAACATCCTTACCCTTTACATCCTCTTTTGATCTCAAATAAATCTTTGTTAAACATTTTGGATCCAAAGTTACTGCTCTGTTGAGTATAAATTGTACTTTATTACCATCAGCTATGCTAACACAACATATTTCTTCTTCTTTTTGTGGCCTGAAAATAGCAGTTCTGCACTCAGTGGTTTCTTCTGTTACCTCTACACTTCATTATACTATTTATGTTCGATTTATTTATTTTATCTAAGAGTAATACTTCATTTAGTATTTTTCCTTCATAATTCATTACTTCATAACTGCAGTCATAAGTATAGGCGCCTTGATTTTCGTTAGATTCAGTGTTTTGGTGATCACCATTATTCACATCCGAGTAATAATTGATATTGGAGTATGTATCATCTATATGTGTATTGTTGAGATGTGCACTTCTCAACAGTTCTGTATTCTGGGATCGTGGGGATTCCTCTTTTCTATCTATTTTCATTTTAACTTTCTTTCTTGTTCTGGTTACTTATCTGTCTTTCCTGCATGTTCATCTTGCTTGTCGAAACTGTCTCAGACAAATTGATCAAATTTGGGTGAAACTTCTCTTCGTCAAGAGTAAAACACGCTCTTCTGATTATCTTGTTTCAGTCTAATCTTGCCTTCACTACAATCTAGTATCATTCCACATCTCTTCATTGACTTCAATGAGAACAGTACTTAAAGGGAAAATATAAGTCATTCAAAACTACTAAACTTTCAATATATATTTATGTGACAATATATCAGTTTCTAGATTCACATTCCTAGACTTTTAATCTGTTTCCTGATACTTTCTTTATTGCTCTACTTGACTCTGAATCTGTTTCTGCAATACCTAAATATCTTGTCAAAGTTATTTTATCAATTATATTTACAGTACTACCTGAATCAATGAGTACTGTGCATGTCTTTCCATTTATTGGAATTTTTTACTGTAGGCAGATCCTTTCTATTTATTCCTTCCTCTTTCATGGAAAATATTCCTTCTTTGCTGTGTAAATAGGAAAATGTGGATGAACTTTCATTTCCCATTGTAACTTTTTCTTCTTTTTCTCTTTCATCTCCTTGAAGTGATTCACTTTCTCTTCTTTGTAGAGTGGTTAATTGTCACTGGTTAGATGCTTTATTTATTTTCAGGTGACTGTTTATTGGCTTCCTTATTATTGAACCAACAGCACTTACTTAAATGCCTGATCTTTTTGCAAACTGCACATATTTTAGGCTTTCTGCATTCATTAGTGGAATGATTTGTATACCCGCAGTTCTCACGTTACTTTTGGTCTAGCTCCTTGAGCTGCATAATGTTATGGCTACTTTTCAATGCGGGGACTACTGTAATTCTAAACCATACATCATATTGAGACTGGAACGGACTGCGGTCTGCAACAACCAAAGGAGTGTAAAAGAAAATAGTCAATGTAGCCTTAAACCTAATTTATTTTTTAGATATTTACAACATTGAGACAGGTTCTGAAATGAAGAGTGACTTCACAAAACAATGCACATTACTATAAACACTTATAATAATTACCAAAATCAGTCATGCAAAATAAACAATACTCAATATTAATACCTTCAATATAATAAATATGCCACATTAGTTTAGTAACCATAATTAACAAATTAACAGCAGCAGTCAACATTAGGGCAATAAATGAGGCAATAACCAAAACAGGGCAATAAAAATAAGAGGCATAAACCATAATTAACAAATTAACAGCAGCAATATAGTAAGGCAATAACCAAAACAGGGCAATAAGGCATAATAAAATTGGTAACACTCAAAACTAATAATAGGAGGCACACTTGCTCAACATGACTCATTCGTGCCATTCATTATAATGATACATCATAAATCACTTGAGCCTCTTGTTCAACACAATGACATACTCAAAACCCTCCAATAATTATTACTCATTCCCTTCAAAATAAAAGCAATAACAATTGTCAGTGTACTACAACTCATCCAGAATAATAAACTGCCTTTCGCTGGAGTAACAGCGAAAGATCCACAAGGACGACTAATCAAGACATTGACGAAAGCAATCCCAATCTCCATCACCGATCACCTCGATCAAGACGGGTAACAGCAATAAGGCTGCCAACGGAAGAATTTATTCTTCCACACTGGGCGACTGAGGTTTAGTCAGCTCCTCGGAACTTATCCTGCTGTCCTCAGCAATTAAGCCAGCAACCAACACATGCCACTTGAAGACCATCTCCAAGGTGATACTCCGAAATCTCCGACTCCAAGGTGATACTTCAAAACCAACTGCTGCTACATCCTCAACCAAAAGCTGTTGAGAACCGGTCGCTCTTCCTTCCAAAGCCTGTCTGACTTGCAGGGAAAACGATAAAACGAACGTAACCTCATCTCTTCACGTCTAACACGAGAGGTCAGCCAAACCCCTGAAGCAGTGCTGTTACAAAGAAACAATCCAACTACCGGACGAGCCTAACACTTCCCTGCCCAAACAAAAAAAAAAATTTTAAAAAGAAAATTTTTTTTCAGATTATTCTCTCACAACCCCCAAAAGAAGCCATAGAACCACCAGCCAAAACAGACCAAATCCTGGCCAAAGGTCGCCAAATGTTATGGTCACTTTTCAATGTGACTACGAGCTTCTTAAACCATACATCATACTGTATTGAGACTGGAATGGACTGGTGGTCTGCAACAACCAAAGGTGTAAAAGAAAATAGTCGGTGTAGCCTTAAACTTAATTCTACATATTTACAACATTGAATTATTTGTATTTGGATATTGACCATTATGATATCTCATGGGTGGACTGTGGAATAGTCTATTCCTCGGTTGATTTTGTCTCCCTTCTGGTTTGGATTTCACTTTCTGCTAGTATTTTGTGCATAGTTCCTTTGAAAGAAAGTTTGTTTATCCCCTACTTGTCTGGAATCATCATTGTACATATTTCTTTTATATGACTCATTGGTATTTCTGCCGTTCCTTTCATTTTGTGTTTCTGTTACCCCTACAAATTCTAGAAAAATTCCACTTTCTTTTGAATTTTTATTCATTGCTATTTAAAGTGGTAAGGCTATCACGCTTATAATCAATTTTGACTTTCTTGGAATGCTTTTTCTTTTCTCCAAGTGCATTATACATTGTTCCAAATGACAAGTAATTTAACACATATCTCAAACTGACTAAATCAGTTTCTGTATCACAAAAATCATTCTTACCTCCTATGGTAATGTTTGTTTTTCTTAAGTCTTTTATCACTTTGTGTGTTGCTTCTTTGATATCATTGTGAATGTTTGCTACTGATTCCCCATCGTAATGTTGGTTGATGAATCTATTATATTATATAAGGCATCACTTTGACTCACTGGTTCCATATTGATAAGTGATTCTTTTAACCAGCATATGTAGTTAAGTGTTGTTGAATCTAACTGAATTCAAAGTTCTAGTGATCACCCTTGTTGAACTAAACTTTAAAGCAAGGCTTTAGCTATCTTTGTTCTTTCATCTGTTATTCTATTTGTATATTACGACTGTCTGCGTCTTTCAAGCAACCATTGGTTCACAGAATATGATTCTAATCTAATTTTGTCAGGATTTGAACTTTCCACTCGTCCACAGAATTGTGTGGCTTTCGTAATGATTGCTGCTTGCACCATTGTTCTAAATGGAAATGTGTTAGTATGGGTAGTGTTATTGTTGTTGCTACTTGTGTTAGCACTTCCTTGAGTAAATGATATTTGTGAACTTGGTGCTGGAATTCGACTTTGTCTATCTGCTGTTTGTCATAAATGATAAGGGCTATCTCTAATTGCATTCCTCAATGCATCAAACGGACTCTGCATTACACTGGTATTCTAAAATCATATGAAAATCTGTACCCAAACACACAACAGTATTCAAAAATACATCATAAAAATCATGGTATGTTATTAAAAATTCCTATTTATCAAACCTCAAAAAAATTAACAGATAAAAAATATTGTTGAGAGAGAATTATAAATGATATACCTTTAGAGAGAGATAATCATAAAAGTCTTATACCTTTTGAGAGAGATTATAAAAAAATACACTCACTGAGAGAGAGAACTTTTGAGAGAATCAATTTTCCAACTTACGTGTTTTCTGTTGCCATCTTCCAATCATAAACTGTTGTGATTTCACAATCATTGTTTTTCATTTCTGCCACTGCGTCGTATTCATTGCTCTCTGTAGACGCTTCGTTCACTGCCTTTTGGTTGTGTGTCAGTCGTTATCAACACACAGTGATCGCTCTCTGTAGACTTTCAGGATATGTTGTGGACCCTGCTGTTCTCAGATGCTGTTTCAGGATACGCTCTGCCACTTCAGGATACTTCATTGTAGACATTCAAACGCTCACTTGTTTTAAACGCTCAGTCGCTCACACAGTTGTTGCTGTTGTTACTTCATTGGATACTCTATGGTGTTTTGACTATTACATTTGGGATGTTGTTTCTTGTTTCACTGGTTGTCGTTTCAATCGATGTTATGATGCAATTTCATCATTATGTTTCGCTGTTGACGCCGCGAGAGAGATACTTGTTATAATTTCCTGGTATGTGTCCTCCACACTGTCTTATACTGCACTATTTTGTCTTTTTCTTCTTCTTTGATCCCACCGCTGCCACCATTTATGTAATGTCTATTTCATTTGTTGTTATTCTTCTGATTATATCTGTTATTCGTTTAAGAAGATTACTTCTTTATAAATGTTGATCTTTCTTTGTTATGTAGTAGCGTAGATATCCCAGGAGGCTTTAAGAATACACTATTGATTTTTCTTTCTTCATTAGCACCAAGGAAATAACTTTACAATAGAAGTAAAAAGGTGATATGCAAAGCAAAATATAGGTTGAGTCGATGAGTCTGTCTTCTCATATCAACTCATGATTGCGAGGCTTGCAACCTCACGCCTCTTCTTTTGCCTTAGCTGCTCCTTCTCTTCTCTGCTGTCTTTACTTTTCTTATCTGCTGCCCCTCAGAATTGGACTCTTGGCGATTTGGAAGTCGATTGTCCAACTCCCCAGTAGGCGGAGATCTTGCTTCTGCCCCACCTTGTTGACGCTTAATTGGTTGAAGTATCTAAAGACTTCTCTCTGTGCATCAGAACACTAACCTCCCAGTAGGTGGTCTCATCACGCCACCGGAAATCTAGGAAGATTTCTGGCTTGGATTTGGTACAGCTAAGCTCACAGGTGAGGTTGTTTTAACGATTTCGATGTGATTAACTTTTGCCTGTGCCACACTGTTTGGCTGTGTATTCACAACACTCTTTGCTTCATCGTCATTCCTTCAACGACAAGACTTGTCCTGTTTATATAACATATCCCTCTCTAATATTAATGTCTAAGAGTGGAAGGTTTCTCTCTTTCTCTCTTTCTCTCTTTCATTATTTTACTAATATCAAAATATATTCAGAATTTTAGCTATCACTAAATCTGTACTATATTTACAATACAGAATTAAAAAATCTTACAAGAAAGAACTGGGATGTCTATTAAAGAAGCTAAATTATTTTAGAATTAAAAGTGAAAGGAATTTAAGATCTGCCTAAGAAACATACATATTCTTCAATAACAAGAACCAATAATGAAACAAAAACTCAAACAGATAGAAGTAACGGAGCACAGAAAAGTAAATCCCAAGAAGCAATTAATGCCCTAGAAATAAAAATTAAAATGGTAAAGAATAAAGAAATAGGTACAAATTAGAAGGATGATATTTTATCCAATTCATGTGAAATATTAATGCAAGTAGGAACACAGGAGGATACTACTATGGAAGTAACAGAGAAGGGTCGCAATGGACAGAAGATTAAAGATAAAAAAAGGCCTTTGGAGAGAACACCACCCAAAACGAAGAAACCAGCTGTTATTAGAGAAACATCAGTCAAACCAAAGATAAAGGATATGAAGAAAGAACAAAAACAAAAACAAGCTAAGATTATACCTTTGTCTCCTGAAATAATAGTAAAACCTATGGAAATAGATATCCAAAACACGAAGAAGAGAACTATACCGTAGATGATAATGATTATGTCAAGGGAGAAGAGATTACTCCATCTCTAGTAATTGGTACAAGAACAAATGAAAAAAGAAATATACATGATAATACATGTGGATATGATGATTGTTTCATTGAATTATGCAATAATAACAAAAGCATAACAAAAAATGGCTTAAACTTTATAAGAAATTTTATGAAATATAGAAAAA
The DNA here is from genome assembly GCF_040412425.1 of Macrobrachium rosenbergii. Taxonomy (NCBI): domain Eukaryota; kingdom Metazoa; phylum Arthropoda; class Malacostraca; order Decapoda; family Palaemonidae; genus Macrobrachium; species Macrobrachium rosenbergii. Next base: position 46,068,206 of record NC_089781.1, read on the forward strand.
TGGAACAACTGATTTCACACATGGAGCACCCATGAAAAAGGCTGCTTGCATTGAGCACTTGATATAAAGAAAACAAATGAGTATTGTGAGTAAATTATTGGGAAAATCCTGTTGATAATAACAAAAATAAGAAAGGAAAACTTAATTACTATAACATAACACTAATAGCTATATACAGTGGAACGAAATGGTCTGCAGACCAGATTACACCAAGGAGAAATGCAGTGACTAACTAAAAGAATATGAACCAATGATATTATGTTTACAACACATCAACAGAACTATATCAGCAATAGGTAAATATGCCTTAGCATCTGCATCATGAGAGGAAGAAGGAAATTTAGGCACAGCCATAAATGAACATAAAGTAGTTTATGACAGGGCACTGTAAACTTTCCTGACTTGCAAGTGTCAGGTATTAAAATCTGAATAAAAAATTATAATTATGTTATTTATGATTTATACAACCAACCTAATAAAAATTACAACATTGACAAACTTGAAGAATTACTTAACACTGCCAAGGAACCTACATTAAGAGTAGGTGATTTTAATGCCCAAAACTCAGTATGGGACTGTAATTGTTCAAACTCAGATAGAGCAGGAAGTAGAAGAATTATGATTCAAACGATATTTGCTGTATAAATAATGACTTTAGTAGACTTAACTTGTGTACCCCAAATATAGAGACAAATTATATTGAATACAGTTGGTGACTTGCACACCAGTGATCATTTCCTACATTAATTTCATTATTGCAGAATGATCCTGCAAAACTATGTCACCTACTATAATATTAATTTTATAAAGCAGACTGGGAGTGATATGAAATGTACACTAAGAATATCCTAACATTTGAATATTTAAATGACTATAATGAAACTAATAAATATCTTGTCGATTTCATTAAAAATGCAGTTGATAAAGCAATACTGTATCAAAATCTAAACCTCATCAAACAAAACACAAAGTTCCATGGTAGTCTGATAAGCTAACAAAACTTGATAAAACACTCAATAGGAGATTAATTAGATAATAATAAACATTCAACATAATAAATAAACGTAATCATATTAGAAGGAACTTACAAAATTACCATATTATTAATGTTCGATACATTAAAACCTCTCTACAACAAATTTTCTGCAAAATTAAAAGAAGTAATTCAAGGAAGAATCATTTATGGAGGAATTATGTGTCAGATCTCTCCAATACTCCCATGCAAAATACATGAGGAGAACTCAGGAAATGAATGGTTCCTATGTTAAACCATGTAGACATGCCATATTAAAGATGGAAAAGAATACAGTACTTGATTCAAAATAAGTAATGTAGTCAGAGAAAAACTTACAGATATAAGTAATGATAAAATTTGGATGAGCACTTCTGTGCAAAGAAAAATAATATAGAATCAATAACAATAAATTTTTAAACAAGAGAAGACATATATTACAATAGAAAATTTAATATGGAAGAGTTGGAATTTGCTCTGTTGAACGGCAATGAATCTTCTCCTGGAGGTGAAAATATTTGTGTTGAAATGATCTACCACTTCAGCACCTTTGGCAAAGCCATAATTTATTACACTGTACAATCACTTTATGGCTTCGAATATTTCCGATAAATAGCGTAGTTCATAGTTATTCTATCCTCAACCTGGAAAGGATGGCATATTCGAAAAATAAAGTTATGACTGTTCAATTCATGCTACAGTGTAAGAAAAGGATTTCAATGAAAAATAACACAGAAGTTCTATTTTAATACTGAAAAAGCATATGCCACTACATGGAGATATGCAGATAAAAGCATTACATAAAAATAGACTGTGGACATTACCCAAGTTTTTCCAAATTGACAAATCGCATTCTTTAAGAGAGAATTGATGATGTATTGTCATACATTTCCACTTTGAAACAGGTTCCATAGGAAGCATCCTTAGTACACTGTTTACTTTAGCAATAAATGATATCACACACCATTTATTGGAATAAAAAGTAACTTCTATATGGATGATTTTGCAATATATTATTCAGCATCTCACATAAAACATGCAGAGCAAATCATTAATAAACTAGACAGAATGGACCTCGTCTGTAGGCTTTAAATTATCCATAAAAGACTCAAGCAATAATGCTTATAAAATAAAAGTGAAAAAAGGTGAAGAAATAGATTTAAAAATCAGAACTCATTCCATACATATTGGCTAAACTGCAAATTCTTAGGATTAGTATGATACTCACATGAACCTGAAAGCAAACATAACATACATGAAATCAAAAATGTAAAAGACATTATAGTGAACCCTATTCACGGAGGATGCGTACTCACACCCCCAAATAACAGCTAAAACTGCGAATACTTAAAACCCTCTAAAAACATTTAGAACTGCCCATTTTGGATAGTTTAAACACAAGAAAACCTCAAAATGCTTATACCTGAGTATTTTAATAGTTTTATCACAAAAAGTGCATTTATTCATGAAAATTACATGAAAATACAGTAATTAGTGAATATTTCTCAGTGAAAAATACCGCGAATGGACGAATTTTCCACGAATAATGGCTAGATATGTTCCACAGAGAAACCCACGAATGTGTGAGTCCGCGAATCATGAGAATGCTTTGAGGTTCACGCGGGAAACCCTTAAAGGTTCTAGATCAGTTTCTCATCATCAATGTCACTAGGAAACATGCTGCTCCATCCTGGAATGATAATGAAAAAAATTTAGGTTATGTAACAGTAAACATTATACTACTGTATTATATGTACAGTATAAACAATTTATGGTATACAATAGGACCTTAGTACAGTAAAACAAATAAAAAAAAGTTGAGAATTCTTTACCTGATAGATCTGGAGAGCCGGGAGGTGCCGTAGCATGAGAGGACTTTTCTGGACTTGTACTACCTGTAGTAGAACTTGGCATGACCATATCTGCAATGAAAAAAATTATAAAAATCTCCAGTACAGTACTGTATACAGTATAAGTTTATTACATTTTATAAGACATTTTATATATACAGTAATACAGTAGAAAAAAAAAACCAAGAATTCCTTACCTGATAGAGCTGGAGGGGATGCTGGAGCATCTAGAAGTGCAAGTGGTAAAGGGACTCTGGATTGTCCAACTCTGCAATGTACAGTACAGATACATACAGTATACTGTACAGTAAATTACAGTAACAGTTTTACTATAAAATTTATTACAGTACAATTTATAAAACATTTTATGTATACTAGTACAGTAGTAAAAAAAGAATTAAGTTACCTGATAAAGCTGGAGGGGATGCTGGAGCATCAAGTGACTACAACTGATATAGGGAATCTGACGTCCAACCTGATGGCACACGGTAGAGCACATTGATAAATTGGGTCACAATATGTAGTGTACAGTACTGTACAGATAAAGTATACTGTATTGTAAATTGCAGTAACAATTTTAATTTTAAAATTTATTATAGTACAATTTATGAAACATTTACACTGTATACAGTACAGTAGTACTGTGAATCCTACCAAAAAGTTAATTCCTTACCTGAGTTAGGAGTGCAGATGGCGCTGAAGACTGCATCTCAGGCTTAACCAAAATCTCCATAGTTTTGCATATTCTCTCTGGCCCTTATTAGTCTGGTCTGTCTTAATGATGGTCTACTGTAGTTAGTTTTTCTCATGACTTTTCTACTTGGTGATCCAGAACTTTCGAAAATCTTAGTACAGTAGTAGTAATTTTTCCTGTCACATCATTTACTGCATTGCTCACTTACTGTGCTGTACAGCATACTTTTTCCATCACGTCAGAGCAGCACTTTGTTTCGCCATTCTGTACTGCATACTGTACACACATTCAAGATCAGTAGCTTAACCATGAAGGAATAATTCTTGAACTTTAGGGTATGGGGAAGATTTTATATAAATCTACTGTTGTTCACAGAAATACATCGAAACACAATTTAATGAAATGTTAAAAAAATGTGTAGATCTTTTCATGCAAGCACACAAACATTTACATATAAATTATAAAAAGGCAGTATCATAGGAAGAGACTACAGGGCTTCCCTAAACACTAATGAATTACAATAGTGACATGTTTGAGTAATTTACTTTATGAAGAGCTTTTAAGCATCTTGATCAATTTGTCTTTTAGACGATGTAGTATGTTCTATAATAGATCCATCAAAGGGACTGACCACATTGTAACAATTAATTTATTTCTGGTTAACTTAGACATTCATATAGCTTTGGAAGTTTCTTAAAAAATAATCAAAGTTGAAAGTTAATAGAATAAGAAAATGAAGACAAAAAGTAAAGGATCAATGTAGAAGTAACTTAGAGAATGTTAAAATACCATGTGTTTGTGGACAGAAATATGTAAGTATAAATAAAAGTACACAGTTCAAGCATTCAGGTTATTAGCAGCCTCGGGTTATTGGCAATCTGTTTATCAGCACTTGTCTAGCAACGACAGTAATGGATTTTCAGTGACGATAACTGGATTTTCTGTGAGGATAACTGGATTTTTGGTGCTGATATGTGCAGATATCCGCTTATCAGTGCCGATAACCAAAGATCAGTGCTGACCCCTCTTATAAGCGACAATAATTGTAATGATAGCTAGGAGAATATTAATTATGAATAGCTGCCAATATAAGAGAGAAAAATAAATGAGAGAACCAGTGATAGAGAAAGAGAATGAATAATAATGAAATGAGTAGGGAGAGAGAGAGAATGAATAATGAAGCAGAGGGAGTAACACTTCCTAAAGGTGATTATGTAGCTAAAACAAGAGGCGCAAGTTTAATCTTTTGAAATCATTAAAGAATGCTTCACCTGTCTCCACCTGTGCTTACTTCATTCGCTTCAAGTTGTGAAACTAAGACTCGGTGACGTCATAAGTCCTCTTTCAGGCAAAAGGATGTCGCAGATAAGTTCCAATCACTTAGGACATCTACAAGGGCGGGACAAGAAGCAATGGTTCGCCTATTGTGGGATGGACTTATTCCTTTCTTTGAACTTTCAAATAGGCAAGGAAGGAAGAGAAGCAGAACAGAAGAGAACCAAAAAGATGGAGATAAGCAGAGAGAAGATCCAAGAGCCTCACCAGTTGTGGGTTGAGAAGAGCTGCTCACACTTCGATTTAGTTCATACTGCTTAACTTGTATATATATTTAATTGGTATGTGTACAGTGTTATTTTTACTGTGTGATAATGAAGTAAGAAAACTACACTGTCTTCCTAAAGCCTCCTGGGACTCAAACGCTACTATAACAACAAAGCCAGAAACAATAAAGCAACTAAAGGAAATAATAAACTTCTTTGTATGGGCACAAGTAAAATAAATAATACAAAAAGGAACAGTATAACAGGTGTAGGTAAAGAATTACAAAAGAACAAACAAATATAAAATGGTGGCAGCTAAAGCGATCCAAGGAAGACGTAATAAAAAAGTGCAGTGTGAAGAACGAATCGACAAATGAACAATTACCCTACACACTCAAGAATTTAGAAACAGATGATGCAGTGAACTTAAGCAGATGGTGAAAACATTCTCTGCTACAAACGCCAATGGTTGAACGGAACGAAGGAAATAACAGGCTACAAAGTGAAAATAAGAATTATAATCATACCGCCAGAAAATTCCACAACTAAAAATATTATCCTCAAGATAAACAACTAGTGAAGCAGCAACAACACCCGTGTTGGTAGCTATTGAAGCACACCAACAGATTCTATACACAACTACAAAAGGATGAGTGCATTACGTACATGTTTGAGAGAGAATTATAAAGTTTTAGATTTTCTATAGAGAGAATTATAAAGTTTTATATTTTCGAGAGAGAATTAAAATACCATTACACCATAGGAGAGAGAATTACACCACGTAAGCTATTTTCTAGTTTCTGTTAAAAATGCTCTTGCACTGTTGAGCCACTGTTTCTTTCTAATAATAGAAACTGCTGTAGATGATTATAAATCTGACTAAAATTAGCCACAAATATTAGATTCGTTCATTCTTAGAATTGTTTGTTGATTTTTAATGGGAATGTTTCATCATACACACAAAACAGATATCTATATACAATCTGTTAAAAACAGATGAGTGCATTTCACATGCATGATGAAACATTCCTAATAAAATCAACATTACTGGTGAATCTCTACACAAGACGAATCCCTAATGGTCGGGCGAAGCAAGAAAAGGACACCTAGTCAAGATTTAAAACCAGAAGTCGATCCTGAGTGTCTACAGCGAACTACAATTGTTGGTCGCGAGAAAAGTGAAACAGTGATAACAAACAACAATTAAACAGAACGACAACAGAACTAAGTAAGCCGTGATTGAAAGTTATTTTAATTCTCTCTCTATGAGTGTGTGAAAAATTTTTTTAATTCTCTCTCTCAGAAGGTATAAAACTTTTATAATTCTCTCTCTCAGAAGATATAAAACTTTTATAATTCTCTCTCAAACATTTTTATCTTGTTATACTTTGAATGTTTGATAGATAGGAATCTTTAGATAAAATAACATTCTTTACGGTGTATTTTTGGAATACTGTTGTGTATTTGTATATAGATTTTTATGATTTTTAGAATACTGTTGTAATATGGTGATTCGTTTCACCAACTTCGTTGACAATATTAGCAATAGACATTACAGCTTAAGACCAACAAATAAAGACATATAGTCGAATTCCAGTGTCAAGTTCACGAGTATCATTAACTCAAGAAATACTTAACATCAAGCAATAGCCAAATATCAATAATAATAATGATACTAATAATATTAACATATTTCAATTTAGAACAATGGCGCAAGCAGCGATCATTACGCAAGCCACACAATTCTGTGGAAGAGTTAAAATTTCAAATCCTGACAAAAATAGTCTAGAAATATATTCCTGTGAAACGCGGCTAGCTGACGCAGACAGTCACATATCTACAGGGGAGGGAATAACAAGTGAAAGAGCTAAAATTAATGAAGCCTGGCTTCTCATTAGTTCAGAAAGCAGTGATGCACATAGAACTTTGAATTTGGTTAGATTCAGCAAAATAACCACATACACTTGAATTTAAATGCATTTGTTCATCAGTCTGGGGACCAGTGAGTCAGGATGCATTATATAATATTAATAAATTCCTTACCCAGCATTCTGATGGAGAATCCATAGCAAATCTTCACACAGATGTTGAAGAATCAACACACAAGGTGAAAGAAGACTTAAGGAAAACAAATATCACCATAGGAAATAAGAATGATTTTGGTGATGAAGAAATGATTTATTAGTTTGAGACATGTTTGAATTAATTGTCATTTGGAACAATGTATAACGTGACTCGAGAAAAGAAAAGAAAGTATTTAAGAAAGCAAATTGATCCTAAAAGTGTATAGCCTACAGCTTCTTAATATCAATGAGGAAAGAAATCCAGAAGAAAGAGATTTGTAGGGGTAACAGAAACACAAAATGAAAGAAAAGGCAGAAATACCAATGATTCGTAGAAAAGAAATAACAAGTATAATGGTAATTCCAGACAAGTAGAGAATAGACAAACTTCCTTTCAAAGGAAATATGCACAAAATAATGGAAAATGGAATCCAACCTAGAAAAGAAGATAGAATCACTGAGTGAACAACATTCCTCGGTCCACCCATATGATACTGTAAATGATTCATTATTCAAACACAAATAATTCAAAACCAGAGAATAATTCAGCTCAAGAAGCTAGATAAAAATAGCTGATAAAACTGCGGGTGTACTGGGTCATTCCACTAATGAATGGCAGAAAGCCTAGAATCTGTGCACTTTGCAAAAGATTGGGCATTTAAACTAAAAACTGTTGGTTCAATAATAAGGAAGCCAATAGAGAGGTTATAAGAAACAAGTAACAGTTGCCCAAATGTAAATAAATCATCCAGTCAGTGACAATTAACCCCTTTACAGAGAGAAGAAAGTAACCTTCAAGGTGAACGAAAGAGAAAAAGGAGAAACAGTTACAATGGGAAATGAAGGTTCATCCACATTTTCCTATTTACATAGCAAAGAAGTAGTATTTTCCATGAAAGAGGAAGAAATTAACAGAAAGGATCTGCCTATTGTAAAGATTCCAATAAATGGAAAAACATGTACTGTACCTACTGATTTGTATAGTACTGTAAATATAATTGATAAAATAATTTTAATCCAGATATTTAGGTATTGCAGAACTCTAGATTCAGTCGTTGAGTAATAAAAGGAATAGTGGTTGGTGATTTAAAAGTCTGGGGAATGAACCTAGAAATAGGTATTTTGTCACATAAATTTATTGTAAGTTTCTAGTTTTAGAAGATGATTTTTCCTCAAGCATTGCTATTGTCTTGTTTAATTTAATGAGGAGATGTGTAATAATATTAGATGGTAGTGAAGGAAAGATTAGCCTGAAATAGGAAAATCAGAAGAGTGTATGTTTTACACTTGACGAAGAAAAGTTTCACCCAAATCTGATCAATTTGTCTGAGACAGTTTCGACAAGCGAGACAGACGTACAGGAAAAGCAGATAAGTAACCCAGAACAAGCAAGATAAACAGAAATGAGATAAAGAGGAGGAATTTACAATTACAGAATACAAAATTGTTGAGATGTGCATACAGATGATATATACTCAGATATAAATAATTATGATGACCCAAAACACTGAATCAATAAAATCAGAAATTTATACCTATTACTGTGTACCTATAATCATACCAATGTAGTAATGAGTTGTGAAAGTGAAGGAAAATACTAAAATAAGTGTTGCTCTTAGATAAAAATAAATAAACTGTATATAAATAGTAGGCTATAATAAAAGTAACAGAAGAAACCACCGGAGATGCAGAACTTTGCTATTTTTCAGACACAGAAGAAGAAGAAATATGTTATGTTAGCACAGCTGATGATAATAAAGTACAATTTATACTCAACAGAGTAGTAACTTTGTATCTAAAATGTTTAACAAAAATATATTTGATCAAAAGAGGACGTAAAGGATAAGGATGTTCTGTTATTGAATGAAGAATTGCCAGATTTTGTCAGAATGGATAATTCTCTCGTCCACATGAATAGTGATAACTGTGAAGTTTATGTCCAAAACTATTCATATAACAGACTAACACTATACGCGGGCATTGTCTTTTGCATAGGAATCCCTGATACCAATCCTTTACTAACAGAAGAAGAAAAAACATTTTTCTCTATAACTGGCCAAAACTCTCAAATAAATCCAGAAGTAAACAAAAGAGGTTTCAAAGTTAATTCGGATGTTAGAGAAATACAGAAATGTAATAGCTAGAAGGAGATAAACTAGGAAGAACAAATGTTCTACAACCTAGAATTTTGTTAGATGATGGAGCCAAGCCATTTTTTATTCCTAATTACAGATTACCAATAAGCTGTAGAGAGACCCATAGTTATAGTTTGATAGAGGAAATGAAAAGAGTTAAGTAGTAATTCTTCTAAATTCCATATAATTCTCATTGTTACTTGTTCCAAAGAAGGATGGTAGTTGGAGACTTGTAATAGATTACAGGAAGTTAAATCCCAACACAGTTCCAGATAGAATGCCGATGCTGGTAATTCAAGATATGTTAGCTCAATTAGGAGGGGCCAAAATATTTCCATCCTTAGATTTGCTTAGTGGATAGTGGCAAGTACCTCTAGATGAGGAATCGAAACAATTGACAGCCTTCAGCACACATAAAGAACATTTACAGCTTGAAGTAATGCCATTTGGACTAACATCTGCCCCATTTACATTTGTCAGATTAATGTTACAAATTCTAGGAGATATAGAAAATGTTGCAGTATACTTAGACAACGTAATCATTTTTAGCAAAGACTTAGAAAGTCACCTCAGAACATTAGAAATTGTCCTAGAGAGATTAAGAATGGCAGGACTAGAAATAAAATTAAAGAAATGTCAATTCCTGATGAAATCCTTAGATTACTTGGGTCATGTAATTAGTGAAGAAGGGCTGCGCATGCAGGCAGGTAGAGTAAAGGCAATACTTGATTACCCAGCTCCGACTAATTTGAAAGTATTAAGAAAGTTCATAGGTATGGTAGGTTATTATAGACCTTTTATAAAGGGTTTTGCTACTGTAGCCAAACCTTTGACAAAACTAACAAGAAGGTCATTAATTATGAATGGAAGGATGAACAAGAAACAGCCTTTCAAACACTAAAGAGCAAAATGATCAGGAACCCTGTTTTAATTTATCCAGATTTTTTCCAAACACTTACTAGCTTGTAGGTGCCTCAAGTACAGGACTATGAGCTGTATTGATAAGCACAAAACTAGAATGAGGGCAGTATATTATGCTAGTAGAGTTTTAAACCCAGCAGAAAGAAACTAAAGTACCACAGAAAAAGAGTGTTTAGCTTTATATTGGGGTCTAAAGAAATTTAGACACATACTTTTAGGTCATAATGTTAATGTGCTTACTGATCACAAACCCATTTGTGACTTATTTAAAAAGAGAGCCTTTACCAACACCATGAAGTTCAATAGATGGTTTAGTAGTGTATTAGAATTTGCCTCAGAATTCAGATATATTCCAGGGAAATTTAACACCTTGGCAGATGCATTATCCAGATCTCAAGAAGAAACAAAAAAGTGTATTACTACTAATACCTTTTGTTTTAGTTGTCAAGTAGTAGATTTTAGATCTAGAAAGAAAGTAAAATACAAGAAGCAATGATTGCAGAAATCAGACAAATATTAGGATTAGTTAATACTAGATGAAAACTAAAACCTGGTTTACGGACAAATGGATTGTTGTATAAAAGGCAACAGAGAAGAATGGTTGTCTCGACTATGACATCCCAAAAAAGGGATTTTGACAGAGGAAAATCTATTTCTATGAAGGTCCTGTCACCCGTGAAATTCCATTGATAGCACGAATTTCTGTGTATAACAATGCTAGATATACCAGAGAAAAAGAGTTTCAGGAAAGCTGGGGTTACTTACCCCAGTCGATCGTCTTTCCTAGAAGACGCCGGTATAATGAAGGTATGAAATACCACTACCATGAAATATACTGAAAGATCTCTCCTTATCAAAACCTCAGAAAGAGCTGTGAGGCCGTTACAGCTCCCACACCTAACACTGGCCAGGACGGCGACACCAGCCACCTACTTCATTCCATGTTAGCACTAACCCCAGACTTGCATGTAAGAAGGGGAGGGAGTACTAGACTAGATTAGGAGGGTCACAGGACACGGGACTTCTCAGAAATAGATTTTCCTCTGTCAAAATCCCTTTCTGAGTTCAGTCCCGTGTCAGCCGGTGAAATAGTGATAGAGAATCATGCCAAGACTGCTACTACTGGAAAAAAGGGGGGTAACCTGAAGAAAAGGCAAAATTGTAACGAAAATAACTTTAATTAAGGAATCTCTTCCATGAAGCAAGAATACTTAAAAGTAAGGCAACTTAATTTTAAGGCACACCAATAAACTTAACACTACAAAACACTGGAGGTCCCCGGTTTGATGGGAAAACCTCAAAATCTTAAAATTACTTAAAAGTAGTAAACATGAAATGTGCAGAACAAGAAATACAACCTTAAAACTATATATGTAAACTTAGGCTTAAACATGTAAGACAAGACTAATGAAAATAACATCGCACTATCCCAAATGTGGAGCCAAACAAAACTGTCCAGTACCTTAAACGAAACAATTATGGCTAATCAGATTACAGTTTCATCATCAAATACAACATATCAATATGAAGAGCTAGGCAGGAGGTATAAACGCACCAGGAGAATAAGCAGAGAAGCAAATGAGGTAGCGGCTGGGGAAAAGGAAAGGATATAATTATTTAATGGAGATGACACTTCCCACTGCTATAGTAGATTATTTGTGGCTTCTATGATTTTAACAGTGGCGTTAAACACTAGGAGGCAGATTTAAATCTGTGATATTTTGATAACCTGAAAAGTCCATGGTTATAAAATAATTAATAGAAGTAGCCACTGCTCGAATATCGAACTTAGGAAACTGAGTCTGGGTTGGCTTGTTTAATGAAATATAGAATTTGTTGTCTTGGCACCATTAAGGGAAAGAGTACCACCTTTCTCCTTGGATAAAAAGAGGAACCTGACTTAATTGTGAGTTCTGAGAGGTAAGACGAAGGTATGGACTGGACATAAAGATTCGATTCTGAGGAAGGGGCACCACCTTCCAAGGAGAACACCTGGTCCTTGTGGGTCTGCTCTTATTAAAACTAGGGTCAGGGGAGGAGGACTTCTCCCGGATGGGAGTGAAGTTAACAAAATTATCACCTCAGTAAGAGCTGACAGCTCTGAAATTCTAGTACCTGGAAGCCAAACTATAAAAATAAGGTTTCTTTAACAGATCTTGGATAAGAGCAATGTTATTCAACTCTGACGCTAACTTGCGACGCCATTGAAACATAACTTAATGTGAGGGATACTGGTCTCAGACGAGCGCATGCTCTGGGATGGATGAAATAAGAATCTGTAAGAACATTTTAAAGTCGTGAAAGCAATACTTTCTTCAATGCCACTTGACTGTGGTAATAGTGGCGAGCCGTGACCCCTTTCTCAAACAGTGACCTATGAAGGAAAACCCTAAATTAGTCATTATAATTTTGGCTTCAGAGGCTTTCAGGAAGGAGGCTAACTTTTGACTGCTGAGTCATATTGCCTATTGTAGAATCCTTCTTTTATCTGATTCTTAAAAACAGAGTGTTGATAGGTCATCGTTTGCTCCTTTTGAGCTACACTTTATAAAGTCCATAAAGCCAGGCATCTTGAATCCTTTGAGGAAGCTGACACAGTCTTGGTTTGTACTGTTCAGCCAGAATGGGCTTAGAACTGAAGATTCCAAAGCTCAGTTCCTGAAGGAGAGGGAACTAATTGCTTCATGCCAATAGGGGCTACCAGGAGTTGGTTTGACTCTGTTGTCCCAGTTTGCAAACTTTCAGCATAAATTGGCTGGAGGAACAGATAAATTCTCCCAATTGTCTCCAATCTACTGTCATTAAGGCCTGTGGCTAACGCCTGAGGTCCATAGTTAGCTACGAACAGGGGAGCTTAGTTGCTCTCCGCTAAGTAACAGATCCACTTCTGGAGTCCCGAACCCGCAAATCCATTGAAAGATTCCCAGATCCAGGACCACTCCGTCTCCAACGTGGTGTCCTGACAGGGAATCCGCCACTACGCCCGGGACACCTGCTAGGTGGGTATTATTAGGTGCCAAACCGTAAGCTTGTTCATTGGTGGAGAAGATAGCTACCATCACTTGGTTTACTCGACTCCACTTGGAGCCGCCCTGTTGATGCAATGAACTACCACTGCTTGTTCAACACCAACCTGATATGAACTGATTGGGAGGGCGGATTTTCTTCAGCCAGAAAGACCAAGGCATATTTCAGGTGTTTATATGGAACTGTTGAAACATTGTGGACCACGCTCCTATACTCTCTTCTGTTTTGTGAATATCTCCAGCCGCTTAGAGAAGGCCAGTGGGATAACTAGTGCCTGAGGGGGAACTGAAGTGGAACTGTTTTGACAGCCTTGATCAGTGGTCCAAGGCCGCAGCCTTGTCTTTATCCGAGGGATAGAGGAGACCCTGTCCCTGGAGCTTGGTGTTTTTACCACTCACACCTCTGTTTATGTCCTTTAATTTGGCTAAGAGCAGGTCTGTTACGAAGTACTGAGAGACCTGAGGACCCTTTCCTAACCACGGATGCTGACTGATTTTTGAGAAACCTCTTGAGAGAGATGCCATCTCTTCCTCTCTGGAAGGAGGGAGAGATAACGTGTGGGAGGACAGGTCCCACTGAAGACCCAGCCATTGAAACCGAGACTCCGGAGTCAGGCGGGACTTCTCCCTGTTCAGCTGAAAACCCAATGACTCTAGGAAATTGGTGACTATGGACGTGGCTTCCTGACACTCCGGAACAGTTGGAGCCCAGATTATCCAGTCGTCCAGGTACGCTGCTAGGGAGATTCTTTGGGACCGAGCTGCTGTACCACCGCATCCTCGCTGCGCTTGGTGAATATCCTGGGTGCAATGTTCAGACTGGCGTATGACCCTGAAGGAGTAGGCTTGTCTCCGAGTCTGAAACCGAGGAAGGAGACAGTTCACAGCAACTGGACACGTGATAATAAGCGCCTGAGATCGAGCAGAGTGTGGCACGCTCCACGAAGTAGAGTCCTAACCTGAGTTACCGTGAAGCATGCGAAACTTGTCAGATTTTATGTAGAGATTTCTAGACGCGACAGATCCAGGATCACTTCTGTTGACTGAGTCTTTTTGGAACAGGAATAGCCTGCCTTGAAACTTTTAGGTGCCTTGCTTTCTTTATTGCTCGCTTGTTGAGCAATTCTTTATATAATCCTGTGTGGATTGATGGGTGGCTGGAAAACTGTTGGAGGAGGATTCTTTGATCCAGCTCCACCCTGTAGTCCCTGGCACAACGTGCCCAAGGGCTGAAGGTCCATTGGTCCTGAACCAATACGAATTCCGCCTACCTGGGCGCTTTCAGTGGGAGGAGCGGTTTGTTCCTCTACCACGCCCTCTCCCCTTGGGGTGGTGTTGAGACTTCTCTGTAGGGTTTTGCCTCCTCTCTCCTTGCCATTTCTATTGAGGCCGTGAAAATCCACGGCCTTCATATGTAGGTTGTATGCTGGTGAGGATATGCATATAGGAGGGCGCCCGCTGGTTGGACCAAACGTACTAAGGTTGGGACTTAGAGGTAGATGGCTGGCCACTTGCCGAGACCGGACGGTTGGAACCATTGCCTGATGAGGCCTCTTATGTCTCCTGAACCTTTTCCTCCTCTCGCTTGGGGGCCGGGTTGATTCTGGGGTCTCTGCGCTTATAAGTGGGAATTTCACCGAAGCGCTAGCAGAGACTCTGATTGGCCCGTGTAGCTTCGGACATGACGGATGTAACCTCTCCTTCAGGGAAGAGGTTAGGTCCCCAGATTGAACTTTTAATGAGCTTGTTAGGCTCGTGGCGGATTGTAGCGTCAGCAAAAATAAATTTTCTACATTCCAGCCTAGCCATAACAAACTCATGCAAGTCTAACTGGAAGGTCGCCAGGAAAGACTTAGCTAGGACCTGGAAAAGGGTTCGACCCGAAATGGAGATGGCAGTAGCTCAGAGACAGCCGGAGCTCAAGGACCGGCACCGAACTGGTCTCAACCCGCTCTTAACAATGATTCCGGCAGCTTAGGGAGTTGTCGCTAAACTGCGGAAGCGCAAAGAGGTCCAGCTTGGTTTATGAAAGTGGACGGGCTGCCCACCCAGAACTGCTACTTCCTGGGAATACTTCAGGGAAGTAGGGTCTGCTTCTCAATTGAGGAAAGGGATTCATCGAGGCACATGCTCGGGTCGTGGCCAGAGCAATTTGTCCAGTTGCTAAGAGTGAAGATTCTGCACCAGGTGAACATCGTGAAATTGCCCTGAAAGGGGTCACCTTGTGTTCACTGCCTGCCACTCCGTCAGAGTGCGCAGGAGAGCCGACTGGGCTTGGTCTCTAGGGATGATGACAGTTTCCCTAGGTACCTTGTCTGACCGAATCCAGGCTTCTTCCGTAAGCCTCACGAAGCCAGGATAAGGGGGCAAGAGATCGGGGGGGAAGAACTCCAACTCCTCCAACCGTCTCGTGCCCAGACCGTCTAAGGTAAGTTTGCCATCATGTTGGATGGCCCAGAGTGCTAACTGCCATGCTCTCGATACATCAAACGCGGGAGGTCCGCAGTGTCGGGGATAGAGTACCAAGTGTTCTGCTTTAGGTTGGTGAGCCAAACCTTCCAGTACACTGTCAGGTGCAAACTTTCTGGAGATCTTCTCAAATCTAGAATCTAGGTCCTCCGTGAATTGTTTGTACAGTTCAGTGGGCTCAGGCTTGTGCGCAAAGAGGCTGGCGCAGGAGGGCTTGGTTTGCCGCCTCTTACTCGCGCCTCTGCCGGGAGGAGCTTGATTTACTCCCGGAGGCCACCGTCCTGGGACCTTAGCTCGACGTGGGAAGGGCAATGCTCTCTGTAATGAGGACTATAGCCCTTCGTCCCATGAAAGTCTTCAACTTGGGATAGCAGACTAGGAGCTCTATCACCCAAAGAGGAAGACTTCACAAAACCTGCAAAAGATGATACAGATGAAGCAGGGGAGTTAAACAAAGAGGGGCCCGCCCCAACATCCTCACTTACCTCTCCACTTACCACCTGGTCCTGCTCCGTATTCATAGGTTCCAAGTCGAGATTTAGGGCGGCAACATCCTCCGAGACCGCGCATGATGTCCAATTGAGGCTGGGTCAGCATCAATGGATCTGCTGGATAATAGGTGCAAGTTCTTCTGGTACTGCTGCGCCACCCGTAGCTGGCAAAGCAGGTCCTCAACCTGGCGCCGAGGATCTTAGGGCTTCCTCGAGCCGAACATTCCCGCCAACCCAGCCACCCAGGCCCGGAGGGATTCCAAGGCAGACTTCTTAAAGTTTCATCCGCCTGCAAGGAAAACCTGTAGTTAGTCAGAATGCAAAGACCGACCGGAGAATATAAACAATCGAACGGTAGGAGCATGGACCGAGAAAGAAGACTTTCACTTACCACTCGCCTTGATGGCTGAGGAGAGAGCTACAAACCTCACAGCCATCGGGTGCCAAACAAGGTCGCCCAGCCGACCGCATAACCAGCGTGGTCCGCACACCACGTGTCCGTAGGGTTGTTGAAGGTGGAGGCGTACACCCCGGCCCTCACAACTTAACAGTCTGTAAAGGTAACAGTACATGAACCTACACTCTGGGTTAAAACAAAGGCCGGCAAGGCCGGGAAACTCAACTACAACCGGAATACTCCGGTGTAGAAGAACTACCAAATTAAACTGGGCCAATAAGCTTTAAATGCACAGAGCGGAAGTTTAAGGATTCATACCCCGGAGGACTCCGGGGAATGAAGGAACGAGAAACCAGAAACCAACCATAAGGGCTGCCAGAAAATTAACGGCGGAGCCCCCAGGTGTGGGACCGGAATCACGTATATGGTAGAAAACAAAATAATAATAAATACACAATAAACAAAAATTAATGATGGTAACCCTCCGGAGACCGGAGGAGTCTGTATGCTAGCGTGACATAGAATCATCCCACATCTATCTCCCCGCCGGAGAAACAAATGGGTAAAGGATCAATGTTCATAACATACGGCGGGGCCACACCTAAACCCTAACTCGTAGCCTCGATGGGGAGACGAGGTGAGACAGGATTCAACACGCCGAGCAACCGGAAAGCCACTCACCCCCACCACAGCGAAGCTGGGGACGAGTATGGAGGGAGCTAATCCTCTACCAATAGGAGAAGTCCCTGACTCGGAGAGCAAAAACGCCATCTAGCTTACCCGCACGAGTCGCAAGGTTGAGGGGTAGTGGGAGTAGCTACCGGAAGGGGGAGAGGAGACAGAGAACATGACACCCGGGCCAACTGCAACCTTCCTTCCCAATGAACTGGAAGGAAGACCCAGGGAGCTACAGACAGCCCAAAGCCCAACATTCCTAGGCGAGTCAATAAAACCAAACCCATATAAGTTAGAAGGAGAGAGGGGTGAAAAGGGGAGAGGAGGAACCAACAGGGGAGAGAAATTTTGTGCCGAGAGCCAACAGGGAACGTAGGGGATAAGTAGGGCGACTAGGCCTTCAGAGGAACACGCCTGTGCTAACCCGATTCTCCAAAATTGGGGAAGAGGACTAAGGGGCTCACTCTGACCCTAAACGTAACCTCCTGAGGAACAGCAACAAACCTCAACCTGATCTCCGCGACCCCAGGCAAGGGATGGAGCCCACACTACCACCACACCATACAAAACAATCAAAATAAAATTACTGCCTGCAGGAAGTGTAGCCCACCGAGTAATTTCAAAATATTTTATAAGGTTCATCAGAGGTAAACCATACAACCAAACATAAAACAAATAAAACTAAAAACATTAAACTTAAAATAAGAGCACCATTCAAGAATAAATATACAGCCTATGAGACTAAATGAAAAAGAACCCGCACCTGGGTGGAGGGGGTACAGATGGAGCAATCCCCAAGAGAGTCGACAGGCCAAAATGCAAAAACAAAACTAAAGTTGAGGGGGAGCCATCGCACGGAACCACCAGGAAGGAATCAAGGGCTAAAATCTTAAATATATATAGCGACTGGGAGAAAACTCCGATCGAAAGAACAGAAGGAGCGCTCATGTCGACATGGTTGATAGGGGACGCTGCAAGGCCAAGAAGATCCCAATATTTATGAAAATAAGAAAATTAAACAGCCATAATAGATCAAACCCCACAAGAAGATTGGTACTTAACTTAGAGATGGAAAGGTGCTCGGCCATCAGAGATGAAGAAAATTAATCCAAAATAGGACGAGCACATGTAAAAGAAGCGAACGATTACGCTAGAAAATGGAATAAAGTAGGTGGCGCTTGGTGTCGGGGCCCTGGCGGGTGTTAGGTGGAGCTGTAACGCTCACCGCTTCTTTTACGTGGGGTTTTGATAAGGAGAGATCTTCGAGTATATTTCGTGGTAGTGGTATTTCATTCACTCCTTCATTATACCGACGTTCTTCTAAAGACGACGACTGGGGTAGTAACTCCCAGCTTTCTGAAAGCTCTTTTTTCTCTGGTATATCTAGCATTGTTATACCTAGAAATTGTATAATGGAATTTCACCGCTGACATGGACTTCGAACCTGGTAAACACACCAGAAGTTTTAACCAACATATTCATATAAGTTAGCAGGACATCCAGGAATTAAAAAGGCAATCAGAATCAAAATCGAATTATTTTGGCAAACTGTGTGAAGATGCTAAAAACCTTGTACAAAACTGTATAGTTTGTAATCAACATAAAGGTAATCAGAATCTTAGGTTCCACTTGAAAAATTTCCATCAGAATTAAATCCATTTCAAGGAATAAGTATGGACTTTTTAGATCCATTTCCAAGGACTATTAGAGGAAATAAACAAATATTAGTCTTCTTAGACGACTCAACTACAGTAAATATGTAAAAATCAGCATCAGTAAGAAAACAGAGATGCAGCAACAGCAGCAGAAGCTCTTAAATCTAGAATTATCACGGTGAGGCATTTATGTCCACAAGTTCTTCTTTCTGATAATGCTGCACTAGTGATCTTTTAAAGAAAATATGTGAATTTAATGAAATAAATAAGTGTCAAATAACCGCTTATAAACCAAGTTCCAATGGAGCAGTAGAACGAACTAATCGTAAAATAAAGGATATCCTGAAAATTTTAGTATGCCCACGGACAGAAGATTGGGACTTAGCAATAGAAGACGTACAGTTCACATAGAATAATACTGTAAATGAGACAATAGGAGAATCCTCTACATTATTTAAGTTATATGATATTTGTGAAAGAATGTCTAATATACATTATTAGACGCATGGAACACCACCTAAGACATACTTATAACTATAATGACTGTGTTGCATGAAAGACCAGACATACTTATGAGACAAACTGCGAAAAAACAGGCAAAATTTAAAGAGGTTCATAACACCCATGCCAAATATTATAATATTTGTACCATTAAACCAGACCTACAGTGGTGCTTCAATTTATGGAACAAAATCAGCGTTCTAGATGGCCAAATGTAAAGGTCTCTCCCAAGTTCACTGAACCATATAGAGTTGTTGAAGTGTTAAAATTAAACAGATATAGAGAAATTAATGAAAGTGATGTAAAGGAAAAAGTAGTTCACTGGAATTATATAAGAGTACAGGCAGTCCCCGGTTATCGGCAGTCTCGGTTACCGGCGATCTGGTTTTACGGCGCTTGTCTAGCGACAACGATAACCAGATTTTCGTCGCTGATAACCAGTTATCGGCGCTGATAACCGGTTATCGGTGCTGATCACCGGTTATCGGCACCGCTAACCAGGGACCAGGGTTAGCGGCAATTTTCGGTTGTTGTCACACTGTTGGGAACGGAACCCCGCCGATAACTGGGGACTGCCTGTCGTAAAAACAGATCCATGGTCCACTGAAGTTATAGATAAAATAAGACATGTAAATGCTGTAGATAATGTTGTAAACAAAAGATATAATCTACGAGACAGACAGAGTTAAATATGTATATATCTGTATGTATTGGTATTAGACTGAAAATGTCATAAATACAATATATGTAGTGAAAATATCATAAATATAATGTATGTAGT
Source organism: Macrobrachium rosenbergii (assembly GCF_040412425.1). NCBI lineage: Eukaryota > Metazoa > Arthropoda > Malacostraca > Decapoda > Palaemonidae > Macrobrachium > Macrobrachium rosenbergii. Next base: position 46,088,417 of record NC_089781.1, read on the forward strand.
GAAAATACCATAAATGTAATGTATGTAGTGAAACCTATATATAAAAAGTTGCTACAGAAGCAAATGTAGAACAGGAAAAAGAAAGAATAGACAGACTAAAAAAAAAAAAAAATGGGCAGCAGCAAGATGGACAGTGATAAATAAGGTGATAACATCACAAAATCAAAATTCAGAACAAATAGAAAAACTGAAAAATGTTACAAATCAAGTCAGTCAGAATGTACAGTAACAAAAGAACTGAATAAGTTGGAAAACATACAGTTTTTAAATACATTTGCTCTAGAAAGTGAAGTGATATTACAGGAACATAAAAACACATTAAATGCTATTTTGCTTGCTTATAAAGGGGTCGGGTGCTTTTAGGCGCGGTTTTTTTGGCTCGCTTTTGGGGTCTAGATTTTTGGCTGATAAGTTTGCGCTCACACTTTTGGTGCACCAAATTTTTCACCAAAATAAGAATGAAAATATCAAGAGGATTACATTAAAATAAGAAGAAAATTTGAATGTTCCATCACAATACCACACCGCCAGAATCAGAAAAACACAGTCCAGCTCTGTCTTCGAAAATTCAAAAATTCTTTCGCCTGATTGACCACTGTCACCAATTAAAAAAGTTTTCATTCTCACCATTGTTTTTCATATAAAAGTTTCCATTCATTCAGATCACTAATTCACAAACATTGACAGGATTAGGAGGAAGAGGCTCAACTGATTTCTCCTTCTTTATTATTTGCTTCATTAAATCTAAATTTGGAAGTGCTCCTGAGCGGTTTGAGAAATATTCTCGTACAAGAACTATAAATACTGAAGGCTGATCTTGGCAGCTCCTCAGTCCCACTCTTAAACTAGTTTTAATAGCAGCTACTTACACTTGCTATTGAAGGCATGAGAATGTTCATTTATTTCATTTATCACTTCATTGCTTTGAGTGTGGGTACGGGCTTGCACTCATTCTATTTTCACATCTCCAAAACTTTGTACTAGGGTCCTTCTTGTTATAAAGTTTATCGTAATGATATAAAGATATCCATTATGCGTAATATTTGGGTTTATTTTTCTTACTTAGAATAAGTTCAGCCATTTCTGTAGATGGGTTCAACTCAACTATTCTAAATTCTAAACATGTAGGCGTAAATTGTTTGTACTGTGAAATTGCTGTCAAGTTAAAGAGAAACAATACAGATAGATAGCAGTTAAAGAGAAACAGAGGGATAGGCAGTTACAGAGAAACAGATAAATAAGCAGTTAGTAGTAACAGGCAATTTCTATTCTCTCAGAATAAGAGAGAGAGAGAGAGAGAGAGAGAGAGTTATTTTCTTATTTTTGGCGTGGCGCCAAAAAACTCGTCGCCAAAAACCCTGGAGCCCAAAAAACGGCGCCAAATAGAACCATTCCGTTATAAAGGTATTTTGAGCCCAACACTAATCACTCCTAAAGAATTAGAAGAAATTATTAGGTTTTGCATCATGGAAAAACACTTTCAGCCACTTGTGGAAGATGTATTCATGTACTATAATTTAATAAGTGCCAAAGTGCTTATGCAGTTATTGTAGTTGTACCTTTCAATACTAAACCAGGATCACAAACACATTAATCACTGTGTACCCATTTCCTCTGAGTGTTAATGATCAAACAATCATTCAAAAGGGAACAGTCAAGCATTTTACATTAGAAGAACATGCTCTACCTTTGTCATTCTTCAGTGATAAAACAATTTAATGAGTCTATTCTATAAAAACAAGAATATATATAATTGATAAACTTATAAGAATACTAATGCTTATCCCTGTATTCACAAAATTGTGTTAAACCAAAACCAAGAAAAAGATGTATGTACCACAAACTATAATAAACCATTCGAAGCATTTATGATTGATCAAGAAATCTTTGTATTTTCACTAAATACTGTTGTAGCTAAAATTAAATGTTACAACATTAGCACGGAAATAAGGCTTAAAAATGTTAAATCTTTTACAACAACATGTCAGTTAGTGATAGCAAACCAGTTGTATTATGAACCTCATCTTTTCACAACATATAACTTCAACAAACATGCCATATAAGAATTACTTATATAAAATAAATGACTTGTTATCTCGTTAGAATTAGGAGGCTTGAAAAATTTTAGAAATCATGTTGATGAATATTTCTACTATAAAAGAAACTGCCTCCCCAGTTTTATCATTAGTAAATCTAATGGTAATGGTAATACTGTTATTGTTGTGGTGTAGAATAGATAGGGAAATTAAATAGAAAAAGAGAGAGAGAGAGAGAGAGAGAGGAAAGAGAAAAAGTTAAGAGAGTAGAAGGAGAGAGAAATATGAGCAGAGAGAGGCAACACAGTGATAACGCCAAATGCTTTTATGCCATGGTTATCAATACGCAGATGTTTATATTGCAGTATATCGTGTTGCTCATAAAAACAGTCGTAAAATAAAATAATACCACGATTGAAGCCAAGCAAAACATGATTAGCACAGTCTAAACAAGCATAACAGCTGGTTCTATAGTCCCGCCTTTCTCCGAAGGTGTTTTCGTGGAAGTTCCAGGGAATTTGGGGTTGACCCAAGTGATATACTCCTTCAACCTCCAATCAATTATGTGTGGGAGGGGTCTTTCCTAATAATTCCTAAGATCACCTCCTATCAAGTCCTCAAGGAGATTTGAATCACACTCCACTACAGTCCTTCCAATCAGCTACTTGGAAGGGGAGGCCTTGCTGGATTAATCCTTCCAATAAGGCTAGGAAGGAGGTGGAGATTTACAGATAGCAAGTTTCCTGAGGGTTCAACGAAAGTGAGAGACCGACGAGGAGAGTGAGAGTCAGAATCCGTGTCCTTCAAGGAGCATTCCAATCGCCTGTTCCTCAAATAGACTGATTCAAGAGTATCTGCTTCTTATCGCTGTAACTTGTTAATTTTGTACTGATCTTTATAATATTAAGTACTAATTAAAGTGAAGAAATTACCATCCTGCCTCTATACGCTTTCTGAGAGATATCAATATTTAAAAGGAATAAATATACAAAGATAGTACATCATCCAGTTGATCTGGAAGGGACACCGAAAGAAACCAAGGTAAGAAGAGAAAGACTGTAAAACGCAAACATATAACGTAAAGAACGTGAAAAAGGAACAATAAAACATTACAATTGGTGTGCCAAAGTGGATCCAGAAGGCGACGAAACAAAACGGTAACATTAATGAAATTATCAGTGCAATTACTAAGTTACAGGAACGAAATTACAAAACGCAATCTCTGATTTTACGACTTATCAACAAAATATATCAGAAGAAATAAAAATACTCCAGCTAATAGCAGCTTACAACAAGAACGCCGAGTGTGAATAAAACAGTTTATTGCGCCCCGGCTAAAAATATTTTGAACTGTTACCAACAAATTGAGCAAGACGAAGTATGTATAATAAGCCAGTGTTAGCTTACATTGCATCGATGATTGAAGAAAACAACGAGACAACCTCAACAAGATTCCGGAAGCGGAAAACAACAGCGAAAACAACGCAGACATAGTGATCCTAATAGGCTAAACATTCACCACAGAACAACATTTAGCTTATTATCACGATATCAACAACACAACACAGTAAGGAATTTACTATCCACTCTCTCTCTTAATAAATAAGTGAAGATAAATTTTTTTTTTAGCATCTTGCTATAAGATTGAAAATTAAGAAAACTCTCTCTAGTGAATAAAATTCTTTTTGCAAATACCAGCATTACTCTTCTATGATAAATTACTCATATTTAAAAATAATTTAGATAGGGAATTAGCTACTTTTTACTCGTTGGTGATGATTACTTGAGTGTTATATATAATTTTGTGTACTTATTATAATGAATTTTAATGATATGATGCCCAATTTCATATAAGAATTTATTTTGAGTATTGAAAAAGGTTTTGACAGTACTTGAACTCAATAGAGAATTTAATTTTTTTAGTGATACCATAAATTGGTTTTAATCTTTTTGGTACAATATAACGAAATATTTTTTTGGGATTGATGTACTCTGAGGAAAATTTTTTTGGTGTGTGATGCAACGAGTATTTGATGAATTACTGAACACTGTTAGATTATTCATTACGACGAAGATCATCGACACTAGACGAAGTCGACTTCAAGATTCAAATTCCTAATTCATTGTAGTGCAAGGAAATACTAACAATAATAACACAAATAACCAGAACCAAAATAGTGTTAATCATTCTAATACTACTAACACAATAATAATAGTAACAATACTAATAATACCAAATAATACTCGTGACATTACAATTTTTTAATATGAACCAGGGCGGTCATTAGCAAGAATCACTTACACGCTTCTTCATGGTGGACAGGTGGATGATTCCAATCCTGACAAAAAGCAGACTCAAGCCTATACTGTAAATCATTACAGTAGATGCAGATAGTCGAGCAATTTCAGGGGAATAACAGATGAAAGAGCTAAGATAAATGAAGCCTTGTTGCTCGTCAGCTCAGAACACAGCACACAAAACTTTGAATCAACAAGTTTTAGCAAACTTAATAACTATGTAGAATTTAAAGAAATTTGTTTATCACTCTGGGAACCAGTAAATCAGACTGACGGTTTATATAACCTAACTAGATTTCTTAACCCACAATATAAAACAATTGCTAATTTGTACGCAAGCGTGGAGAATGCAATAGAGAAAATAAGCGAAGATTTAATGAAGACAGGTATTACTTTATAGGAGACAGGATCAGTTTGGGGTTATGCCCAGAAATTAGTTGAGCTACGTGCATGTATTAAATTACCTGTCATTTGGAACCATATAATATTTGAGAAGAGGAAAAGAAAGCCAGAAAAATAAAACTTGATCCCAGAAAACAAGCCTTCAAACATTGAAGACAATGAGAGAAGAAATCCAAAGGAAGAGATAATCTATCCAAGGAATTGTGGAACAACAGAAGCACAAAATGAAAGGAAAGTCAGAATAATCCTAATTTAAACTGAATAATAAATTTGTGATAATTCCATGCAGACAAGCAGGAAATAGACCAAATACCTTCCAAGGGAAATATGCCCAAAATACTAAAAGAAAATGGAACTAGATCAAAGGAAGAAACAATCTAACAAAGAGGACCACACAAACCTTATAGGATATGGTCACAAACTCAAACACAAACACTTCAACCCAAGTGAACTATTCCGCCAAGGGCGAGACCCAAGACAGCTCTGGCAACTAAGTGGTATACAAATCATTTTACAAATGAGTGTAGAAAACCTAGAATCTGCACGGCTTGTAAGAAAATAGGACATTTAACAAAGAATTGCTGGTTTAAACACAAGAAGGAAATAAAGAAATAGTTGAATTAAGTAGTAACTGGCCAGCATCAAATAAGTCTTCAAATCAATGACAACTTATCCTTACCCAGAATACCACAAGAAAGTCCTTCAAGAAGATAAAAATTAAGAGAAGAATTAGCAAATAGGAGAAGGAAGGTTCATCCGCACTATCCATATTGCAGAGTAAAGAAGTAGCATTTTCCAAGTGATCCAAGAAGAATCAGAAAGGATTTACCTATCATTAAAATTCCAATACAGAATAAATTATGTACTGTCCTTATGATTCAGGTAGTACTGTAAGCATAATAGATAAACACACATTAACAAGTTACTTAGGCTAAAGAAACGCTAATTCAGGTCAAAGCAAGATAATAAAAGGAGTAGCGTGGGTAAAAACAGATAAAAAGTTTAGGGGTAATGTGAATTTAGAAATAGACTCTTTTCAATACATAAACTGTTGAAAGTTTTATAGTTCTAGAAGACAGGTTCTTTCTCCCCGCACAGGTGTTGTTTCTATATAAATTAATAGAAATGTGGAATTATACTGAATTGCCGAGAAATGAAGGATTAACGTTACACAAGATAATAAAAGAGTTGCAGAGCTTTTACGCTTGAAGAAGAAAAAGCCTACCCAAATCTGATCAATTTGTCTGAGATTTACTTCAACAAGCTTACAAAGACATACAGAAAATAACTTTATCATCAAGAGAACAATCAAATTAAAATGAATGGTAACGGAAAGGAGGAATTTCAAAATTACAGACTATGAAAGATAAGATGTGCACATCCAGAAATTATACCTCCAACAAAAGAAGTGACCCAGAAATAAATAAAGGTGATCTCCAGTGTTCTGAATATGACATGAATAAGACATTTATGAGGATAATTATGCAGAGAGATAAATACAGAACATATAGCAATGTAGTAATCAGCTATGATAATGAAGGGAAATTAGTAAATGAGGTACTGTTGTTAAACAAAATAAATAAAGTAGATATAAATGATATAATAGCAGTAACTGAAGAAACTAGTATAGATGCTTCTTAACATTGTTACTTGCAGAAACAAAAGATGAGGGAAGTATGTTGTGTAAGCACTGCTGATGATAATAAAGTACAATTAATACTAAACAGACAGGTAATTTTGCATCCAAAGTGTTTAACAAAATACATCTAAGGAAAAAGAAGAGATAGGAGTTAAAGATGTCTTCTTTACTAAAATGAAGAGTTACCAGAATTTGTCAGAATGATAATTCTTTAGTCCACATGAAGGGAGATACTTGTGAAGTTTATGTCCAGAACTACCAGATAACAAACTAACACTTTATGCAGGCATTATCTTTGTAAAGGAATACCTATTAACTATCCATTACTAACATTAGAAGAAGAAGCATTTTTCTCTGTAACTGGTCAAACATCTGAATAAAGCAAAGAAGTGAATAAAACAGATTTTCCAGAAAAACAAAGATAGATTAATTCAAGTATTAGAAAATACAGAGATGTAATAGCAATAGAAGGAGATAAATTAGGTAGAACAAATGTCCTAAGGCATAAATTGTATTAGATGATGGAACAAACCATTCTTTATTCCTAATTACAGATTACCAATAAGCCAAAGACCCATAGTTGATAATTTGATAAAGAAATGAAGAAAGATGGGGTGTCATTCCTTCTAAATCTCCATATAATTCTCCATTACTTGTTCCAAAGAAAGATGGAAATTGAGACTTGTGGATAGACTATAGAAAGTTAAATTCCAACACCATCCCCGATAGAATGCCAATGCCAGTGATTCAAGATATGTTAGCTCAAAGTTAGAGGTGCAAGGATATTTTCATCTTTAGATTTATTTCTAGTGGATACTCAAGTACCTTTAGACGAAGAGTCAAACCATTCACAGCCTTCAGCACAATAATAAGGAACACTTGCACCTGTCATGCCATTTGGACTCACTCTCTCATTCCTTAACGCTTGTTAGATTAATGCTTCAAATAGGGGATATAGAAAATGCTGTAGTTTACTTAGATGATGTTATCATTTTTAGCAAAGATTTAGAAAGTCACCTCAAAACATTAGAAATAGTCTTGGAAAGATTAAGAAGAGCAGGATTAAAAATCAAATTGAAGAAATGTCAATTTAATGAAATCTTGGAATACTTAGGACATGTAATTAGTGAAGATGGTCTGCGAATGCAAGCAGGCAAGATAAAAGCACAGTTGAATATCCAGCTCCTACCAATTTGAAAGCATTGAGAAGATTCCTAGGAAGGTAGGTTATAGACCTTTCATTGTTACGCATACAATAGCCAAACCATTAACAGAATTAACAAAGAAAGTATGTCAAATATGAATGGAATAAAGAACAAGAGACAGCCTTCCAAACACTAAAGAGAAATGACCAGGAATCCCACTAGTCTACCCAGATTTCTCAAGGACTTTACTTAGCCTATGATGCATCAAGTACTGGGCTAGGGGCTGTATTATTACAAAAGGACAAACAAGAATGAGAGCAGTATTATGCCGTAGAGTTTTGAATGCTGCAGAGAAAAAATTATAGCACAATAGAAAGAGAATGCTTAGCATTATACTGGGGTTCAAGGGAAATTTAGACATAATTTTAGGACATAAAGTCACTGTACTTACTGATCACAAACCAATTTGTGATTTGTTTAAGAAGAGAACTTTACAAATAACATGAAGTTCAATAGATGGTTCATTAGTGTACTAGAATTTGTACCAGAATTCAGATATATCCCAGGAAAATTCTAATACACTAGTAGATGCACATCCAGAGCCCAAGAAGAAACAGAGAAATGTATTACCACTAATACTTTTTGTTTTAGCTGTCATGGTAGATTTAGATTTGGAAAGAGTACAAATACAGCAAGGAATGGATACAGAAATCAGCATATAATAGACAACTAATGACAGATGAATCTTAAAACCTGATTTTGTTTTAATCAATGGATTACTGTATAAAAGACCAACAGAGAAGAATGGTTATTCTTTACTATACATCCCTAAAACACTAATCAGAGAAGTTTTAGAACTAACACACTCATACAAGTTAGCAGGACATCCAGGAATCAGCATAACTAGAATCCTAACCAGAAACTATTTTTGTCCCATTAGTGAGGATGCCAAGAACTTGTACAAAATTGTGTAGTTTGTAACGACCATAAAGGTAACGTAAATCTTAAAGCTCCACTTGAAAAATATCCATCAGAATTAAATCCATTTCAAGTAGTAACTATGGACTTTTTAGGTCCATTTCCAAGGACTATTAGAGGAAATAAACAAATATTAGTCTTCTTAGACTATCTAACTAGATATGTAGAAATCGTACCAGTAAGAAACAGAGATGCAGCCACAGTAGCAGAAGCTCTTAAATCTAGAATTATCACAAGACATTCATGTCCACAAGTTCTTCTTTCTGATAATGCTGCTGAATTTACTAGTGATCTTTTAAAGAAAATATGTGAATTTTATGAAATAAATAAGTGTCAAATAACCGCTTATAAACCAAGTTCTAATGGAGCAGTAGAACGAACTAATCGTAAAATAAAGGATATCCTGAAAACTTTAGTGAGCCCACGGACAGAAGATTGGGACTTAGCAATAGAAGACGTACAGTTCACATTGAATAATACTGTAAATGAGACAATAGGAGAATCCCCACATTATTTGCTATATGGTTATCAGAAAAGAATGCCTAACACATTATTAGACGATGCAACACCACCCAGACATACTTATAACTATGATGACTATGTTGCATGGAAAACCAGACGTACTTACGAGACAATCATGAAAACAAGGACAAAATTAAAAGAGGTTCATAACACTCATGCCAAATATTATAATAAAAGTACCATTAAACCAGACATTACAGTAGGTACTCAAATTTATGTACAAAATCATGTTCTAGAAGGGCCAAATGTAAAGGTTTCTCCCAAGTTCACTGGACCATATAGAGTTGTAGAAGTGTTAAAATTAAAAAACAAGCTAAATATAGAGTAATTAATGAAAGTGATCTAAAGGAAAAAGTAGTTCACTGGAATCATATAAAAGTAAAGTGTAAAAACAGATCCATGGTCCACTGAAGTTATAGATAACATAAGACATGAAAATGCTGTAGATAATGTTGTAAACAAAAGATAAATCTAATAAAGTTAATATCTGTAAATTAATATCTAGTAAAATTGACATTACATCAGTGCTTATCATGAAATGAAAAGATGTCATAAAAATATAATGTAAAAGTGAAAATAACATACCATAAAAACTAATAATGTAATGTATGTAGTAAACCTATATATAATATTTTGCTATGTAGATGTATAACAAACTGGAGAAAAAATGGCAGCAACAAGAGGACATATATAAATAAATTATAATATAAAATTCATGAATAAAAAATAAAAATGTTATTAATCAAGTCAGAAACAAACATTACAAAAGAATTATAAGTAACAGATGAACAAATACATTTATGACCTAAAATTAAGTGGAAATTAGAGGGCATAATTAGTGATTTTTTGGAAAGGACATTATACCCTATGGTAAAAATTATAATTTGATAACCAAAAATTAAGAATGAAAATATCAAAATTTACCTTTTAAAAAAAGAAATGTTGAATAATGATAAAAGACAATATCTCAAACCAATTAAATTTTGCATTAGAAGAACAGACTAATGATGTCAATTACTGATGCTCATTAAATTGTATACTTTTGAAAATAAAGGATTATTTGCAACCTGACAACCTGTCAAATTTGACATTAAATCAATCAATAAAACATGATTTTGTTTCCATTATAGTAGAACAGCTTTTTAAAAAGTTAAACAGTCAAAAAAAATTTCAATAATTCATGCTTTTGAAAGACTGCTTTAGTTATTTTCACAAAAATTATATTATGAACCTTGTACTTTAAATAGAACAGATAAAATTATGAAGACTGGAAAAATTTAAACTAAGTCTCAGCAAGAAAAAAACAAATTACATAAATTTTAACTATTACAAAATCAAAAAATAAATAAAATAAAGTGTTTGGCAACTGAAAAATTTTAAAATTGGTATTATAACAAAATAAAGAATGAATAAAAATGATTCTTAAATAAAAGAATTTGCTTTTTCTTAAAATTTGCCAAAAAATATTGATTATTGCCAAAAAATTAACATAAAAACCAATTTTGCATTTGTTATATAAATATATATTATTATATGAGCCCAACACTAATACTCCTAAAGAATTAGAAGAAATTATTAGGTTTTGCATCATGGAAAACACACTTTCAACTTAAATACTTGTGGAAGATGTATTCATGTACTATAATTTAATAAGTGCCAAAGTGCTTTATGATAAAATTATTTTAGTTGTACCTTTCAATACTAGGATCACAAACACATTAATCACTGTGTACCCATTTCCTATGATAATTAATGAAAAAACAATCATTCAAAAGGGAACAATCAAGCATTTTGCATTAGAAGAACACGCTCTACTATTGTCATTCTTCACTGATAAACAATTTAATGAGTGTATTCTGTTAAAAGAACAAGAATATATATGTAATTTTGATAACCTGTATAAGAATACTAATGCTTATCCCTGTATTCAAGAAATTGTGTTAAACCAAAACCAAGAAAAAGATGTATGTACCACAAACTATGATAAAACATTTGAAGCATTTATAATTGATCAAGAAATCTTTGTATTTTCACTAAATACTGTTGTAGCTAAAATTAAATGTCACAACATTAGCACAGAAATAAGGTTTAAAAATGTTAAATCTTTTACAACATCATGTCAGTTAGTGATAGCAAACCAATTATATTATGAACCTCATCTTTTCACAACATATAACTTCAACAAACATGTGCCATATAAGAATTACTCATATAAAATAAATGAATTTAAGTTGTCTCAGTTAGAATTAAAGAAGCTTGAAAATTTGAACTATGTTGATGAATATTTCTACTATAAAGAAACTGTCTCCCCAATTTTATCATTAGTAAATCTAATGGTAATAGTAATTACTGTTATTTTGTTTATCATAATAGTGAGAAATCTTATCAGAAAAATACAAGGGATATTGACAGAACTCAATAATAACAATAATTAAAAATTGATGTTAACATTAATTGTTACATAATAATGATTTCATATGTTTATTGTCCATATGTTCATTTAATATACTTATGAATTGACATACTTATAATTTGATGTGTTTGATATTTTAATATGATTATTTTTTTGGAGAATGTTTTGATGAACTTATGTCTTTTCCTCCACAATTGGAGAAACAATTTTTATTATATCCATTATTATGTTTTATTGCCAGTTTAATTATTACTGTTGTATCCATTTTATTATGTTTAATTAAACATTGAAGACAATATTTGGTAGGTGACCGAGTTATGTAATGATAGTTAGGAGAATATTAATTATGAATAGCATAAATATAAGAGAGAGAAAAAGAAATGAGAGAGAACCAGTGATAAAGAAAGAGCATGAATAATAATGAAACAAGACAGAGAGAGAGAGAGAGAAAGTATATTTTAGTTTAACCAGACCACTAAGCTGATTAACAGCTCTCCTAGGGCTGGCCCGAAGGATTAGATTTATTTTACGTGGCTACGAACCAACTGGTTACCTAGCAACGGGACCTACAGCTTATCCAAACCACATTACGATGAGAAATGAATTTCTATCACCAGAAATAAATTCCTCTAATTCTTCATTGGCCAGTCGGGGAGTCGAACGCTGGTCCAACAGTGTGCTAGTCGAGAGTTCTACCCACCCCTCCAATGAAGAACTCAAATTGAGAAAAATGATTAACGAAGCAGAGGGGATAACAACACTTCCTGTGTTGTGATTGCGTAGCCAAAACACAGCCGCAAGTTTAATCTATGGAAATCATTAAGGAATGTTTACCCGTCTCACCTGTGTGCTTACCGTTCCGCTCTTGCCAGAAACTAAGACTTCTGGTGATGTCATAAGTCCCCGCCTTCATAGGAGGGATTAATTCATTTAATTACACCCAAAAGGACGTCATTAGATAAGTTCCAATCACTTAAGACATCTACAAGGGTGGGACAAGAAGCAATGGTCTGCCTATTGTGGGATGGACTTTTCCTCTTTGAAAACCTTCAAATAGGCAAGGAAGGAAGGAAGAGAAGCAGAACAGAAGAGAACCAAAAGGTAGAGAGAAGCAGAGAGACGATCCAAGAGCCTCACCAGTTGTGGGTTGAGAAGAAAGCAAGGCTCACACTTCTATTTGTATTCATACTACTTAACTTGTATATATATTCAACTTGTATATGTGGTGTTATTTTTACTAGTGTGATAATGAAGTAAGAAAACTACACTGTCTTCCTAAAACCTCCTGGGAGTCAAATGCTTCTATAACAACAAAGCCAGAAATGATAAAGCAACTAAAGGAAATAATAAACGTCTTTGCATGGGCAATGAATAAAATAAATAATACGAAAGGAACAGTATAACAGAAGGTGGTAAATTGAACTACAAAGTATTAAAAAGGATTTTGACAAAGGAAAAATCTATTTCTGGGGAGGGCCTGTGTCACCCGGTGAAAAGTCCATTCAGCACTTATTTCTAGGTAATTCCGTTGCTAGATACCAGAGAAAAGCTAAATGTAAAGCTGGGGTTACTACCCCAGAGCGAGCTCCAAGAAATGGAGTCGTGTATGGTAAAGGGTGAGATTGTCACAATCACGGGACCCTGCCCTATAAAGATTCCCAATGTCAAAAGTCCCAACGAGAGAGTGCCGATACAAGCCCATGCACTACTCATGGGACTGTACACAAGGCAATACTAGCCGCATTCCATGTTAGCACCCACCCCACTAGAATGATGTTTACCATGGGAGGAGAGAATGAAAAACAGGGTGGGTCACCAGGTGACACGGGCCCCTCCCAGAAATAGATTTTCCTTTGTCAAAATCTTTTTCTGGATCGGGTCCCATGTCACCCGGTGAAATAATAACAGAGAAATAAATATCATTCTTACAGTATAAAGACAATGAATTGATTGTAAAGGGAATAACTTAGGCAGTGAAGGGAAAGTGACCAAGAATCAGAAAGGGAATCAGAGAGGACAGCGTTCCTTGCTTACGTAGGGAATTTAAGAGCTGCTAAAGATTTCAAACAGAGATGTTGAAAACTAGGGGAGAATTCCACCCTGAACATTTGGTAAGGTCCTCGAAATTCATGTAATGAAAATAATTAATGTAAGTGGCCACTGCTCTAATATCATGAGCGTTGGAACTAATCCTGAAAAGGCTTGTATTAAGAAAATACAAAACTTGCTGCCTAATAGCAGACACAACGACAGTGACAGTACCCCCCCCCCTTTTCTAATAAAGAGAGGGCCTGACAAAATTGTGAGGTCCTGTCTAAATAAGCCTGTAAGGAATAAATTGGGCACAGAGACAGACCTTGTGAAAGAGGAGTACTTTCCGAGGTGACCACCGAAAATGAGGACCTTCAACTTCAGCTAGAAAGTTAGGGTGAGGAATTCGCAGCACTACCCTGATGGGGGAAACCAAAATGGTTGGTTCCACTAGACAGGGTAGACAGTACAGGAATACTAGCACTAGAAGCTAAGCTGATTAAAAATTAGGGTCTTCCCCAACAAGGAAAGGTAAGAACAAGATGATTGTTGGTTACCGAAGCTAACTTCGATACATTACTCAAAGACCAGGAAACCGAATGTGGACGGAGTACAGGTCTCAGACGGACACAGGCCTTAGGGAAGCTAAGGGCCTGTGAGCCTGATTTAAACAAAACACTTTCCTTGGGGCCGATGCGGCTGCATCATTACTGTAGCTTCAAAAACTATGTGAAGAGTGCTAGTTACTTAACTGCAGAATCACACTGCAGCAGAGTAGAATCCCTTGTCTGATTTTAGGAAGACAGTAATAACAGGACCAATACCAGTTTCTTCCTAAACTGTAAATTTCACAAAAACCACAAAGCCAGGGTACCAGAACTTTGAGGAGGCTGACACAGGCTGAGCTTATACCAGTCGTGGCAGTTTGGGTCGAAGAACTGGAGCACGAAGGTTTCAACCCCAGAAGGAGTGGAAACCAGCTGGCTTCCGGCCCGTTGGGAGTTACTAGACCTACTCAACCTATGAATGTTCTGAACTTGTGAAGGACTAAAATAACAGGTTCACCGGGGGGAGCAGATAAACTAACTTCCACCCATTCAAACCTAACGACACTGTGTCCGTGGAGAGAGCGAGAGGGTCCAGGTTGGGGGGCCACACAACAAGATAGTTTGTGGCTGAATTGGGTTGCAAACAGACCTACTCCAAGGTCCGGAAATAGACCGCAAAACTACCTGAATGACGACCCGTCTAAGGACTATTCCAACACCAGGGGGGAGGCCCTGGATAGGGAAACTGTAGCGATCTTTTGGACTCCCACGAGAAGGGTGGTAGACAGATGCCACTTGTGTCTGATTGCTATGGAGAAGATAGAACCATAACTTAATTGATTCGATTCGACTCCGAACCCACTTGATTACGCAGCGCACTACTGCTGCGTTGTTCAGAACCAGCCGTAAATGAATCCTCCTGGGAGGAAGAAGTTTTTCCAAGGGCAGGAAGACTGCCACAGCCCCCCAAAGCATTGATATGGAACTGCCGGAACGCGGCCGACTAAGTTCCATGTACATCATGGAGCCAAAAATATCCACCCCACCCGCTCAGAGAGGTGACGGTGTGGAATACTGAGGCCGGAGGGGGAAGCTGAAGAGGAACTGACTTCGATAAGCTCTTGACTGTTGCACAAGGTCGGAGGCCCTTGTTCAAATAGGAGGAATCAGGAAGACACGTCCCTGACTCTGCTATACCCTGTTTATAAACTCCAGCTTTGACTTCAGAAGGAGAACCGTTACTGAAGCAAACTGAAAAGAGCCCAAGACCTATTCTTGGGCACGGCGAGAGGTACGTTTGTGTTGATGAAAGGCGTGGTTGCCCTTGCTATCTCCTCCCACTTTCACTGGATTCGCAACCACTGAAGGCTACCCTCTGGAATCAGGCGGGATCCCTTCCTGTGTACTTGAAAGCCCAGAGACTTCAGAAAGCCGATTATAATGGGCGGCAATCTCCGGCAATCCTCGACGCTCGATGCCCAAATGAGCCAGGCGACTAGATATATGGCTAGCATTACCTTCTAATACCGGAGCTGTTGAACTACGGTACCGTTCAAACTGGCGAAGATTCTGGGGGCTGCATTGAGGAGGGCATGAACCTGGGGGGAACCCCTGTTCCCGAGCCTGAATCCCAAGAAGGAAGAGGACCTTCCTGCAACTAAGACGTGATAGGAAGTGTCGGAAAGGCTTACAGAGGTGGTTACGGCTCCACGGTGCAGCAGGATCCGAACCTACAAGACTGTAAGCAACCGAGACTTGTCGCATTGAATGAGGAATATAAACGGGACAAGTCTGGAAATATTTTCCGGCGGAAGGGCACTCCTTTGGCAGACTGAAAAAGTCTGCCTTGCGATTACAAGTGTCTCGCTTTCTTAATGCCAGATCCCTTAACAGATCTTCCATAAAAACCTCCAGAACCCTGGCCGGTAACTGACAGAACCGGATTGGGGGAGGGGGACAAACAGTCTAGCTCCACCCCAGGCCTTTGATAACTATACTTTGGGCCCAGGGACTGAAGTTCCACTGGCCTCGAAAGTGGTACAGCCTCCCGCCCACCTGAGAAATACCACTGGGAGGAGGCTTGCTTGCCTCCCCTGGAGCCTCTGCCTTCCCAAATTCTCGGAGAGGAGCAGGATGCTTCCCTGCCCTGTGATAACCCTGAGGGTTCAGTGCCTCTGGCAGAATGCCTAGTGAAAATTCTTTCCCTGGGTTTTCGTATGAAGCAATGAAAACCCTGGCGAAGACATATAGGGGAGGCGGAGACATGTGGGGGAGCCACTAGGGGCTGATGTGATGGCTGAACCAGCACACATCGAGGTGGAGGCTGGGAGTGAGAGGCTGACGGATGTACAGGGGCAGGAACCTGAAGAGCCTGCACCACTGCCTGAGCAGGGGGGCGTTTGAACTACATGAACTTTTTGCCGGACTTGGGATAGGGTCCGGCAAGTTCAGATTGTTTCCGCTTGTAGGGTAGACCCCAACGAGAACGGAGGCTCTGATTAACATTAGTAGCCCCGGACAGACCGTAACAACGCCCACCTGGGGAAAAGATTAATTCCCCAGGTGAAACTGTTCATAAGCTTTTTCGGCTCAAGGCGTAACGAGGCTGCTGAAAGATGTGTTTTCAGCTGTCCAGCCGGACTGTGATGAAATTAAACAGGTCCTGCAGAAAACCTGACAAGAGGGATTTTATCAGGACCCGAAACAATGAACCGCTATTATATACCACAGACATTGTTCCCGTTAAAGTCAGTTCCAGGACCTGGCAAGCCCGTCCTTAAACCTTGTTTCAGCTTCCGGGAATCGACTCCGGAAGCTGAGGGAGCTGTACGCTGAATAAATTAGAAGCGTATTCCGTGGTTAGAAGGATCACAGTGAACGTACCTGTGGGATTTGCCTCCCAGAGATGTGTCAGAGGTTTACTTCCGAAATAAGCCTGTTAATAAGAGGGGCTACATTCGGAGCACAAGGGGTAGAAGCAGGTCTCTCAAAGAGAACACGGTAAAGACCCCTTTAGCTGGCGTGAGCTTGAAATTCTCCGCCTGCCACTCCGTTACAATTCTCAACAGAGACGATTGTGCTCAGTCCCTAGGGAAGAGGGTTTCCTTAGGGATCTTGTCAGATAGATACCATGCTCTTCATCCAGTTTGGCAAAACCTGGATAAGGGGATACCAGACCGGAAGGGAAGAGATGCAATTCCGCCAACCTCCGTGTGCCCACACCCTCGATAGAAGGGTACCTTCATGCTGGGAAGCATAGAGGGTTAGACGCCAAAGGTTCCCCAGACCGAAGGGGAAAAAGGGGAGGAGGGGTCCGGAACAGAGTAGAATTCCGGAACGGGCAGGATTTTGCAGGTGATCCGCTGTTAATGAATCCTAAGATTAATACCTATGGGATTTAAGCTCCTGGGGAAAGGAAAGCACGGACCCATGAAGCAGATAGTTGGTTAGATAGTTTTGATAGTTGTCAATGACCCTCATGTCGAGCTCCTTATAAGGAGACCCGTAAAGAGTCTGCAACAAAGGAAGGAGGGGGTAACCGCCTTACTCTGCTTGGGCCGTGTCCCTTTCCAGAAGACGAGGACTAACTCGTAGACGGCATCGGACTAGATATCCGTGATGTCCTCGAGGGGGCCCCGGAGCGGGTCTTCTGGGTTTTAAAAAGGTCTTTCTTTGACTGATTTCACCTTAGGGATGGTAGACCAGGAACCGTCCAAAAGGGATGAGGATCAAACGAATCCCCGAAAGGAAAAGAAGCAAAAGAAGGAAGAGAGCTAAGCGGAAAAGTTCGTCTCACTTACTCCCGAGCTAAGCAGAAAAGGTTTGTCTCACTTATTCCTGCACCTACTTATCGCTCCGGGACGATGTTCACAGGTTCGGGAACGAGACTGAAGGCCGCAACGTCTTTAGTAAACCCTCCGAAAATAGCTAACTTATTTTAAGAAGACCGGGTCATCTCTCGGACCCCCAGTCAAAGGCAGCAACTTCTTCAGCAACTGGCGTTGAGAACTGGGCGCCGGGAAAGGAACATTACAAACGTCCACCGAAAGGACATAGGAATTTCCGCCTCTATGATCGCCCGGAGCTGCTGACCCCGGACTAGAGGGTGTGAAGCATTAAGAGTTACGAGACTTCCAAAACACCCGGCCTCCGGGAGGGGGAAAAGGACCCCAAACACCGGAGGAGCAACTATTAATAAGTCACATGAGACGGAGTTTGGCGGAGGAAAACCGATAGGTGTATACGAAACCTACCGATTCATCAAGAATCTTGCCCGGAGAGAGCTCAAACACCGAAGGAGCGACTATTAATAAGCCATACGAGGCGGAGAGTGGCGGAGGTAAAACCGATAGGTATATATGAAACCTACGGATTCAAAAAGTACCCTGCTCGGAGAGAGCATAGCGTACATCGCAACCATCCGGGTGCCAAACTATTAAATCTCCGACACAAACCGCGACCGAATGGGAACTACAGACTCCGTGACTGCTGGCTTGTTGCAGGATAGCGGAGCATTCCTGCACTTAACAAAACCAGCTGAAAGCGTATGAGATATGAGTATGCTGGAACGGATGCCGGAGCAGAGTACCGTAGCAGCAATTTAGCCTAGTCAGACCATGAAAACTCCCAGAGTAAACCGGAGAGAAAACCGGACTAACAGACCAAATCTCATAGACACAAAAACAGAGTCAACGGAAACATTCGGAGCGACCATGTTTAAAAATATGTGACGGATACAAATATAGTGGGAAGGTTATGAACTGTTCGGAGGAAAACCCCGGGCGCACTCAGTGATAGCGGTGGGGATAAACACCGACCGCTAAACACTATCCGAACAGAAAGTTAGCCAAATGGAGGGGGAGGAGGGGGAAAAAGTAAGCAAAACAGAAGACAGTTAGGCGGAAAACGCTAACTGGCCTCATATGAGATCCCAACAGCAAGGTGCGGACTGGCACCACGAAGGGAAACAGTCGACGTTAAAGGAAGGGGAGGGAAGGATAGGCCAGGAGGTTTGCAACCCAAAGTAGCGACCAGGGTGGGACAGCACTCCCAGGCGCCCAGAGATCTCATACGTTCCTCGCTATGTGAGCTGTGTTGCACGACAAGAGCGAGAGAAAAGGGGAGGAAGGGCAAAAACCTCTACGGCCAGGAGAGCAAAGAAAGGTAAATGGAGTGTGAACAGGAGTGGGGAGAGCACTCCCGGTCACCTCTAGGTCCAGGTGAGGTGCCAACCGATAAGGTTAGACACTCAACACCGAGGACAAACCAATCAATGCAGAGGAAGGGGATGTAGGCTACAGCACAAAATAAGGATAAAATGCTCTCAAGCCTTGGTAAATTAACAAACCTTGAAAACGAACCAAGGGGAGAGAGAGCAAAGGGATTGGGTAAAAGGGGAAGAAGGGGTTTCTCGAACAATAATTTATAGTTGGTAAGCAACCCAAAGAAGGATTGAACTAGGATAGGCTACGCAGGTAAACCCTTGCTATTCCAGCTTAACCTATTAGGAACATTAGCCTAAGTGAAAAGCCGAAACAGGGAGAGGGTGGACGTAGGCTATATACCCAAGCCAAAACCAAACAAAGGGAAGCACCAGACATAAAACTCATACGTACAGATCGAGATCCGTGATTGAAACGGATCGAGATCGCCCCTAACGTTTTTTCCCGAAGGGAAAAAAGGCTATAGCCAAACCTAGGCTAACCTAACTGAGGCGATGCAAAGGAAGGAAGCCTAGGAGAGGATAAAGGCTAACTAACCAACCCAAAATAAATATAAAATAAATACATAATATAACAGAAAATTATTAAAAGATACATGTAGGAGGATAGGCAGTCCCAACACGACATGAACGTGAAGGGAAATGGCCGACCTCCAGTTATGAGCAGTTGTAAGCTGTAACTCGCTGTAAGTCGCCATAAACCTAGTTAAGGTGCTGTAAGAACCTATTGTTTTATGAATACAGTAAACCCCCATGTTCGCAGTCTCACAATTTGCGGACTCATGTATTCGCTGATTTCTCTGTGGAACGTATATACCCATTATTTGCTGAAAATTTGCCCGTTCGCGGTATTTCTCACTGAGAAATGTTCACTAATTACTGTATTTTCATATTATTTTCATGACTAAATGCACTTTTTGTGATAAAACTTAAAATACCCAGGCACAACCATTTTTAGAGGGCTTTTTGTGTTTAAACTATCAAAATAGGCATTTCTAAGTGTTTTTAGAGGGTTTTAAGTATTCGCAGATTTTAGCTATTCGTGGGGGATGTGGTACACATCCCCCGCGAATACGGGGGGTTTACTGTACAGTATGTCCAGTATCATTCTAACAGCGCTTATGGTGCCATAACTCACTGCAACGGCGCCTTAAACCTAGTTATGGCATAGTGGGCACCATAAGAATAGCGCATCGCGGAAGTGGCAATGCGCCGTTAGATTATGGTGATATTTGAAAAGCGCCGTAAGATCAAATCGACGTATGTTGATGTCGCCATAAATTGAGGGTGCACTGTAATTTTTAATCTTGTAGTTGATGTTTATGAAAAGAGTTCAATTAGTCTCAGGAATTTTAATTTTTAAAAAATGGCCTTTATGAGCTGAGTTCACCCTCATGATTGATTTTTTATTTAATGGGACTGGAAAATGTTGAAACATATGCTGTAATATAATGAACATTTCAAAATTTCAGGTCTGGAATATCTGTGCATGAGCAGAGAAACTTACTGGTAAATGGATTGCATTCAAGTTCTCAGGGTAACCAAAATCATGGAGGAGGTGGGAGTACTGGAGGTAGTTCTTCTGGTAGCAATGGGGGTGGTAACAAAAATGATGAAGATGAAAAAAAAGGAATGTTGGCTAAAGCAGCCTTGTGGATGCTTACAGCATATATGTTCATAGCCATCATTTCTCTTCTGTTTCCTAGTAGCAATCAGCCAGAGGTAAGAAAATTGTAAAAATAAATATATTTGTTATATTTAGTAATCTTTTAATGTTATACTTTTATTTCCATTGAAAATGCGTCTGAAACCATTGTCAAGTAACTCCTTAGTTAATAATTAATATAACTTTAGCGTGTTTTAAACTTGGATTAAAGATCCACATTAATATATTGAATTTTTAGATCTTTTTTTTATTAGGTATACAAATCAGAGCCTTTTACAGTATATAGGAGTGCTCCTCAGCACAACCCCTCTCAATGAGAACATGTCTTATTATGGTCACAGGGATTTTGCATAATGTTTATACAGTGTACAGGTCAACCAATAACTAATCTGGCATCACTGGGATCTTCAGGGCACCGGATTAGTGATTTTGCTGGATTACAGACTGGTTAGGTTAGAATACATCTAACCCAACAGTTAACCACCTCATCCTACCTTTAACATACCGTACAAGTTGGTTAATAAGGAAGAAAGAAATATTAAATAAAATCAAGTGAAATTTTAATGAAGCACGGGCAAAATAAATGATATACATAATTCTACTGACTTACACAAGAAAATTCATCACTGCCATTTCCATTTCCAAGGTGAAGAGCTGGAATTTGCAACTAAGCACATTTACATGTCTTGAGGTGAAGCACTGTCAGGATATTTTATGCTGTTCTCGTCTATATTTTTACTTTATTATCTCATTTTTTATTTTTAAAACCCAAATGGTAACCGCAATCGTGTGTAGGGTACGTATGAATGCACAAGCTCATTCGCTGGCATTGGGGAACTTGCTACAGTTTGTTTTGGTTTGTGTTGTTACCCTTATGATATTTTTTATTTGTATTTTGTGCTATTAATATTTTTACTGTATTTTCTCATTTTTTATGTTTACACCACCGAAAGATAAACACAGTCATATGCATAGGGTACGTATGAATACACAAACTCATTCACTGGCATCGGAGAACTTGCCACTGCTTCTATTGTTTCATGTTGTGACACATATGATTTTGTTATTTATATTTTATGCTATTCTCATTTATATTGTGATACCTTGGTACTTGTTGTTAATTGGTTCCAGAAGGCATGGCAAGTGCCAAAAACAACAAGTACCCAACGAATTTTTCCCATAAAGTATAATGTAATGTGAATTCATTTGTACCAGACCACCTCAGACTATGCCATTTTAAAAGGCATTTTTGCGATGATGGGCTAGTATATTACTTTTATACAACATAAATAAAATGGGTTTTGACTTAGGAAAAACCTATTTTTGGTGGTCACTGTTGAGCCCTCAAGGAGTTAACCCCCCATGGTGTGCCAGCACTCCCTAGTATGTAAGGAAGTCTGAGTAAATGTATTTATTGTATGTATGTGTTTCAGTATGAAAGGATATGCCTATGTACAGTTTTTAATTTAATTTTAATTTATTCATCATTATACGGAATGATCTATTGGGTCCTAGCGCTTGACTTCAGGCCTGGACCTAGTATTTTAATCAAATCCTTCTGGCCAGCCCTATGAGAGCTGAAAGTCAGCCCAGTGGTCTGGTTAAACTACTTTAATAATAATAATAATAATAATAACAATAACAGGCAGTCCCCAGTTACCGGCGGCTTCGGTTATTGGTGATGCAGTTTTACAGCGCTTGTCTAGCGACAACAATAACCGGATTTTCGACACCGGTCTCAAGTTATCGGCGCCAATCCCCGGTTATTGGCACAAATACCACCGATTTTTGGTAATCGTCAAGCTGTCAGGGACGGAACCCCTGCCAATAACTGAGGACTGTATGTATATAATATATATACAGTATGTATATACAGTAAACCCCCCGTATTCGTGTTCTCATGGTTCGCTGTCTCACGCATTCGCGGGTTTCTCTGTGGAACATATCTAGCCATCATTCGCGGAAAATTCGCCCATTCGCGGTATGTTTCACTGAGAAATAATCACTAATTACTGTATTTTCATATATTTTTCATGAATAAATGCACTTTTTGTAATAAAACTATTAAAACACTCAGGTATAAGCATTTTTACAGGGTTTTTCTTGGTTTAAGCTATCAAAATGGACAGTTCTAAGTGTTTTTAGATGGGTTTTAAGCATTCTTGAGATTTGACCTATTCGCGGGGGTGTGGGACGCATCCCCCATGAATACGAAAAACTGTTCACTGTATATGCAATAATATATATACTATATATATATATATATATATATATATATATATATATATATATATATATATATATATATATATATATATATATATATATATATATATATATATATATATATACATACTATATATATATTATATATATATAAATATATTTCTTGCTAAAATCAATTTATTCCAGCGTTGTCCGACCTGTGTCATAAATTACAAAAAATACAAATTTAAATTTAATTAAATTAAGCACAATGGAGCAAAATAAAAAAAAATAAAAATAAAAATAAAAGGTGAAATAACCATTCAGCACTTATTTCTAGGTAAAGCTATTGCTAAATATACCAGAGAAAAGCTAAATGCCAAGCTGGAGTTACTACCCCGTTTTACATATTCTAGAGTGAGCTTCATGAAATGGAGTCGTGTATGAGAAAGGGTGAGATTGTCACAATCACAGGCCTCCGCCCTGTAAACATTCCCAATGTCAAAAGTCCCACCGAGTGAGGTGCCACCTGTTACAAACCCCAGCACTTATTTCTAAATACCAATATTCTGCGGACTGTAAACAAACCAGCGTCCACCTACATTCCATTTTTAGCACAAACCAGCGTCACCTACATTCTTTTGTTCGCCTTTTTTGTGTGTGCTCTTTTGTGGCTTATTTTCTTGAATTAATGGCATCCTCCCAGGATTCTTCATCACCTAAGTTGAGTACCATCTCTTTATTTTATTTTAGGCAGTTGAGGCTCCTTTTTTCCCTCTAATTTAATAATTAGAGGGATTTATAACGCCCGCCTCGTCCACCTTCTCCCGGCCTCATGTGACCTTCAGTCTCGGTGCGGGATTTTTATGTCGGGGCTTCATTCCCCTTCATTTTCTTATGTTTTGTGCCTTTTGCTTATCCTATATTCAATTTGGCATTATTATTTATTGTTTTGTTACCCTTCTCTGGGGAAGTTCGGGTCCTTGTCGTTTAGGCTACGGGTTTCCCCCTCCAAAACCTATCCGCTCTTTATCAATTCTTATATGTGTTGTATTTTGGACCCTCACTTCCTCCAACGTTTGGGTATATTATTTGAGATGGTACAGTTATGCTTATTAGGTTCATTTTAGGCCTAGCGCACGGATGTCTTTGATATTTACGGATTATGTCCTTTGTTTTTAATCTTGAAGGTCGGCCATTTTCCCTCCGCGCTCTTATCGCGTTGGGTTTGGTCCTCCTTTCTACATGTGTCTTTATGATTATTTGAATTATTGAATTATTTTATTTATGCCTAGGTTAGGTTAACTTTTAGGCTAGTCTGGTAGATACCTTCTCCCCCTGGGCTACCTCCTTCAGCCAGCCGGCTGTGTTAGGTTAGCCTAGGAGTTAGGCTATGGTGTTCTGTTCCCTTCCTCGGAAGGGAGGTTTAGGTGTGTAGGAGGGCCACATGGTTGGTGATTCCCTTCGGGTTGTGTTATGGTTAGAGGTGTTAGGCCTGCGTTATCTCCCTCTCCCTGTTTCGGCCTTTCCGTTTGGACTGTTGAGTCCTAGTAAGGTTAAGCTGGAATAGCGAGGGTATCTTGCATAGCCTACCCTTGTCCGATCCACACCTTCGGGTTAGCTTTCCAACTTCATGTATATACCCCTCTCCTACCTCCTTTCTCCCCCCCCCCTCCTTGGTTCGCTTTCATGTACTTTGTTAACTTACTAAGGCTTGAGAGCTTTACCCTGTTCCTTACGCTATAGCCTACATCCCCTTCCTCTGCATTGATTGGTTTTGTCCTCTCAGTACTGGGTTTCCAACCTTACCCGGTCGGTACCCTGTCGAGATCTTGTTTGGTGACCGGGGGTGCTCCCACACTCCTGTTCACCATTCCTTTTACCTTTCTTTGCTCATTTGGCCTTTGAGGGTTCCCCATTCTCTCCTTTCTCATTATCGTTCGTACATGTTCGTCCGATCGAGAGGGAGAAAGGTGGATCTCATGGCGCCCGGGGAGTGCTTACTCACCCCCTGGTCGCTGCTACCGGTCCCCCTCTCCTGGCCTGTCCCAACTCTCCCCCCCTCCCTCTAGCGTCAGTGAGTTGTTTTTCCCCAACCCGGGTGTCGTTCTCCCAGACCGTCACCTCGGGGAAAAATTGTGTACATGTAGCCAGTTAGAGTTTCCCACCTGACTGTCTTCTGTCTTATTCACACGCCATTGACGTTTACCTTTGTTCTATTCATTTAGAACGCGTACGGTTCCCTAGTATCTACCCTCCGCCGACTAGCTAATTTTGTATTTTCCGCTAGGTAGTCGGGCGTTCTCGTCGCTTACCACTCCGGTGGGTACGGTGTATGGTCGGTCGGTGCTCACCACACCTCCTCCGCTGTCACTGCATTAGAGTAACAGGACTCCCCCGGCTCCAAGCGGAAACACCCACTCTTACTTATAGTTGACCTTTCACTAGCATGTATATATATATTTGGGTAGTTTACATATCCTAGGGACGCCCCCGCAGCTCATTAACAATGACCCCAAATGAAAAATTGCATGGAACAAATTCTGTTCAGCGGGTCCCATTCTACCCAAAAAGTCACTTACTTGACCAGTTTGCTTCATATACCGGAACGACAATTTTTTCAGCAGAGCGTAACTTTTTCTAAGTACCGAGTTGACGTGAACGGTGTTACGGAGAAGCGCTCTCCCGTAGTTAGTCAGGTGGCCGAAGCGCGGCGCTTCTCTCAACCCACAGTTCCTAAGGCTGCCGCCGCACGGCGCCTTGGCCATACCGCGGGAAATTTAATTCCGTCCAATCGTATCTCAGGCTGACCCAGGTCATGCCCTAGGGCTTACGGATTAAATACTTCGAACCAATCATAATGTGTTCTATCGATATGATTCATAGGCTTAGGCCAACACCAGAACCATGCTTCCCTTCTTTCTCGAACCGCCGCGATGGAAAGATCGAATCCGTCGAAGAATTCACTTCCATCGCGGACCTATATATTGGCCAAGTCCTCGCATTCATTAGCAACACCGAGGAATTCACGAGGTGGCTCTACCAGGAAGGTCTATTAGGAGACTACTCCGGAATGTGTTGTGAATGTAATATCGGAAACCGCCAATTTCTTAAAGATGGTGTGCACCCAGCTACTGGACAGCTAGTTTACATGTGGCGGTGCGTGAACCGCCGTTGCAGAAAAAAGGTATCAGTACGGCACGGGTCCTTCTTTGAAAAGTCCCGAATGTCTCTGCAGACAATAATTGTGCTTGTGTTTGCGTTTGCCAAGAGAGTGCCACAATATGTGTTGCGAACATTTGTTGTCCCGCTATCTCCGCACACCACCGTGGACTGGTACAACTTCTGCAGAGACGTTTGCTGCGAAATACTGCTGGCTGACAACAAAAAATTGGTGGCCCCGGTCATGTTGTAGAGATTGACGAGCAAATTTGGGAAACGTAAGCACAACCGTGGCCGTAAGGTGGACGGAGCTTGGGTGTTCGGGCATTGACCGACAGACGCGTGAAACGTTTTTCAAAGTGGTTCGGACCGCTCAGCTGAAACTCTGCTCCCGGTGTTGCTGGACAACGTGCTTCCAGAAACCACAATCATATCTGATTGCTGGAAGGCGTACAGCAAGGTCCAGGACCATTTTTTCGCGCACAGCACCGTGAACCACAGTGTGAACTTTGTAAATCCTGATGACCCAAGTGTACACACGAACACCATAGAGTCGCAGTGGCGCGTTCTCAAACGGAGCGCTATCGAGACACGGCGACGCAGAAACCACTTTATCAAAGTTACTTTTCTCGTACTGCGTCCAGAAGCGATACCTAGAAGGTGTTCCGTGTCCATTTCGGCCTTCTTGGATTTAGTTAAGCGTGCCTATCCGCTCAAGAGCTGCCCGACATCCCCTATCTCTGATTTCCTTTCCCAACCATCTGCAATAAGACCGG
Source organism: Macrobrachium rosenbergii (assembly GCF_040412425.1). Classification (NCBI taxonomy): domain Eukaryota; kingdom Metazoa; phylum Arthropoda; class Malacostraca; order Decapoda; family Palaemonidae; genus Macrobrachium; species Macrobrachium rosenbergii. Next base: position 46,115,459 of record NC_089781.1, read on the forward strand.
GACCGAGCAATTCTCCCCCACCTCTTAGGCAGCCAGCAGTTGCAAAGAAGCCAAGGACAGTAGGACCTGCGGAGCCGATACTGCTACCTACGTGGTCAGACAGCAGCGACTTTGAATAAGGTAAGCACACAGATTACCCCCCTTTTTACATTTGTTTTGCTGCTAGGTTAGGTAGGGTTTTGGAACTTACCCTAGTGTGCAGTTGTTTTTTGTAACCTGTGGCTACAGTGAATACAGATATTACTGCTTGCCAGAACATACGTGCCTGCCAAGAATCATTAAAAATGCGGATAAGGCGCGCAGCGCCGTTCCGCCACGCCGAACTGAGACCAGATATGTTAAAAAAATCACCGTTACAAAATTTGTGCCTGTTCTAATGTAGGTAGGGAGGTAGGGAATAGCCTAACCGAGGTTTTCTTATGTAGGCTACAGGTAGCCTAGGCTAGCGTTTTCCGTCCGCCCTGATGTAGGTTGGTAGGGTCAGCCTCACACATGCAGTGTAGTGGGTCAGCCTCATGAACGTAGAGTAGCGGGTCAGCATCACTTTGGCGGGGCAGCCTCACGGTAGTAGCCTAGCGGGACAACCTTTTGTATGCAGACTGGAGGGTCGGAAAATAGCGCACACTGTACGTTTCGGCAAGTAGGAAACCCGACTTTCGCTTCTGTAGTTTAGCGGGTCAGCCTTATGTTCGTAGCCTAGCGGGACAACCCTCTGTATGCAGACTAGCGGGTCGGAAAATAGCGAACACTGTACGTTTCGGCAAGTAGGAAACCCGACTTTCGCTACTGTAGTTTAGCGGGTCATCATTATGTTTGTTGATTAGCGGGACAAAAGTTTGTATGCAGACTAGCTTAAATTTGGGTCATCCTTAGGTTTGTTGTTTAGCGGGACAAAAGTTTGTATGCAGACTAGCGGGTCATCCTCAGGTTTGTTGATTAGCGGGACAAAAGTTTGTATGCAGACTAGCGGGTCAGAAACTAGCGAATTCCTTACGTTGCGGCCGCCAAAAAACCCACCTTTTGCTTCTCCCCACCCAAAACCCCGGTTCCCAACACTATCCCCATTACCGTTTTTATTAACTTTTCTTTTGCTATTCCACTGGGAAACAACACCAAAAACACGCTTTTCATTACCGACATGAAGCAAAACGGGAGCTAATAAAAAATAGCGCGTTTTCGGTAGCGATTTTTTTTTATGGTCCCGGACATTCAGCGGCTCCTATATATTTATATATATTTCTGAAATTTTGAATTTTACATGTCTTTTCGGGACCTTCCTGTTGCTCCGGATTAACTCCGGCGGTCCCTTTATGTTGTTTTTGATCTTGCATGATCTAGTAGACCCCTTAACCTCCCGGTATGCTCCGGTGGGGCCTATCTGGTCTAATTATCTATTATCCTAAGACACTGCTCCGGCACCCTACTCCGGCGGCCTTATCAGCATACTCATGTACCCGTCCACTTATAGATGGTGCGTTGTCAGGAGCAGGGGTGCACGGCAGTCCTTCAGCAAGCTAGTGGACATGAAGTTTGCAGGTCCCACTCCGGGTGCGCCGTTCACGTAGGGGACCTGGTCGTCTGGCACCCTGATGGCTGTGAGGTGTGCTATGCTCTCTATGAGCAGGTTCTGGATGAGTCGGTAAGTTAGTTATTTCCTTTCCGATTCATGCTTTTCTTTGAGTTTTGTCTCTTATGGATAATTGGAAGATATTCTCTTTTTAGGAGGTTTGGTCACCTGACTTTCTCCTTCTTTCAGATTGACCGCAGCTCTCGTGACTCTTCGCTTATGACCCTCAAGACCTGGGTCAGTGGCTTTGGGAGGAACGTCGGGGCAGGGAAACGCTACGTCCTTTCTAAGGATATCTGCAGCGTTCTCTTCCCCGGTGCCTGGATCTCAGCGTCAGTTGCTGACGAGGTAGCCGCCCCTTTGATCGCTGGGATCCAGGAGATGACTCAGCCCTCCCAGGAAGACATGGCCGCATGCGGAGAGGTCACCGAGGATGTTGCGGCTCTTAATTTGAATCTGGAGCCCATGAACGTGGACCTGGATCTCCAAGCAGGTAAGGGGGTAAGTGAGGCAGGTGAATATCTGTTTAGCTCTCCTTCTTCTACTGCTTCTTCTTTCCGGGGATTCGTGAAATCCTCTTGCCTTATGGACGGTGCAAGGTCTACCATCCCTAAGGTTAAATCTGTTAAGAAAAAGACTTGAAGTCCCAGAAAGTCCGCTTCGGGGTTCCCTCGAAGACGTCACGGGCTCCTAGCCATGTGCCGTCTACGAGCAAGGCCTCTACCTCTGGGAAGGGAGCACGACCCAAGCAAAGTAAGGAGGTTCCCCCCCCCTCCTTCCTTTGGTGCAGAAGCATTTGCCGAGCTTCTTATGCAGAAGCTCAACAAAAGAGTTGACGACAAGCTGTCGCAACTCTCGAATCAGTTGTCATCGTCTAATGCTTCCGTGCTTTCCCTATCGCAGCAGGTTAAGTCCCAAGGGACCTTAATCTCTGGATTCATGCGTGGCGGAGCGGCCAACAAATCTTTCTCCATTCTGGACACCTCCACCCTTCCTCCCTTTGATAAGGGGAACCCTTGGCGCCTGACCCTTTATGCTCCCCAGCATGAGGGTACCCTTACTATCGAGGGCCTAGGCACCCGTAGGTTGGAGGAACTCGAATTCTTCCCTCCTGGTTTGGAATCTCCTTACCCAGGTTTTGCCAGACTCGCTGAGGAGGCACGGATTCGGTCCGATAAGGTCCCCAAGGAGACTGTCATCTTCCCGAGGGACCAGGCCCAGTCGTCTCTGCTAAGGACTCTATCGGAGTGGCAGGCGGAGAACACCAAACTCACCCGGCCAAGGGTGCGTTCTGATGTTCTCTTTGGGAGATGTTCTTCCCACCCCTTGTACCTCAAAAGTGGCTTCCCCTCACTAGCCAAGCTTGCATGGAGGGTAAGCCTCTTCCTCATCTCCGGGAGACAGATCCCACCTCTCTTGTCTTCCCCGGAGATTCTGAGTTTTGGGAAGGAGCCCCAGCCACTTTCATGGTAACACGACTTGACCCTGGCTGCGCTTCTAACCTGTTCAGTGAGCAACTGCCTAAGATCCCGGAGTCGCTCCTGAAAGCTGAAGCTGAGACTAAGGAGAGGCTTAGCAGGTCCTTAAACTCTCTGACTTTGGCAGAAGCAACGTCAGTGGTCTACAGCGAAGACGCTTTATTCCAGGTACTGACGAAATCTCTCTTAGCGAGTTTTCAGCAGGACCTGTATGACTTCATCAAGGCCGGATGAACTGCCAAAGCACATCGTTTCGCAGCCACCATCCGTCATGAGCCTAACAGGCTTATGAAAAGTTCCAATTGGGGAACTAATCTCGTCCCCCAGGAAGAGGTTGATACGGTCCTAGCTGAGGCAACTAGGGCCAATCAAAGTCTCCGCTCCCGTTGGGGTCTGTCATTCAAGAGGAAACAGTCTGAGCCCGCCGGAACCCACCCTAAGTCCAGGAAGAAATTTAAGAAATTCAAACGGCTTCCTACTCAGACTGTCTTGCAGGCTGTCCAGGTTCCCGCCCCTGGTCATCCTTCAACCTCCCAGTCCCAACCTCAACCTCAGTATGTGTTGGTCAAACCAGCCCATCAGCCTCTCGCTGCCCCTTCATATGTCTCTTCCCCGGCTTTCAATGCTTCATATGAAAGCCAGGGGGCATTTCGTTCAATACAGAATGCAAGGGGAACTAGAGCCAGAGAATACTTTAGAGGTAGGGGAACACCTCACTCCTCCTCCAGAGGAAGAGGAGGCAGAGGCTCCAGAGGAGGCAGACCCTCTCCTGCCCAGTGAGATATCTCAGGTAGGCGGGAGGTTGTATCATTTTTGGGACCAGTGGAGCTTCAGTCCCTGGGCCCAGAGCATAGTCTCCAAAGGACTGGGGTGGAGTTGGTGCAAGGGTCCTCCCCCCCCCAGTCAGGTTCCATCAATCACCGTCCAAGGCTCTGAAGGACTTTGTGAAAGATCTATTGCAAAAGAGGGCAATAAAGAAAGCGAGACACCTGAAATTTCAAGGCAGACTGTTCAGTGTTCCAAAGAATGGTTCCAGTCAGCGAAGAGTAATTCTAGACTTGTCTCGTCTAAATTCTTACATTCAATGCGACAAGTTTCGAATGCTTACAATCTCGCAGGTTCGGACCCTACTGCCCGTGGGAGCCGTAACCACCTCTATAGATCTTTCAGACGCTTATTATCACGTCCCGATTGCGAGAAGGCTCTCTCCTTATCTGGGGTTCAGACTGGGAAATCAAGCATACTCGTTCAGGGTCATGCCATTCGGTCTCAATATAGCCCCCAGAATCTTCACCAAACTGGCAGATACGGTAGTTCAGCAACTCCGGTCTCAGGGGATCATGCTAGCGGCATACCTGGACGATTGGATTGTTTGGGCATCCAACGCCAATGAATGCCGGAGAGCGACAGCCATAGTAATCGTCTTTCTGGAATCTCTAGGCTTTCAAATAAACAGGGAGAAATCCCGCCTAGTACCGCAGAGTCGCTTTCAATGGTTAGGGATCCAGTGGGACCTGTGTTCACACAACTATCTCTTCCGCCCCAAACGGAGAGAAATAGCCAAGGCAACCAGGCAGTTCCTCAAGAACAAGAAAGCTTCCGTCGTACCCAAGAAAGAGTCTTAGGTTCTCTTCAGTTTGCTTCAGTGACGGATCTACTTCTGAAATCCAAACTGAAAGATATAAACAGGGTATGGCGGAGCCGAGCCAACGTCAGGTTCAGGGACAAGGTGTCTCTGATTCCGCCGATTCTGAAAAAGAGACTCCGGCCTTGGACGACAGTCAAGAGCTTATCGAAGTCAGTACCTCCTCCGGCATTAGTAATTCACACCGACGCTTCCCTAAGCGGGTGGGGAGGATACTCTCAACACAAGAAGTTACAGGGGACTTGGTCCACCATGTTCCGCCAGTTCCATATCAATGTCCTGAAAGCTATGGCGGTCTTTCTAACCCTGAAGAAGCTGCGTCCAAACAATCTGATTCATATAAGACTGGTTTTGAACAGCGCAGTAGTAGTACATTGTATAAACAGGGGAGGTTCCAAGTCGAGTCGGATCAACCAGGTTATGATAGCAATATTCTCCCTAGCAAACAAACACCTGTGGCATCTGTCTGCTACCCATCTTGCAGGGGTCCGGAATGTCATTGCAAATTCCCTATCCAGGACAACTCCGCTGGAGTCGGAATGGTCCTTGGACAAAACATCATTCAGTTGGATTTGCAGTCAAGTTCCGGGTCTCGAAGTAGATCTCTTTGCAACAGAATGCAACCACAAACTACCTTGTTATGTTACTCCCAACCTGGACCCTCTAGCTCACTCCACAGATGCAATGTCAATAGATTGGAACAAGTGGCAAAGGATCTATCTGTTTCCTCCAGTAAACCTGTTACTGAAAGTCCTTCACAAGCTCAGGAGATTCAAAGGTCAGATAGCCCTAGTGGCTCCCAACTGGCCGAAGAGCAACTGGTTTCCACTTCTTCTAGAGCTGAAGCTTCGGTGCTTTCAAATTCCCAACCCAAAACCGACGCAAATAGTTCAAACTCAGACTGTGTCAGCTTCCTCAAGAATTCAGAATGCCCTAGCTTTGTGGATTTCATGAAGTTTGCAGCTCAGAAAGATGCTAATATTGATCCTATTAACACTTTGTTCCTAGAATCAGACAAAAGGGAATCCACTCTCAGACAATATGACTCAGCAGTTAAGAAATTAGCACTCTTCCTAAAAGAATCTGAAGCAACTGTAATGACCACAAATTTAGCAATTTCATTTGTTAGGTCATTATTTTAGAAAGGTCTGGCATCAAGTACTATTACTACAGCCAAATCAGCTTTGAAAAAGATATTTTTACACGGGTTTAAGATTAACTTAACAGATTCTTATTTTTCGTCAATCCCTAAAGCCTGTGCTCGTTTAAGACCAATAACCTGCCCACATACAGTTTCCTGGTTCTTGAATGATGTTCTTAAATTAGTTCAGAAATGGATAATCAAAATTGCTCTTTCATAAATTTATTGAGGAAGACCTTATTTTTAATTAGTTTAGCTTCAGGTGCTAGAATTTCCGAGCTGTCTGCCCTGTCTAGAGAACCCAATCATATTGATTTCCTTCCATCAGGTGAAGTGTTGCTAGCTCCTCACCCTAAGTTTCTAGCAAAGAATGAAGATCCTCAAGATAGGTGGTCTCCCTGGAAGGTCATCCCCCTCCCACAAGACCTGTCTTTATGCCCAGTCTTTACTTTAAAAGCCTATTTAGACAGGACCTCACAGATAACTTCGGGGCCTCTGTTTGTAAGGGAAGGGGGAGGAACTATTTCTATGAAAGCCATCAGGCAGCAGATCATGTATTTTATTAAACAAGCAAACCCAGACTCAGTTCCAAAAGTACATGACATTAGAGCGGTGGCCACCTCCACTAACTATTTCCATTATATGAATTTCGAGGATCTTACAAAATATACGGGTGGAAGTCTCCGTAGTTTTCAAACGCCACTATCTGAAATCCCTAGAAGCTCTGAAGTTCACCACAGTGGCGGCAGGGAACATTGTTCCTCCTCTGTTTAATTCTTTTCTCATACTCAGTCACTTTCCTCCCTCCTACCTGCCTCATTTATTCCTTTCGATCACCTCCAGGTCAGGCATACTTCACAGCCTGTCTCCTGACCATGTTATAGTTTTGTATTGTCTCTTATGTTTAAATTTAAATACGTTTTTGTGTTCTTTTGTCTTGTGGAACATAGTTCCCCCACCTTAATCTTATGTATATATTTAAGCACCTATATTATATGTTTATGTACACCTTAATCTTATGAATAGATTTATGTTTATGTACACCTTAATCTTATGAGTAGATTTAAGTATCTATATTATATATTTAAATACCTATATTTTTGCTACCTGGATAATTAAAACTCTTGTGGATTTATAGTTTTATTTCTTTCCTCTACAACTTTCTTTTATTGTTTCAGGGTGGTATTTTGTTTCTCTGTTATTATTTCACTGGCTGACACAGGTCGGACAACCCAGAAAAAGGATTTTGACAAAGGAAAAATCTATTTCTGGGGAGAGACCTGTGTCACCCGGTGACCCACCTCTGATTCTTTTTTCCCCCCTTGATAAAATACCATTCCAGGATGGGGGTGCTAACATGGAATGTAGGTGACGCTGGTTTGTTTACAGTCCGCGAGTGGTGCGGGGGTTTGTAATGGCACCTCACTCGGTGGGACTTTTGACATTGGGAATGTTTACAGGGTGGAGGCCTGTGATTGTGACAATCTCACCCTTTCTCATACACGACTCCATTTCATGGAGCTCGCACTGGGTGTAGTAACTCCAGCTTGGCATTTAGCTTTTCTCTGGTATATTTAGCAATAGCTTTACCTAGAAATAAGTGCTGAATGGTTATTTCACCGGGTGACACAGGTCTCTCTCAGAAATAGATTTTTCCTCTGTCAAAATCCTTTATATATATATATATACATATACATACACATATATACATATATATATACATATATATATATATATATATATATATATATATATATATATATATATATATATATATATATATATATATATATATATATACACACATATACATACACACATATACACACCTACATATGCGTATATATATGTATATACATTTATATACTTAAATATATACATATATATGTACGTATATATATACATATACATGTATATATGTATATATATGTATATGTATATACATATATATGTATATATAGCACTTTTTTAGCAACGAAAATATATATATATATATATATATATATATATATATATATATATATATATATATATATATATATATATTTACTAAAAAAAGTGTATAAACCAGATCACCAATAACCAGGAACTGCCTGTATATATGTGTATATATATATATATATATATATATATATATATATATATATATATATATATATATATATATATATATATATATATATATATATATATATACTGTAATTGGGCTGCTACTTGAAAATCTTACCTTAATGATAAATAATATTGCAAGACCAGGAAGAACATTCTTTATTATACAAGCTTTGAGGTATAAAACCTCATCATCAGGCTGAAAAAACCGACAAGGATGAGAATCAATAAAATTACAATAAAATGAATTGTCATAATAAATCTTCAGCAAAATACTAACGAAATATATAAAATGAACAAGTAAATACAAACTAAAAGGGTGAGACGTAAAATAACGAAAAATTAAAAACACAAACATAAAAATATGAAAGTAAAACTAAAGTGAAATGTAAACAAACTACCACTCACAAAGTAAAATATTCAACAACCTAATTGAGTACCTACTATGAAATTACACGATAGCTAGTTGAATACCAGACGAGTTGTTGTTCAATTCCGGCTTCATCTTTTTAATAGTCAGCGACTCTGAAATTAAAAGGTCCAGTCTATTTGAACAAAAAGACAGTACCCGAAAATCCAAGTCAGTGAAAGGATGGTCCTGTGTTAAACTGTGTTCTCTAATGGCAGAAAAGGGTGGTTTGGAAAGGGGAAACCTAGTTCTAATAGAAAGACCTCTGTGTTCCAAAATTCTGGGATTGAATTACCTCAGTTTTTCGCCAAAGTTGTATAAGATGAACTCAATACGCACTTTGATTAATAGAGCCTACAATGTTTGTTGTGATTTTAATTTATTTCATCAAGATATGGTTTTCCTCCAGAATTATTTTTCTGAAAACTCATATACCATTTTTGTATTTTACAAAGTTCTGAAAAATTTTTAAATGAAAAGTTTTGTCCCAGACCGGTGTACAGTACTGCTAGTAAAGATGTAAAGTACATTAAATTGCCTTACCTTGGTCATAGTAGCTATATGGTCCGAAAAAGTTACAAGAAATACTTAAGCATTGTTTCCCTCAAATCAGTTTCCGGTTTGTTTTCTGTAATCCTTTTACAATGAGATCACTTTTGAGAGAGAAGCCTACTCTGCCTGTGGACCTTAATTCCTGTGTCGTTTACTTGTTCACTTGTTAGCACTGTGGTCTGATATCGTGGGATCTAGTTCCCGCTGGCTCAGACACAGAATTTTGGAACACAGAGGTCTTTCTATTAGAACTAGGTTTCCCCTTTCCAAACCACCCTTTTCTGCCATTAGAGAACACAGTTTAACACAGGACCATCCTTTCACTGACCTGGATTTTCGGGTACTGTCTTTTTGTTCAAATAGACTGGACCTTTTAATTTCAGAGTCGCTGACTATCAAAAAGATGAAGCCGGAATTGAACAACAACTCGTCTGGTATTCAACTAGCTATCGTGTAATTTCATAGTAGGTACACAATTAGGTTGTTAAATATTTTACTTTGTGAGTGGTACTTTGTTTACATTTCACTTTAGTTTTATTTTCATATTTTTATGTTTGTGGTTTTAATTTTTCGTTATTTTACGTCTCACCCTTTTAGTTTGTATTTACTTGTTCATTTTATATATTTCGTTAGTATTTTTGCTGAAGATTTATTATGACAATTCATTTTATTGTAATTTTATTGATTCTCATCCTTGTCGGTTTTTTCAGCCTGATGATGAGGTTTTATACCTCGAAAGCTTGTATAATAAAGAATGTTCTTCCTGGTCTTGGCAATATTATTTATCATTAAGCTATATATATATGTATATATATATATATATATATATATATATATATATATATATATATATATATATATATATATATATCTCTCTCTTACGACGTTCTGAGGTTACAGCACTTTTCAAATATATTCATCAGAAATTATTTCCTGGTTTACAACACGTTCCGGGGTTACGACGTCATCATACGCCAATCTGATGGAAGAAATATGGCTCCAAAATGGCAGAATAATAAAAATTTGGAGGTGTTTTGATGAAAAACCCAATAAAAATGCAGTTTATATTGTTTTCAATACACTCAAAACATTAGAAATATTTTCTTAGGATTTATGACGATTTTCGATGATTTTAAGGTTTACGACGATTTTCGGTTTACGACGCGGTGGAAAAATGGAACCCCCGTCGTATACCGGGGACTGCCTGTACATACAGGCAGTTCCTGATTATTGGCAATCCGGTTTTACATAACTTTGTTAGCAACGAAAATCAGCAATTTTTGGCACCAAAAATCGTTGATTTTCACTTATCAGCACCAATAATAAGGTATTGGCGGCGACACATACCTAACAGAGGTCCCGATCGCCGGTTATAAGCCGCTGAAAATCGCCAATTTTCAGTTATCGGCGATTTTTGCTTATCGTCACACTGTTGGAACGGAACCCCCGCCCATAACTGGTGACTGCCTGTATATATAAGTGGATGTATGTATGTGTCATGTGTGTGTATGTTCCAGTAATTCTGATATGCATTGAGCAATTTCAACCAAACTTGATATACATACCAGGTGTCAAGAAGGAGAACTTTAAAAAGCCACAAATCAAAAAATGCCAGAAAATGTGTTTAAGTTTTTTTTTAACTGTAGGAACTTAAATTTTTAACTTAAGAGACAACTTTTTTATACCAAATTGAAGCTTGAAGTACCGTCTTTACTACTATCATAAAAAAATGAATAAACTGCATAACTTTATTAACAACTAGTGAATATTTACTATTAACTAGTTTTATGCTATTTACCAGTTTTTTATTTTTAAATATTTTCTATAAAGTTCAATCTATATAATTGTAACCACTTACAAATTACTTATTATTATGAAAACAAAAAATTAAAGTGTCCGTACATTAAAATATGCATCAAATAACAATTAAAAAGTGTAGTTAAAAATTAACTTTTATTCAAAAGTTAATTTTTAATTAGAAGAATACTTGGTGAATTTTTAAATGAATAGACACTTTAAAGTTTTATATTAATAATAATAAGTATATTCTGGTTGTTAACAGTGATTTAACATGAGTGCAAATAATTATAATACAGTAGTTATAGAAATTGAAATTACCAAAAAAATTTTAATGTTCTTTATTCAACTAATAGTTCTAAAAAATTATGAGGTATTACTTTGTTTATTGTGACAGTCGTAAAGATGGTACTTCTAGCATCAATTTTGTTAAAAAAAATTTCTCTAAATAGAAAAATATAGTCCCTACAGTTGAGAAAAAATTAAACACGTTTTCTGCCATATGTAAATTTCGTCCCGTTTTGTATCTTTTTATTCAAATTACTATTATAATTTTTTGTGTGATTGTTAAGGATTTTAATGTTTTATGAAAATACTGTAATAGGAAGAATATTATTCATAATAAGTTGAAAAACAAATCCTCCACAATTCACACCTCCCGCTCAGCAGTGGTGTAGCAGCAGCCTCCCACTAAAGCAACCCAAGACACGACCATGTTGTGCTGCGTTGGAATTTTGCTCTTGTTTCGAGGCAGAAATGACTATGGTTAGAGTTGGCAAACGTACAAACGTGGACTGGACACGAAAATATTGAATGATGTTTTTTGATGTTTTTATGCAATAAAATGATTTTTGGCCATGTGTGGCATTTTGACGTTCTCCTTATTGAAGTCTGATATGACTTACTATCTAGACATCACTAGCACCAAAAGGCAGCGAAGGGGGTTAGGGGTGGGAAGTGCTTCCCTGAAACAGGGCTGGTTATGCCTGTAGACTTAGTAACTAAATAAACTTTACAAATTTATCATACCTAATTTTGGTATACATATGACTTATTATCTGGAAAAGAATACAGGGGGGGTGAGACATCAGTGGCACCAAAGGGGGTGGGGGTTGGGGAGGGGGTGACAGAGAGAGAGAGAGAGAGAGAGAGAGAGAGAGAGAGAGAGAGGAGGGGAATTGAGAGAGAGGGAGAGTGGAGGGGGTGTTAGGGAGGAGAAAGGGAAAAGTGGTTGTCATTCAGAGTTATCTCAGGCAGTGCCAGGTTGGTCAGCTAGTATATATATATATATATATATATATATATATATATATATATATATATATATATATATATATATATATATATATATATATATATATATATATATATATATATATATATATATATATATATATATATTTATGATTAGCAAGAACTCGCCAGCAAATTGTCTCCCCCAAATTTTTTGTTGTTTGTTTTGTTGTTTTCATTTACTGCAAGCCGCTCAATCGATAGACACACCTGTCTATCGAGACTTCGCACGGTCAGAATACAAGGGTTTAAAACAGATTAAGGCCACTCCCTTTAAGTAGATCTTCCTTCGAGGCAAAAGTGATTTCTGTCTGGTCGTCTTCTTACAGGCAAAACCCCCCTGTGGGCATCAGCTGAACATGACTCAACTCCCCCTATGTGTTGGACGTGCCCCCTGCCCCATAGGAGGAGATAAAAGCAGAAACCAAACCGAGGTTCTCTCACACGCGCGCTGGAAGAGAGGGAGTGAAGTCCCCGAATCTCGGCCATACCTTAGCCCTCTGTTAGCTACTAACCACATGGCCTTTCAAAGTATACTCTCCCTCTGTGAACTCCGGCCACCACCCACGTGTTCCCTTTGATGCTAGCCGGACCGATAACTGACTCCATTTGCTTGGAGTTTCGAGAAGTCCCCATCGCCTTGCCCTTGTACTGAAGCCCGTGCATCCTAACACGTGGAAGAAACTCGCCCTCGGAAATCGCAAGTTGCTCTGGAAGACCTCCATTCAGTCACGCTTTTGTCTCGTAACATTTACTTAAGTTGAGAGCCAGTAATCACCGAATCTCTTGTCAAATGTCCGTGCTCCATCGGCAGTGCTAAATCATTAATTCATCGAAGCCCCCTTGGCACCCTCAGTGCAGCTTCAATTCATTATTCTTTTGTCTATTTTCACTACTGGCGTATAATGTGCATATCTCTCATTTCAGAGGGACCCTATATCGTGGAAGCTTCTTGGACTGTGTCTGGAATTCTCCAGTTTCATTCATCCTGTAGGAATCCCCTCCAGGATCAATAATCTACTAGCATTCCTCTTTCCCGTACTAACGTTATTTATGTAAATGTTATACCCCTTAAAACAGATTCAGTATTTTGTGTAGATATACTTATGTAACGTGTCTTGCGATCTATTCTCGGAGGACATATGGTAATTCAACCCTTACTCCTCTTTAACCCTCAGCCCACACAGATCTCCCCCGGACACTCACTCGCACTTTTTCCCCTCTCAGCGAATCTCTTCCTCTCTCTCTCTCTCTCAGTCAACACAAAGATCTCTTTCTCTCTCTCGCAGCGTTCGCCTCACGCATTCTCTCTCTCTTGCATTCCACATTAAGGAAATTAAGTGGATCATCTAAGGAAACACAATCTTTCCTACAAAAATAGATTTATTATTCAAAGCAACCCAACAAGTAATGAATAAACAAAGCAAAGATTAAAATGCATCATAAATGAATTATCAAGTCGAAATAACCTAACTCTGACTAAAAATTCTCATTATGGCTAACAGCCTGCAAATTCAAAAACTCTCACATACTCCATCTTAGACATTGTAAGTCTAGTCTCAAAAAGTCAACCACATGAGAGATATAGACATTGCAAGGTTGCATCTGTCCTCTCTATAATCACACCACCATGTTAACATCATGTCATCCCCACAATGTCATCACCACCGACATCTGTCGAAAGAATTAAGCATAATAGTAACCTCCCAAAAATATACAAGTGCAAAACATAATAATGAAAAGTCTAAAATGCATGGTTAAATACTGGTAAACAGAACACAATAAAATAGAATATTAAAATGGTAAAAAGGTTATGTTCAACTTCCCACACAAGTTCAAAATTGTCTTGAAATATGGTAAAAACCATAAGTCCACAGTTCACACATAAAAAAATCGAAGAGTCTGAACTTTACCTTATTCTGCCAGTTCTAAGAGATTGCAACACTCAAAGCTAATGTCTTGACGATCTCGCTCCAGCTGAACGATCAGACTAATCTTTGGGCAGAATTAGACATAAAATCTAGATTCTCTAACATACGAACTCATGTACTCACATAGCAACTCGGTCATATGACTTGCATACCAGAGCCAATATTGTGTGTTCATCAAGTTAAACAGCTGAGGTAACCAACTATTTGCTGAATGCAACGATTCTGCGACCGATCGCTTGCCACAGTACCATCTCACAGCTATCTTTCCTTCATCTTACCATATAACACAGTAATGTTAAAACGGCCATATTTTTCTAAAATATAAATACACTCCTGCAAGTTTGCCCACGTGTTTTACGTAATATTTTCCTCAGTAACAAGAGCCTTACGCTCATATGAAATTCCCCTTTGTTTTCCTCTTTTTTATGTTTTCCTGGACCCACGAAGTCAGAATCACAAGGCTAAATTACCTTAAATTGTTGCTACCTGTCTCACAGAGAATATTTCAAACTAAATCGCCAGGAAAACGTAAAAATGGCGACCTGGCCATAGATCTCGTTTTGCAGTTGCAGTTCCCCTAGTGTTGCTTTATTGCATTTGCAACTTGCCAGATCAGCTATTAGCAAAGCTAAGCTGGGTACGAGACAATTACGAACCTTTTGCGTAAAACCAGCACACAGATCCAGAAAATTCCACGTAAGTAATGTGTTTATCTTAGCAAAACCTTTTACAATCGTGACTGTTCCTAGGAATTAGAAATAGGGACGCATGTATTCACTGAGAGAAAAGAACCGCCGTATTAGATTCATTAATGCATGCCTTTCAGGATAGGTAGTTAGGAAATAACCAGCGCTAACCATCCTTTGCTTCGAGGAATAGTGCGAAAAATTCCTCTGTGTTAAAATCCTTGCCATATTCTTTGCTTTGAGGAATAGTGCGAAAAGAAATTCCTCTGTGATAAATTTTACTTGCATTTCGGATTAGCGAATTGTTATTTAGGTGTGAATAAATTCCCATGTGAGACAAGACGAAGTCAGCTTGCATTGCTGAAATTCTCTCAGTGTAGTTAAAATTCGAGTTAGGTGTTAGGAAAGCGAAATTTAAACTCCGCTTATAGGGAAAATTACTAGGTCGTTTTACTGTTATCCTCTCATCCCGGGAAATTCCCCGGAATCCCAGACGGTCTATAAATACACGGGTCCATTCACACAGAATCTAAAAATAACTCCGGTGTTGGTCAGACGTCCTGCACCCCCCACCCCCGCCCATGCCCGCGTGTGTAGCATTTTTTTTTTTTCATTCATTTCTTAGCAAACATTTTTCTTTTGGTTTTTCCCGTTAGTAATTTCTAAGTCCTAAGGGACGAATCGTATTTCCAAGTCCTAAGAGACTCCTACTAAAATTCTACGTCGCACGTGGCGAGAATTCCTCAACCAAAAATTCCCAGTCCTCAGAGACTCCTACTAAAATTCTACGTCGCACGTGGCGAGAATTCCTCAACCAAAATTCCAGTCCTCAGAGACTCCTACTAAAATTCTACGTCGCATGTGGCGAGAATTCCTCAACCAAAAATTCCCAGTCCTCAGAGACTCCTACTAAAATTCTATGTCGCGAGAGGCGAGAATTCCTAATTCCTGCAGGAAATCCAAAATCAAGTCCTTTTGAGACATTATATTAGTGTATTTCACACACATCTAAGCCTTTACGGAACTGATCATTCTAGTTCGTTAGAACAACTCCTTAACTTCATGCTACAGCCGGCCAAGTCCGAGTGTGGCAAAATCCAACTACGTCTTCCGAGATGCATATTAAAATTCGTTCACCAAGAACAACCACGTCTTTCCGAGACATACTAAATTTTAACAAAGTCTCCTCAGACTTATTGATCCCCCGTCTTATTCAGACAGATCAATTCTCCTGCAGTCTGAACGATTGAGTGTTTCAGATTCCTGCAATTGAGTCTTTTCAGACATATCATATAACCATTATTTCAAGATGGCTAATACCAGAGCCCAACAAAACGAGGACTTCAAATTCTACATGTCCGCTGGGAAGGACATGGGACTATCAGGGCAAGATCTGAGAGAATGGGTTCAAGAGCGAGTGAACGATGCCAGGGCGGAGAGAGAGAGAGAGAGAGAAAGAATTGCCCAAGAGACGGAGAGAGAGAGAGAGGGAAAGAATTGCCCAAGAGAAACGAGAGGAGAAGGAACGTGAAGAGAGAGAGAGAGGACGGCAGGAGAAGGAGAGAGAACGGCAGGAGAGAGAGAGAGAGCGCACCCATGAGCTCCAGATGCTAGAACAACAGCACGCCACCCCCCCGCCCCCTGCAGCGGGAATGAGTGCCCTCAGCCAAGCTCACTCGTTCATGCCAAAATGGACAGAGTCCGAACCCGAAGTATGGCTTGAAAGGGCCGAACGAGTCCTGGAGTGCTGCGACCTCTCCCCCGTGGAACTCTCCCTTGTTCTCACTAAATTCCTGGGCGGAAAGGCCCTCATTGCCTACCACCCCTTTCAGCAGAAGATAGGGAAACTGGGAAGCCGTCGCCAAGCAGTTACGAAGGCGTGCAAAGATTACCCCGAGCGGTGGAGGAGACGTTGGAGAGAGCAGCCCAGAGAAGCAGGCCAGACTTGGTCCGATTGGGCGTACCATTCGGAGCGGGCATTAACAAAATGGCTCGATTCGAAGGAGCCACTAAAACCCGCCGAGGTACTCGAGCGGTTTAAATTCAAGCATTTCCTGCGCTACGCCCCTCCTGCCCTCGCCACTCATATAGTGGAAAAAGCCCCAGCAACACTCACCGAGTGTTGCCAAATAGCAGACGTGGGAAACTCACCACCCTCAAGAAGGATCCATGGGGCGGAAGATAAATCCCCCGTCCCTCCTCGGAGGATCAAATTCCCACAAAAATGGGAACTCGGGCAAGCCCCTAACTTGCCATTATTGCAAGAAAACGGGGCATTCCTCTGAACAGTGCCGGAGCAAGAAACCAGCTCCTCTCTCTCCCGGAAAACCGCCCCATAACTCACCTGCACCCTCCACAGGGGCAGCGCGGAAAGACTTCAGCCAGACCTTTTGCACGGCGTGCAAGGTTTATGGCCATTCTCCCGCATGGGCGAAATTCCCGAGCAATAATGAATCAAATACTCCCACCGTCGCCTTGGCCGTCACAGATCCCAAGTCATTAGGCCCTCCGCCGAAGGGCCTGTATACGTGACTCCTCCACGAGGTAGCCACCCGCGCCAGTCACTGCATTTGAGGACTCGGGCGCGCAAATCTCCCTCATCCGAAGGGACAGAGTTCCCTATGGAGCTATCGTCAATAGACGAAAAACTCAAACGATCGAGGAATAAATCAATTTAAAATGATACTCCCTACGGTCCAATTGAGAGTCACAAGACCTCACCAATCCAAAATTTGCAATCTTGCAGTAGCAAGCCATCTCCCCGGAGGCTATGACGTCATCCTGGGACAGGACTTTCAGTCCCCACAGAAACCACGACAATCTAGGGGTCCACATTCCCCGAATCATTCCTCGGGCGCGAGTAATCCTCCCCGCTTCTCCCTCAGTCAAGACTGGCGCCCCTGGGTACCAGGAGGATGTGCAGTCCCTACCAGTGCCACCTGAGTACGATGTACAGTGGCCCCCTCGATTGGTTCCCGATCCAATTCCAGTGCCCGGCCCTGCCTCAGTGCCAGTGCCAGGGCCCCAATCAGATCTCCCTTCTGGAGATGCCAAATTCCTGCCGGTGCCACTTGCATGCCCCTAGCAGTGCCAAGCTTCGTCTGTCCTGACTGACGAGCCCAAGAAACCTCTGATAGTGCCTGACTCTGCCCTAGTGCCAGCGCCAGAGCACTACTCCGATCTCCATTCACGGGATCCAACTCAGGACCCCCTCTCTTCCCCTGGCCTGGCACCGCTACCAGCGTCGGTAAGAGAGACGGTTCCTCCCGACCACAGCGAAGCTCACCTGCAGGTGCGGCCTCGCAACCCGTGCCTGAGCTGGTCATCGTTACCTGCGAGCCGCTCCACGCCCCCCCGACCTCCTCCTCTCTGCCTCAGTCCGTCGCCGACGCAATTGCAAGTCAGGATTCTGCCATATCTTACTTGGCCGATGAACTACAAGAGCCGCGACGGATCATGGTAGAACCAGCACGGAAAACTCCTGCGTCAGCTGCCGCAGCAGCAGGCCCAGGTGGCACTCTGTGCCGCCCTCTGGTCTCGGGCCCTCCGCTTCCCCGGCCGAGGACAACTGTCCCCTTAAGAAAGGTTCGAGGCGAAATTACCACGGGCGTGGGAATTTCCAGGTAATTTACAAAGAGCTCTAGAGCTCCCCTGGCACCTGTGCCACCATTTCATTTTTCGAAGGTCTTGGCACCTCTAATCCAGAAGGGGATGTCAGACCCTCCGCTATCTTCTTCCATTCCTCAGGAACTTCTATCTCTTATCATCCTCTATTAATCTTTCCTTAAATTATCACCACAAGAGGCAATTAAGTACAGGATACCATTCCCCACACTATGTATAAATCATTGAGAATAACAGAGTGAGAAGTGGCACGCCCTTGCGCCCCCATACCTTGGCACCTGGCGTGCGTGTCAGCTCTTCCTGAAGGAGTCGCGCCCTTCGGGTGCACTTTCCTCGCCCTGGGACTGAAGTGATAGTCCGGGCCGTAATTTATAGGCGAAGGACGATAAATTCCATTAACACAATAAAACCCTCACTCTTTTACCTTAACTCTTCTGCCAATATCATTTACTCTCTTTTAGTTATTTATTTATCTTTCTTTTAATGAATCGCGAGTCATAAACTCTTGCCCTTGTGATTTAAATGCCCCTTTATGTAGCTCTGAGAGACGTGTTCCGCCTTTCATATGCGGTCACGTTTCATGCGTAACATCTTGTTAATTTTCCTTTTGTTATTATTATTCCTTTTACCCCCTCCCTTCCTTCTAAGAACTCTGTCCTAGACCCCACATCTTTTGTCTGCTCACCCCGTCATAACATTGAGTACGCGAATGTGGGCAGTGGATGCTTAAAATCGTAAAATTAGCGTAGTTTAAGGTTAGCGAATTAAAACTCATGAATACTCTTGCCCGCATCACGACTGTCAAAATCCCGGTGTGTGGGTCAAAATCCATCAGCTTGACGTTGAACTATTAGCTAAATTACCAATGCGAATATGTATAGTCATTACAATATCGCGTAAAGGGGATGTCATTTACAAAAATAAACGCTGTTTTTTCATTTACACAGCCTCTTCAAGGCAGAATGTACTAACCGCATGCATTTAATCTAAAATTAAGTAACCATGTATTTTATTTCTTGAAAATAACCTTTCTCTTCATTTGTTGGCTATAGCCTCATATACTTGGTCTTATAATCCTAATTAATTCACATTGTTCGAGTCACTTTATAAAGTTATCAATGTGTAACCAAATCTAAAGTAATTATTCTTTTGCAAGTGTTTAAATCACCTTGCATCCTGTTAAAGAAAATTGTCCCAATGTGTTATTAAAAGTAATGTCACAGTTTCATAAAACTCTTAGTAGTAAAGTTCATTGCAAGGCAGAATGTAGAGTAACGTAAAGCATTTGCATCATTCTTAAAATGTCGATATACACACCCGAAGAAGGTGTGTACATCATCTTGTATGGGGAGGTATTATGATTAGCAAGAACTTCGCTAGCAAATTACCTCCCCCCCACCTTGTTGTTTGTTTTGTTGTTTTCATTTACTGCAAGCCGCTCGATCGATAGACACACCTGTCTATCGAGACTTCCTAGCAATCGGAATACAAGGGTTTAAAACAGATTAAAGGCCACTCCTTTAAGTAGATCTTCCTTCGAGGCAAAAGTAATTTCTGTCTGGTCGTTTCTTACAGGCAAAAACCCCCTGTGGGCATCAGCTGAAATGACTCAACTCATCTATGTGTTGGACGCCCCCTGCCCCATAGGAGGAGATAAAAGCAAAGCCAAACGAGGTCTCTCACACACGGCTGGAAGAGAGGGAGTGAAGTCCCTGAATCTCGGCCATACCTGGCCCTCTGTTTGCTACTAACCACGTGGCCTTCCCAGTAAACTCTCCTCTGTGAACTCCACCACCCACGTGTTCCCTTGGATGCTAGCCAGACCGATAACTGCTCCATTTGCTTGGAGTTTGAGAAGTCCCCATCGCCTTGCCCTTGTACTGAAGCCCGTGCATCTAACACGTGGAAGAAACTTGCCCTCGGAAATCGCAAGTTATCCACGGACCGCTTTCTACACGCCCTGGAACCAAATCTGCTTCTACGGTAAAATGCTTTGAAGACCTCCATTTCAGTCATGCTTTTGTCTCGTAACATTTACTTAAGTTGAGAGCCAGTAATCACCAAATCTCTTGTCAAATGTCCGTGCTCCTCGAGCATCGGCAGTGCTAATATCATTAATTCTCCCCCCTTGGCACCCTCAGCAGCTTAATTAATTATTCTTTGTCTATTTTTATTACTGGCGTATAATGTGCATATCTCTCATTTCAGAGGGACCCTATAACTCGTGGAAGCTTCTTGGACTGTGTCTGGAATTCCCCAGTTTCATTCATCCCATGGAGTCCCCTCCAGGATCAATAATCTACTAGCATTCCTTTTCCATTACTAACGTTATTTATGTAAATACACTCCTACAAGTTTGCCCACATGTTTTACGTAATATTTTCCTCAGTAACAAGAGCCTTACGCTCATATGAAATTCCCCCTTTGTTTTCCTCTTTTTATGTTTTCCTGGACCCACGAAATCAGAACCACAAGGCTAAATTACCTTAAATTGTTGCTACCTGTCTCACAGAGAATATTTCAAACTAAATCGCCAGGAAAACGTAAATATATATATATATATATATATATACCAATGAGCAAGGGATCGGAATGCCAATACAATTTAAACGGAGCGGACAGGAATACTCTTGATTAGTCATTTGATTGCATGTTTATTCCCAACGTTTCATAATCCATGATTACATCATCAGGGTTCTAGAATTAAAAACAAAAAACATTGACAATAAAAATTACAGAAAAAATTATGCAAAGGCAAAGTCAGAACATAAAAAATGACAATCGACTTAAAATAAACTTTTACACAAAGGACACCGAGGAACAGGTAAAATACAGAGAAATTAATTAAAACAAATAGAATATATAAAGACAAGTAAAGAAAATTTAAAAATTTATATTTAAAATATTTATGTTTTAAAAACACTAAAATTTTTAAATCACATTAAGAAAACAAATAAATAAATGAATAAAAGTGACTAAGGGTATGGGGCCAACCTGTCAGTACGACACAAATACAGAAAATGAAGTCTTCAAAGGAGAAACAAAACAACAAAGCATTATCATTATGATAGGTACAAAGGAACAGCCGAAGTCTGGTGTTCATTCGGAACAAGCTGTTTTATCATAAGAGACTCAGTATTGGTAGTTCCAGTTGGCTAGAAGTTCGTCCAATTATGTAGAAATCTTTGTTTTCAATGGGGTTTATACAAAATTTAACATATACTTCTGATGTTGGAGTGTTCATAGGTTTTTGTACCCCGTCATAAGACTTATCCCCTATGTATATCTATTACTTTTATATCATCTCCATGGATCCCACATAAATATATAGTTATACTTATATAAGGATATATATACACCACTCCGGAGGACATCATCATAAAGATTTGATCTTAAATTTAAAAATAGTTGCCAATCGTTATATTTGATAGGAATAAGTTTAACATCTATATATAAAATGTTTTTGATATTGTATAGTAAATTTTGTTCTAAAATGGACATCATGACAGTATGGAAATTTGGCATAAATAGTGTAGTTTATATATGTAGTTATAAAGTGAAAAACTTCTTGTTAAGTATTTTATTGAGGCTATTAAAAACTATCTTAGACGGAAAGCAATTGTGTTTAAAATATTCTAAAAGAAAGGTTACTTCATCATGGAAATTTCCAACTAGAGGTGAGGGAAAGGGCCCTGTGAAAGATTGTTAATGATTAATCTTAAAATTATAAAAACAATAACTGTAAAAATTATTGGCACCTAATCCTGTAAAAAGTCTTTTTTTCAAAAAATGCATGGTAGTAAAATTATTGTTATATCTGGTGACCAGAACGTCAAGAAATGGAGAATTCAAAATTGTCCTCTTCCTTTTCAACAGCCAGATTAGGGTGGCAGGGTTAGCAAATTCCAAAAAAAATCTTGAGTCATACTCTCTTCTGAAGAGTGATCAAAGGTGTTGTCAATCATTGATAAAGTACATAAAATAGGGATGGTAACTGAGAGGGCATTCAAAGGGCATGCGCTCCAATAGGACATTATAAAATATTAAGAATTTGGTATTTTAATAGCCATGGATCAACCTGCTTGTATAATTTATTATTAAAATAAAAGCTGTGTCCAGGTTCCACTAGTTTCAAGGTTTTAAATGAAAATCTTGGTTGAGTAAAAATTAATTACATAAAAAAAATCAGGCTGAGTAAAAAGCTTTTTAAAAGCTGAACTTTCTCTTGCGTTTTTAAATTCAATCAAATTACATTTGACATTAACAGTCTAGATGAAACTGGTCATATAGAGAACAGAGTCCTGGCTCAGACTCTGAATCTATATTACCAGTCTGGATGTTTCAGTCACAAATGTAATTCAATGAGACGATTGAAATTATTTTAAATGTTTTTTTACTCAGCCTGATTCTGTTTTTAATAATTTTACTCAAGTAAAATTTAAAAACCTTGTTGAACTACTACAAACAGCTTTTATTTTAAAATGAAATTATACAAAACAGGTTGATGGTATGGCTATGGGCTCCATCAAAACCCACGCTTCCTAATATCAATCATCCTGGAGGAGCGCATGCTGGATGAATGCCCTCAGTTACCATCCTCTCTTTTATGTACGGTATGTTGACAACACCTTTGCCCTCAAGTCCTCAGAAGAGAGTATGACTGAGGACGCCGGTTTGAATTTGCTAACTCCTCCACCCTAATCTCAAGTTTAACTTGAAAAGGAAGAGGACAAACTGCCGTTTCTTGACGTTCTGGTCACCAGATATAATGTATAATTTTACTACCACGATTTTTAGAAAAAGACTTTTTACAGGATTAGGTGCCAATAAATACAGTTATTGTTTTTATAATTTTAAGATTAATTCCCAAGCAACTTTTTCACAGGGCCCTTCTCACCTCTAGTTGGAAATATATATGATGAAGTAACCTTTCTTTTAGAATATTTTAAACACAATTGCTTTCCGTATAAGATAGTTTTTAATAGCCTCAATAAAATACTTAACAAGAAGTTTTTCACTGAGCGATATACAGGACAGTACCTAAACTACACTTTTATGCCAAATTTCCATACTGTCATGATGTCCATTTTAGAACAAAATTTACTAGTACAATTAAAAACATTTTGGTGCCATAGATGTTAAACTTATTCCTATCAACCCCCTAATGATTGGCTCTATTTTTAAATTTAAGGATCAGCTTTAGTCCATCCATGATGTCCTCCGGAGTGGTGTATATATTCTTGCCCCAAGTGTAACTCGGTTTATGTGGGATCCACTGAGACTTTAAAAGTACGATAGACTCACATAGGGGGATAAGTTTAAAACAAAAATCTCCAACCCCTAACACTCCAACATCAGAAGTCATGCTTAATTTTGTAAAACCCCATTGAAAACAAAGATTTCTACATAATTGGACGAACTTCTTAGCCAACTGGAACTACCAATACTCGTCTCTTATGATAAAACAGCTTGTTCCGAAGTTGAACACTCAGACTTCAGCTGTTCCTTTGTACCTGTCATAATGATAATGCTTTTGTTGTTTTGTTTCTCCTTTGAAGACTTCATTTTCTGTATTTGTGTCATACTGACAGGTTGGCCCCATACCCTTAGTCACTTTTATTCATTTATTTATTTGTTTTCTTAATGTGATTTAAAAATTTTAGTGTTTTTAAAACATAAATATTTTAAATATAAATTTTTAAATTTTTTTACTTGTCTTTTATATATTCTATTTGTTTTAATTAATTTCTCTACTGTATTTTACCTGTTCCTCGGTGTCCTTTGTGTAAAAGTTTCAAGTCATTGTCATTTTTATGTTCTGACTTTGCTTTGCATAATTTTTTCTGTAATTTTTATTGTCAATGTTTTTTGTTTTTAATTCTAGAACCCTGATGATGTAATCATGGATTATGAAACGTTGGGAATAAACATGCAATCAAATGACTAATCAAGAGTATTCTGTCCGCATTGTATTTTTATGTATATATATATATATATATATATATATATATATATATATATATATATATATATATATATATATATATATATATATATATATATACACAGTGATCCCTCGTCTATCATGGATAATGGGGACCAGAACCCCAGCGATAAGTGAAATTCCTTTGATAAGTAGCATTGGCCCTCCCTAGGGAGGCATATACTGTATATACATGGTATATATATAAAGGCTTTATAGCCTTTCCCACACTGTTATAAACACTTCCTATGCACTTAAACACTGTATTACTATTTTGATCTCCTATCACAGTAATATGCATAAAAAAGATCGTCCCATATTTGTAATGTTTACGTTCTGAGAATCAGCTGACTGAAGCTGCTCACTACTAACAAAAGAATTAGGAAAATAATTTTTAGTTGCTAAAAGAAACAAATTTATCAATGAAATTATTTTTAATTCTGTACATAAAAGTTTATGATACAGTAATTCATATTTCATTGAGAGAGAGAGAGAGAGAGAGAGAGAGAGAGAGAGAGAGAGAGAGAGAGAGAGAGAGAGAGAGAGAGAGAGAGAGAGAGAGAGAAATGGTGTACTGTACAGCTCAGTAGCTTGGGACGAGACTAAGTCTTGACTAAGTCTTGACAAGCTGGTGATGAGAGAGTATACAGTATCCTTGAGTTGCTTACGTATGAAATTCAGATTTTAATTATTTTACAGTGATTTAAGATGAAACATCAACAGTGATAAGATATTCTCTTATGTACCACTCACGTGCCTTGTCCGAAACACCTGTATTACTATTTTGATCTCCTATGACAGTAATATGCATAAAAAAGATCATCCCATATTTGTAATGTTTACATTCTGAGAATCAGCTGACTGAAGCTGCTCGCTACTAACGAAAGAATTAGGAAAATAATTTTTTAGTTGCTAAAAGAAACAAATTTATCAATGAAATTATTTTTAATTCTGTACATAAAAGTTTATGATACAGTAATTCATATTTCATTGAGAGAGAGAGAGAGAGAGAGAAATGGTGTGTACTGTACAGCACAGTAGCTTGAGACGAGACTAAGTCTTGACTAAGTCTTGACAAGCTGGTGATGAGAGAGTATACAGTATCCTTGAGTTGCTTACGTATGAAATTCAGATTTTAATTATTTTTACAGTGATTTAAGATGAAACATCAACAGTGATAAGATATTCTCTTATGTACCACTCACGTGCCTTGTCCGAGTGCCTGTATTACTATTTTGATCTCCTATGACAGTAATATGCATAAAAAAAAGATCATCCCATATTTGTAATGTTTACATTCTGAGAATCAGCTGACTGAAGCTGCTCGCTACTAACGAAAGAATTAGGAAAATAATTTTTAGTTGCTAAAAGAAACAAATTTATCAATGAAATTATTTTTAATTCTGTACATAAAAGTTTATGATACAGTAATTCATATTTCATTGAGAGAGAGAGAGAGAGAGAGAAATGGTGTGTACTGTACAGCACAGTAGCTTGGGATGAGACTAAGTCTTGACTAAGTCTTGACAAGCTGGTGATGAGAGAGTATACAGTATCCTTGAGTTGCTTACGTATGAAATTCAGATTTTAATTATTTTTACAGTGATTTAAGATGAAACATCAACAGTGATAAGATATTCTCTTATGTACCACTCACGTGCCTTGTCCGAGTGCCTGTGGGTATATATGAAGCTTCCAGTCCTTGCGCGTCGGTCTCGCAAAGCCGTTCTTCTCACGTAACATGATGAAACATCGCTGTTTTCCAGAAATATGGCTGCCGATATGGCGGTACTTTTAATTTTAATTTTTCGATGAATATTTCTGAAAATCCACGATGCAGTGAAGCATCTTTTGTTTAATTTCATTTTGTACTGAATTATATGTCATAATGCAATGAACCAACAGTACTAGCAGATATTAATAATTATTAATGGAATTAATGAAATATTTGGGTCTTCATATATCGCGACTATTTTTGAAATTTCCGGAAAATCCGCTATATATTTTCTCTTATAATATACATACGTAATGGAAAAAATCACAAGTCGTGAATCGCGATAGTCGAACCGCTGAATTAGCGAGGGTTCACTGTGTATATATATATATATATATATATATATATATATATATATATATATATATATATATATATATATATATATATATATATATATATATATATATAATGTTCCACAGAAAAACCAGCGAGTAACTGAAGGCTCAATTGCTCATCTGCAATCTAGCTGGGACCCATTGTCTATTTATTCTAAAATCCTTAAATCTGACAATTTTGAACAAGAATCTTAATATTTTAAAATCTCTTATACTTAGTCTTGCCTGATTGCATTTACTGCAATGTTCATGTATTGATAATGATTTTACAATAAAAATCCTATTACCATTCAAAGGCAAACTCCCTGTTTCTTTGCATTCTGGTGGTGTTTACTATTATTCTTGCTGCAACTGCCATGTGGGGTATTTGGGTAGTTCCATAAAGGCACTCAAAACATACTGCCAGCATGCTGGGATCAGTGATAGGACAGGTAGAGACTTAGCAGTCCAGCAGCAGTCTTCAATGCACATACAATGCAGTATATGCAGTCAGGAAAGACTAAGTGTATGGGATTTTAAAATTTTAGATTTTGTTCAAAATTGTCAGATTTAAGGAATTTAGATTTGATATACTCGTATATTCACAGACTTAAGCCACAACTCAACCAAGATCAGTCTTCCTTTCTGTTATCCATAAAATACTGATTTTTGCCTTCCAATAATCAGGTTAATTTATCTATTGTGCAATTTTTCTTTTCTTTTTTGGCTTGCTTTTTTGTTTGATTTTATAGCTGTTTCTTAGACCTATGTTTTATTTTATTGTGAATATTAATTTTCCTCATCTTTAGTTTTATTTTATTTGACTTAGTTTAATGAGTATTGTAATTCATTGAAGTGTATTAGTTTAAACCATAATGTTTTTCTGAGTAATGTGTTGTTATTGATGGTAATGTAGTTTATAAATACAGGTTATTCTCGAGTGAGAACTTCCTTTGGATTGTACTTTACAGTATATAATTTCATGTTTTTGGTGTTTTGCCACTATTTAGGTTGAAAATGGTTTAATGTGTTAAAGCCGAAACATCCCTAGGGAATGAAAATGTTCACTACTGTATAGCTGTTGTTTGGCTGTACCTGATGAGCATCAGATTCCCTAGGGATCAATCTCTAGCAACTAGCCTAATACAGTATAAAATCTACCCAAAATTAAATTTCCTTTGTAAGGAAAGACCAGTTTTATTTTTTTTACTTTCATATATTTAACAAGATGGGATTCCGGGGAAAATGGGTTAGCCTAATGTTATTTGGGCAATCAAAAATGCAACTCCTATGACACATGATATATACATGATGAAATCATGTTTTGGGGACAAAATTTGAAGGGTTGCTTGCTACTCGTACATGAGATTGAATGATACAGGAGTATATTCGGCATATTTCATTTGTTTTACTCATAATTTCATAAATTTGCCTCTTTTTATTCACAGAGTTTTCTTACCCTGAATTATGCCGGGTATTGCATCATTCATATTAGGCTTTAGACTGGGCTCTTGAAGTATGCTATTTTGCTTTGTCATCGAAACTGTGTCTAAACACCGTGTGTGTGGACATGTCTCAGTGGTGACCTGTGCAAAGCAAATTCTTATTAAAAACACAACTAAAAAGTAGTTAATAAAATACAGTAATGTTTTATCAGAAGGAATGATTTCCACTTCACCCCTAATATCTTGGAAGCTTTACTTGTATTTTGTGTGTTGACATCTAAATGTGGCATTTCATCACTGTTGATGTCACTGTTTAGCTCTTTTTTTCTCTCTCTCTCTTTTAGTTGACTCTAATATAATGGTTACACTTATAACAGTACACAAGAGAATATTTTATCACTGTCGATATTTATTAAAATGTTGGTACACAATGCAAAATTTATCATGAGTTTTGTCCTAGATGTTGGGAACATGATGTGCTAACCACAAGTTCCCCCCCCCTCTCAACCAAAGGGAAGGATTATGGATATGAATGCATAACTATACACGCACACGAAAGGGAGTACAGTAAACCCCCCGTATTCGCGTTCTCACGATTCGCAGACTCATGTATTCACGGATTTCTCTTTAGAACGTATCTACCCATTATTTGCGGAAAATTCGCCTGTTCGTGGTATTTTTCACTGAGAAATATTCACTAAATACTGTATTTTCATCTCATTTTCATGACTAAATGCACTTTTTATGATAAAACTATTAAAATACTCGGGTAATGATCGAGTTACGATAATTCATCTTACGATAATTCGATTTTGCAATGGGGTAAGCAATTAATACTGATACGACAATATTATTTATAAAATATTTTAAAATTTCGTGCAGGCGTAGGCAGCAGCGCAATCAGGCAGTGAGAGAGACCAAATTATAATATACAACTTTTCCTCCATCTCTTTATCCCATCTTCTAGGTAAAAAAGTCAAATAGAATGATAAAAGTATTGTTAGTAATGTTATATGCTTGCGTAAATGCGTACATCCAAAATCAACCGACCAGAAACTGCTGTTTTGCTTATAACCGAATCGGATATCAACAGCCGTTTACCTGGTATTTCAACCATTGTACGGTAATAAACAATTACCGTAGGTTATGGCACAAATGACGTTAAGTAGAATAGGACTGATATATTTTTATATTATACCCTAATTCGGTATAGATAAAAGATCGTCAAGGAAATATTTAAGCTGCAAGTTGTAGCTGAAGCTGAGAAAACAGTGTTCAAGCCGCTAATGATTATTCTGTAAATTATCGTGCATCGGCAACATGGATGAAACCCAATCGTAATTAAAATGGGAGAGAAAGTATTTTAATCAAAACTACTGGACATGAAGGAACACTTTACTGTTATTTTTTCGCCAGTAAACAATAAATACGTCAAGCTCGTATTATGATGAAATCAAGTGAAAATAGCGAATGGAATCTTGAATTTTTTTACAAAAACAAACGCCCCCAAACGGCCATCGTCAATCGTCATCCATTAACGAAAATATATTTTGACTTAAAAACACTTATCGTATAACGAAAAATAACCTTGCCCCTTTTAAATAAAGTATTTAGACTGTAGAGATTCATTTACGCTAACCACAAGCAAGAAAAGCGCTCTGAACTGAGTTAAATGTGGTGAAATAAACACCATGTAAACATTTCCAAACCAAAACACTGATCGCTATGAACGCAATTTTTACCCCTTTAACGCTGACTGGATGTATTTTACGTCAACAAAAGTTGTCTGTCGGGTGCCAAGTGGACGAAAATACGCCAACTACAAAAATTTTTTTAAATATTCCCGGAAAAATACTTATAGGCCTAGTTAGCGAAAAAATTTAAATCACGTGCCTTGAGGGATGCTGGGAGCTCACGGATCACACTGTTGTTTTGTTTACAAGCATGACCAAGATGCACATGCGCGAATTTCCTTCTTATCCCAAAAGAAAGCATCAGCTAACTCTGCTGAAAATCTCAGAAATTCTTTAGTCACTTTGTCATAATTTTTGCACTGTTTAATATTAGCTGTTACATAACGTTTCATATATGAAAATGTGCGCAATTTCATGTAGAATACAACAAAAAATAACTCATGGTTGAAGCTTTTATCAGTTTTGACATATTTTCATATAAATCACGATAAGTGCCAAAATTTCAATCTTCGGTCAAATTTGACTCGACCAAATGGTCGAAAAATGCAATTGTAAGCTAAAACTCAGTACATTCTAGTAACATTCAATCATTTACCTTCATTTTGCAACAAATTGGAAGTCTCTAGCACAATATTTCGATTTGTGGTGAATTTTTGAAAAACTTTTTCCTTACGTCTGCACAGCAGCTAACTCTGCTGAAAATCTCAGAAATTCTTTAGTCACTTTGTTGTAATTTTTGCACCATTTTATATTAGCCATTACATAAAGTTTTATATATGAAAATGTGTGCAATTTCATGTAGAATACAACAAAAGTAATTCATGGTTGTAGCTTTTATCAGTTTTGAAATATTTTCATATAAATCACGATAAGTGCTAAAATTTCAACCTTTGGTCAACTTTGACTCGACCGAAATGGTTGAAAAATGCAATTGTAAGCTAAAACTCTTACATTCTAGTAATATTCAATCATTACTCTTCATTTTGCAACAAACCGGAAGTCTCTAGCACAATATTTTGATTTATGGTGAATTTTTGAAAAAACTTTTTACGTCCATGCGTTTTGAATTCATGCATCATTTTGTGATAATATTTTCTCTGTGTTGCTTTGATCATTTTACAATTTGTTATATACCAAAATCATCGCAATTTAGTGTACAATACAACGAAAAAAAAATAGCTCATTAGCTTTAACTGTTTTGCTCACAGTGCAATTTGTATACAATTATATATGAAATTTTTTTTCAGTTAACTCATATATTCCAATATTTATATGTGATAATGATATTTTTTATTTCTGATGGTTGCATACTAAACTTCAGGCAATGAGAAAAAAAACAACAAAAATGAACTCTTAATCTTAAAAACTAAGCGTGCTGTGATTTTTAAAAAACTTTCTTTCCGCTTTCAATTGCTAACTCCCAAAAACCCCACCAGTTGCATACGGCAGACACTTTTGTAAATAGAGGCTCGCCGTTTAAGGGTTATTACAAAAGCAATGTAAGAATATATACAATATTATTGGATACAGTGAATTAAGGCATAACATTTTAAATGATCCATGGAAAAGATGCATATTCACGTTATGTTGACGTTTGTGTAATATGATATGCAATATAGAGTAGAGTATAATGTAGGCTATGCTACCGTGTATGTATACAATATACCTTAGTGTAGGCTAAGCTAATTCTTGTTTGTTCAGTTTGTCTTTGCATTGAATTATCATAAGTCACTTTGCATGAACCTCCAGAATTAACCTATATTAATAATTACTATACCGTGTATGTAAAGAGTATATTTTATAGTGTAGGCTGGGCTATGTTCGAGATACGTTTTGGTATTTCTTACGTTTAGTTTTTTTGGAACCTAACCCCATTGTATGTAGGATAATACCTGTATAAGCATTTTTAGTTTGTTTTGTGTGTGTTTGAACTATCAAAAGAGGCAGTTCTAAGTGTTTTTAGGAGGGTTTTAAGTATTCAGCTGGTTCTAGCTATTCGCGGGGGTGTGTATGCATCGTCCGCGAATATGGGGGCGTTTACTGTACATTTTGAATACATTTCTCTGTTTCTTTGTGTTTTATTGTTTTTTCATCTTTTATGATATGAAAATTATGACAAAAAACATAAAATAAAAAATGAGAAAATACAGTATAAATTAATGAAAATGAGAATAGCTGAAAATAAAATTTTAAAAATAAAAGGAATGTGTGTATGCTAAGGGCTTTAGCATATGCAGTACCACACATGTTGTTCTCTCTCTCTCTCTCTCTCTCTCTCTCTCTCTCTCTCTCTATGTCCTCTCTCTTCTCTCTTGTGTGCTGGATGTATTTCATTACAAATTACAGTATGGTGCTGTATGTGTCATTTAATAAAACGTGGAAAAAGCATAAACATGAAAAACATGAAACAAAATAAAGCTTTAAGAAGTCAAATGTTTGCCCACCCCATCCATCCATCCCACACTGTATTGCCACCCCCGTTTCCACCCAAGGATCTCCTTCCGTGCTCCATCCACCATTCAAAACAACCCTTTCTGTGGGTGAGTTCTTGTAAACAGTCTTACTGCTGCTCCCCTCCCAAGGCACCCAGCCATCTGACCCCCGCCCCACCTTGGAAACTTCTCCAGGTCTTCCACACCCCCAAACCCTTTCCCAGTCTCTTTATGAGTGTAAGCATAGTTACCAACATGTTCCTTAGACCACACAACATTGTCAAACATTAGACAGTGGTTTTTAAAAAATTTTTGAAATTTATATACATTATATATCTTTGATCCTTGATCTGGTTGTGTTCTGGGTAATGAAGATCTGGATAATCAAGAGATTGCTGTAACATGAAACAGGCAGTATTATTAGGAAACACTATTCCCTTGGAAACTTAAGACTGCGTAGTTAACTCTCCCTAGTAAAGAGATGCAACATATCAGCAATAAAACACTGCACAACGAAAAACTTTTTGAAGCAAAGAAAGAGATGTTTACTTTGTAGGAGACCTAAGATTAATGACAAGACTTTGCTGACCTGTGCCACTGTTGTCACATATATGGAAGAAGGGCTAATTGTAACCTTCTGAGTAGATGCTGTAAGGCAGGATAAAGAGCCTTCCTGCCTGGAGTCCATTTAGAGTCCATCACTATACCCAAAATGGCACTATTCCAGCCTAGACCAACTATGAGAGAAGTCTTGATATTAGTAAGTCTGTCTTATGGACCCCCAAATACACTGAAAGAGTAACTCCTTTTAGGACAAGTGGTGGCCATACCATAAAAAATAGACCATTTTCTCAATATAATTGCTTCCAATTGATATTGTTTGGCACAGTGATATAGTTAAGGTGTTTCATCTGCTCTCCCTGCCATGCCTCTTACTCAGTGGTCTAAATGGTGGACATCGTTTTTGGGTGATGTTCTAGCCAATCCTAATGACAATCTTATATCATCATTCATAGAAAAATGAGAACAAGGATGTTGAACTTTTAATACAGAGGAGTCTACAGATTTTCATGTATTGAATTAATTATTTCAATGAATCTTAATTCAGAGTGATTATAATCGTAATAAGTTTTAAACCTGCCAGCTTGCTTGGAAGTTGAAAAAACAAAAGAAAACAAGGGTTATGACTGGCAGTGTGTTCTGGCTGTTGGGAAGTATTACACAGTTTTTTCTCATGCTGCTCTATGAAAATTGGTACAGTCAGTCATTTCAGCATCCAACCAAAAACATGCAGAAATTACATTTAGGAATTAAACAGCGCAGGTGGGTAATTAATAGCCTGAGAATGTAGTGTGTTTAGTAATATGCTTGTCGAAATTGAGAAACAGGCAATTATACAGCTTTTATGAAAGTCATGCACAAATTAAGAATAAGCATGGTATGAATAAAAATGGAGACTGAAATATATAAAAGTAAGAAATAAAGAAAAATTGGGCTATACATCATGCTTTGTCTCATATCACCAGTTGGATGAGGATCACTAGATTGGTGAAAATGCAGCTCAACTGCCATCAGCAGTGTCCTCCCACCATGTAATATATGTACTGTATATGGCTTAAATAAAGTTACAATGTAGATTTGCTTTTGCATCAAAATTTACATGATTAAAGTTTATTGGTTCCATAAATACAAGCCTCCAAATTTACATGGAGCACCCCATCACCCATTAGCACATTACTCTGTTATAAAGTGAAGGCTGCCTGGTGATTTGGGGCACCAGGTGAGATGGGGACGCCTTGGTTTTCATTAACACTTGATGAACTGCACCTTTCAGCCTTTGAATAAGTTAAATAAGGTGTTGGTGCTGTGGAGCTTTAACATGAAATTAAATTTATTTTCCTGTTAGGTTGCTCGCTATGTATCGTGGAATGAGTTTGTTCATCACATGTTGGCAAAGGGGAGGTAGAAGAAGTAATTGTGCGCCCAGACTTGGATATTGTTACCATCATCTTGCATGAAGGAGCAGTTATTAAAGGAAAAAGGTAAGAGAATATAGCTGCATGTATCCTCTCTTTGAATGTATTGTATAGTTTTTTCTCAGGAATATAATGAAGATAAGAATTAAGTTTTCTTCATATTATACAGTAATTAGAATGTGAGCTAGCTTATCAGTAATCAGAAAATTCTCACACTTTCCTTTTTAAAAGATACTGTATTAAACATAGTTTTTCTGAATGAGTATAAAATTTTGCACAAGTATTAAAATGCCCGTCTTGACTTGAAGTTTCCTATGATGTGATTCTAGTTTACTCAGTTCAATCAGCTACTCAATCAATCAATCAGTCACTCAATAAACCAATCAATCAGTCATTCAGTCTGACTACACAAAATCATTTGATAGTGCTACCCAAGCTAACACTTCTATAAATTACTGTTTCATCTCTCAATCCCTTTTACAAGCATCTGTGGAGCTGTTTGGAAAACCTTCATTTGTGGAGATATACTTGCAGAAACACGCATAATTTGTCATATGCTCATATTCATCACCAACTCATGTTTGTTTTGTGAATTTTATAGCAGAGCTCATACCCTGAAGAGTGGGTATCAGTTAGTGATAAGGCATCTTTTGTGAGAGTAAGTAACCTCACATTTTTGCTACAGTTCCCATTATTTTTGTGATTTTTATGTGGACTAGTTGGAACTATCCTTATGACATTGGTTTTCATTTGTTCTGAGAGGAATATAAACATACGCTTTCATAAGTGGAGTTACACGCACAGGGCATGCTTTGGCTATCTTGACTTAAAACAGGGCCCTGTCACTTAGGCTTGTGGCCTGACCCTAACTCATGAGGTCAACCTCTTCCACTTTGATCCCAGCTGTTGGTGTGTTGGGTTGTCTTCAACTCTCCCATTGTTGCTAAGTTTTCCTTTTTTTGTGCACTACTTGTGCAAGATATTTTCAATGTGTACCTCTATTGCCTTGCTGATTGTGATTATTCCCCGTCCCAGTAGCCATATTTTTTGCTTGTGCAATGTAGTACATTTTGTTTGGAGCAAGAGGTCTTTTCTGCGTTTTGCCATTTTCTGTGGTGCATGAACAGTGTTGGTGACCTCTCTTTGTCTTGTGGTCTTGAGCATTCTGTTTCAGCCCCCAATGTGGAAAATGACCACCATGGAGGAATGTAAGCCTGGCTTTAGGTGTTGTGCAGGCAAGGACAAACCATGCAGCAAGTTTATATCCCCCTTGGCAGTTGATCTGCATTCTGTTTGCATTTCATGCAGGGAAAAGGGTGCATGAGATGTGAATGATGTGACAAGTGCGTCGATTGGGAAGATTACAGTGGATGCTCTACAAAAAAAGGTGAAAGAAGGCTACATCCTCTAGGGAGGCTACCATGAGCCCCTCACCAGTGCACCCTTTGGTTCCAGCCCCCCAACCCCTAGACCACCACCTCCTACAAAACTTCCTGCTTTTGCCTCTCCTCCTTCATTAGGAGTGGTTCAGTCTCCACCTAGGTAAATGATTTAGCACATGCTGAACAATTTGGCCACCCAAGGTCATTCAGGGCAGCCACCAGTGTCTGGAGATTTGCAACCTCCCATCCTAGGTTTGGGAAACTTGAACTTGCCTCTGCCAGAAGGTTTGTCCCCATCCTCAGTAGTGTCAGAACAGCAAAATGAGGTGAGGTGACATCCATCAAAAAGAAAGATCTAGTTCTGTGACCTTTCTCCCCAACCTTCCAAGTATCAGCGTTTGTACTCTCCTTTTCATCATGTATCTCTTAGGCCAAGACACCTTTTCTGTAGTGGCCTCATTGGTAAACAAAAGGACTGGCATAACTCATAAGTCACTGATCTGTTTGGAACATTTGTTCTGGAATGTTAAGTCTTCTCAGGTCTGTGAAGTTACAGTGTGGAGTCTTATCCACGACCATGATGCTCAGTCCCCTGATCCCAACCCCTTGATGAGGTGGGGCGCAGGGATCCACTGCAGGGAGAAAGTGCTCTTTTACTCCCACTCTCTGCTGTGGATTCAACTAAACACAACCTGACCTATAACTCCTTTACGCCTCCTCCTCCTCTAAATTTTCCCCTTCCCTTCTTCCTCTTTTGTTTACGATCTTGGCATGGTATTGGATTACTGAATTCACTGAACTTTTAACTTGATGGAGGATGTAGTTCAAGCCATGCCCTCAGTGCTGGGTCTGACCTCGTCGGACTGATGACCCTTAAGGCACTGTGGGCGTGGTGCATATCCAGGTGAGGATCCCAAGGCAGTTACTGGTGTGGGTAACAGTATTGCTCCTCCCCTGGTTGGGCCTCCCTGGTGAGAGGGACCTCATTCTGGACGAAATTTATAATGTTTGTTATATGGCAAAACAAGCAAACTTCCATATGACTTCTGGCATGGCAGTGGACTGTTCACAGGAAAACTCAATTCATGAAAATCAAGTTGGCATTAAAACCTTAATACCATCTAATAAGCCTAAAAGAAGTAGATATGATCATGAGCCAACTTTGACTCACTTCAAGTCCCTCTTTGGGAATGGAAGTTGGTCAGGGTTTCTAACCATGGAAACCGAACAACAAATTTCAGCCCTAAAGTTGGAAAACTACTCATTAAAAAGACATCCAATGACAGAATGTCGTTCAGACAAATAAAAGAAAAGACGTGGCATATAGAAGCCACAACAGAAAACCAATCCAAAGACTATTTGTCTATAAAAGTATTAATAATATAATTGTAAATATAAAGAAACATGACACTATGAACAGCTTTTGGGATACTATTGTACTTATATTGTACTTCCTGAAAATAATAATGAACCAGTTGACAGGAATATGCTATTGGACTCTCTTAAAATGAGATATCCCAAAGTTCAAGATTTTGAAGTATGTATATATATGTGTATATGTATATATATATATATATATATATATATATATATATATATATATATATATATATATATATATATATATATATATATATATATATATATATATAATATATATAATACCAAGAAAACAGAACAATGAAATACTAAGAGTTGCAAAAATTAAATTTGGAGGTCAAGATCTACCTCAAAAAATAATTTTGGCGAAATCAGAGAACTGAGACCTCACGTTCCAAGGGCACTACAGTGTCAAAATTGTAAGTATGGGCACACAAAGAAAAACTGTCGAAATGAACCTGTATGTGCTTATTGTGGGTCTGACGTACATGCCACACAATGGAAATGTATTAGGTCAAAGTGTGTAAACTGGGCAAGATCATGACTCAGGGTCCAAAGAATGCATGTATTACATACAAGTATGCAATGCAGAATTGAAAATCTTGCAAGAACGAACTGGGATGTGTATAAAAGAAGCTAAATTGGAATTGAAAGTGAGAGGAATTCAAGATCCATCTAAGAAACAGACATATTCTTCAGTAACAAGAACCAGTAATGAAATAAAAACGCATGCAGATAGAAGTACAGTCATACCTCGAACTTACACGAGGTTAGGTTTCGGAGCCCCTCGCGCAAGGTGAATTTTCGCTTAAGTTTGGCATGGTCTTTAAAAATGCTAATAAATGTTTATTTCCAGAGTTTAAGTACTAAATGTAACCCTAATCATGCTCCCAAAGTATTAAGCTAACTTTTAAATGAACTAAAGTTAGTGTAATTTTATTTAAAATTTAGCTTATTACCCTTAAAAGGAATACAGTCATACCTCTATAAATTAAACGAGGTTAGGTTCTGGAGCCCCTGGTGCGTGCAAGGTGAATTTTTAAGTTGATTGGTGTGTAGTTTGGCATGGTCTTTAAAAATGCTAATAAATGTTTATTTCAGAGTTTAAGTACTAAATATGACCCTAATCATGCTCCCAAAGTATTAAGCTAACTTTTAAATGAACTAAAGTTAGTGTAATTTTATTTGAAATTAAGCTCATTACCCTTAAAAAGGAATACAGTAAATGGTTGACATAAAATTGAGTACTGCACAGTGTCATAATATCACATTTACAGTAGGTGCGAACCCCTCCCACGACATACTAATGTTACCCCTAATTCATGGGATGCCGTTTTCTTTGTCACTTAGAGTAAAAGCCGTTTTTCTTTGTCACTAGCCAAAAACGTCATGTCAGTCAACAAAAGTACAATTCTATAAAATATCGAAAAACGAACATATAATGTTAGAGAAGGTAGTACAGTACAGGTAAAATTCAGTCAATTTAAAATTATATACTGTACAGGTAATGACGTACAGAGAAATAATAAGTTGTAAAAGTATGTTTGAGCGCTAACTACGAATGAGAGAGAGAGAGAGAGAGAGAGAGAGAGAGAGAGAGAGAGAGAGAGAGAGAGAGAGAGAGATACTGTAAGAAAGTAACTGTACTGCTTTTGTATCATATTTATGTGCAAAAATATAAATACAAATTTCCCATTCTGATTTTACACCTAAAAACACGAAATTTTGAAAATTATACACACTTTCTACAGGGGTATCATCTTTGAAAAATGCAGTAACTAAGGGTATCACATCTTGTAAAAGTACACCAACTGAACGTGCTGTAATTACATGCACATACAGATTGCACCAGCACTTTTCTCCGAGGTGAACAGAGTAATTTGCAAAGAATGACACTTATACAACTCTTAGTTACATCTCTGATATTACATTAACGAATTCATTTTATCAAATGAGCGCGACTGAACAACCTCATCTCAGGTTCATGTAAAGTCCTTGTGACAAAGACTTTGCAAATGGACATAATATGTACAGAAATATAAATATAAATTTTCCATATCGATTTTACAGTTAAAAGCATGAAAACTTATAAATGTACTTCAAACATTAAACAAGCATTTTCTGCAGGGGTATCATCTTTGAAAAGTGCAGTAACTTTGCAAATGGGTATCACATCTTGTAAAAGTACACTAAGTGAATGTGCTGAAATTACATTTGCATCATATTTATGCATGTACAAAAATAAAAATAATACATTTTCGATACAGATTTTACACATGAAAGCATGAAATGCATTTTTCATAGAGATTTTACACATGAAATGCATTTTTAATAGAGATTTTACACATAAAAGCATGAAATGCATTTTTCATAGAGATTTTGCACATTAAAACATGAAATGCATTTTTCATACAGATTTTACACATAAAAGCATGAAATGCATTTTTCATACAGATTTTACACATAAAAGCATGAAAACTTGTAAATTACTTCAAAAATTAAACATACCCACTTCTGCAGGGTTTCTCGAGAATTTCGTGTGTCTGTGAAAAAATCGCGTATGCCCATTAGTTAGGTTCCAGTGAAAAGTTTGTGTGTGTGTGAATTCGCGCAACTCGAATCATGTAAGATCGAAGTATTACTGTAACGGAGCACAGAAAAGTAAATCTCAACATGAAATTAATGCTCAGGGAAAAAAACTAAAATGGTAAAGAATAAAGAAACAGGTACAAATTATATGGATAATATTTTACCAAATTCATTTGAAATATTAATGCAAATAGGAGCATAAGAAGACACTACCACAAAAGTAGCAGAGGAAAGTTGTGATGGACTAGAAATTAAAGATAAAAAGAGACTTTTGGAGAGAACACCACCCAAAATGAAGAAACAACCATTATTTGAGAAACATCGGTTAAGCCAAAGACAAAGGGTATGAAGAGAGAACAAAAACAAAAGCTAAGAATATACTTTTATCTCCTAAAATAAAAGTAAAACCTATGGATGCAGTTATCCAAAACACTGGAGAATTGGAAGAGAACCATACCATAGATAAATAATTGGTACAACAAAAACAAATGAAACAAGAAACATACATGATAACACATGTGGATGGAATGATTGTGTCATTGAATTGTGCACTAAGAACAAAAACATAACAAAAGATGGTTTAACAAATGTCGTAAGAAATTTTTTGAAATATAGAAAAAAACACTGATTTGAGCACCCTTGAAAAAGGTTGCATGTGCATTGAGCACTTAACCCTTTAATGCCGACTGGACGTATTTTATGTCGACAAAAGTTGTCTGTAGGGTGTCGAGTGGACGTAAAATACGTCGACTACAAAAATTTTTTTTAAATATTCCCGGAAAAATACTTATAGGCCTCGTTTGCGAAAAATTTTAAATCACACGCCTTGAGGGATGCTGGAAGTTCACGGATCATGCTGTTGTTTTGTTTACAAGCGTGACCCAGCTGCACATGTGCGAATTTCTTTCTTATCCCAAAAGAAAGCATCAGCTGACTCTGCTGAAAATCTCAGAAATTCTTTAGTCACTTTGTCGTAATTTTTGCACCATTTTCTATTAGCCGTTACATAAAGTTTTATATATGAAAGTGTGCGCAATTTCATGTAGAATACAACAAAAATAACTCATGGTTGTAGCTTTTATCAATTTTGACATATTTTCATATAAATCACGATAAGTGCCAAAAATTTCAACCTTCGGTCAACTTTGACTCGACCAAAATGGTCGAAAAATGCAATTGTAAGCTAAAACTCTTACATTCTAGTAATATTCTTACATTCTAGTAATATTCAATCATTTACCTTCATTTTGCAACAAACGGGAAGTCTCTAGCACAATATTTCGATTTATGGTGAATTTTTGAAAAAAAAACTTTTTCCATACGTCCACACTAACTCTGCTGAAAATCTTGTAAGAGCCTGACGCCGTCTCTTCCAAACACGTGTGTGTTCGTGTGTTCTTCGTCCATCGGAGTGGACAAGACAACAAGAGCATCTCGTTTTCTTTCTCTAAAGGAACGTGATTTCAACCATACAATATTTCCGTCTGTTTCTCCCTAACCATTGTTGTCTTGATGTATGTACAATCACCACTACTTGCATTGCCATGCAAGCATTCTAATCATGTACTCATAATTTTCCAACGAATATTCTGTATCAAACTGTGTGTATGTTTCTGTTTGTGAAGACGCCAAATGTCTCACCACTCCGATGGACGACGAACACACGAACACACACGTGTTTGGAAGAGACGGCGTCAGGCTCTTACAATCTCAGAAATTCTTTAGTCAATTGGTCGTAATTTTTGCACAGTTTTCTATTAGCCGTTAAATAAAGTTTTATATATGAAAATGTGAGCAATTTCATGCAGAATACAACAAAAATTAACTCATGGTTGTAGCTTTTATCAATTTTGACATATTTTCATATAAATCATGATAGGTGCCAAAATTTCTACCTTCGGTCAATTTTGACTCGACCGAAATGGTAGAAAAATGCAATTGTAAGCTAAAACTCTTACATTCTAGTAATATTCAAACATTTACCTTCATTTTGCAACAAACGAGAAGTCTCTTGCACAATATTTCGATGTATGGTGAATTTTTGAAAAAAAAATTTTCCTTACGTCCGCGCGTGCTAACTCTGCTGAAAATCTCAGAAATTCTATCGTCACTTTGTCGTAATTTTTGCACTGTTTTATATTAGCCATTACTTAACGTTTTATATATGAAAATGTGCAAAATTCCATGTAGAATACAACAAAAAATAACTCATGGTTGTAGCTTTCATCAGTTTTGAAATATTTTCATTTAAATCACGATAAGTGCCAAAATTTCAATCTTCGGTCAACTTTGACTCGACTGAAATGGTCGAAAAATGCAATTTTAAGCTAAAACTCTTACAATATGTAATATTCAATCATTTACCTTCATTTTGCAACAAACGGGAAGTCTCTAGCTCAATATTTCTATTTATGGTGAATTTTTGAAAAAAACTTTGTATGTCCGAGCATTACGAATTCATGCATCATTTTGTGATAATATTTTCTCTGTGTTGCTTTGATCATTTTACAATTTGTTATATACCAAAATCATCGCAATTTAGTGTACAGTACAACGAAAAAAAAAATAACTCATTAGCTTCAATCGTTTTGCTCACAGCGCGATTTGTATACAATTATATATGAAATTTTTTTTTGCTGTCATATATTCCAATATGATAATATTTTTTTCAATATGATAATATTTTTTTCATTTCTGATGGTTGCATACTAAACTTCAGGCAATGAGAAAAAAAGGAGCCAAAAATGAACTCTTAATCTTAAAAACTAAGCGTGCTGTGATTTTTTGAAAAAAACTTTCTTTCCGCTTCGGCGCTAACTCTCAAACCCCTCGAGCATACGACAGACACTTTTGTAAATAGAGGCTCGGCGTTTAAGGGCTAATATATCATAAAGGTAAACAAGTGAATGTCATGAGTAAATTATTAGAAAAAATCCAAGTTGATAATACAAAAAAAGAAAGCAAAACTCGACCGATATAACAAGATTTTCAATAGCTATATTATACATGGGAACATAAATGGTCTATAGACCAGATTACACCTAGGAGAAATACAATGGTTATTAAAGGAATGTGAACCAATGATATTATGTTTACCAACATATCAACAAAGCAGTGTCATCAATAGGTAAGTACACCTTAGCATCAACATCACAAGAGGAAGAAGGAAATTTAAGCACAGTCATATATGTACATTACAAAGTAGTTCATAACAAAATACCTGGAAACATTACTGACTTGCAAATATCAGGTATTAAAATCTGAATAAAAAAATGATAATTGTGTAATTTATAATTTATACACCCAACCTAATAAAAATTATGACAGTGATAAACTTAAAGAATTACTTAACAGTGCCAAAGAACCTACATTAATAGTCGGTGATTTTAATGCTCACAATCCAATGTAGGACTATAATTGTACAAACTCAAATAGAGCAGGAAGTAAAATAGAAGAATCACATGTGCTGTGTTAATGATAACAAAATCAGCACATATTTAAAAAAAAAACACATGGAATGTTTTCCTCAGTAGACTTAACTCTATGTACAACAAGCATAGTAGACAAATTGGATTGGAGTACAGTTGATGACTTGCATACCAGTGATCATTTCCCAATATTAATTTCATTATTACAAAATAATCCCGCCAAGCATGTCCTTCAATATGACATTTATAAAGCAGACTGGGAGTGATATGAGTTCCACACTAGGAATATCCTGCCATTTGGGTATATACAAGATCATAATGAAACAAATAGGTTTCTTACTGATTTCATTAAAAATGCTGTTGATAAAGCAATACCAGAATAAAAATCTCATCCAGCAAAATACAAAATCCCATGGAGGTCTGAAAAACTAACAGAATTTATAAAAAATAAAAAACCTGATTGGAATACTATTAGATAATTTTAATAGAAAGTTTAGTAAAATTAGTAAAACATTACTGATATTGGAAGAAAATTTACAAAAACTAACTATATTGTTATTAGGGATTGTTATTAGGGATACATTAAAACCTATGTATAACAAAATATCTGCAAAATTTAAAAGAGAAGTAATTCAAGGAAGAATCGTTTCATGGAGGAAATATGTATCAGATCTCTCTAATAATACTCCCATACAAAAAATAGGGAAAAAATTCAGGAAAAAAATGGTAACCATGTTAAACCACCTAGACATGTCATATCAAAAGATAGGAAAAGAATACTTGATCCAAAAGAAATAAGTAATGTAATAGGAGAAAATTTAGGAAAAGTAAGTAGCAACAGAAGTTTAGATGAGCACTTTTGCACATAGAAAACAGTATAAAATTAATAACAATAAATTTTGAAATCATAGAATATATATATTATAATAGAAAATTTAATATGGAAGAGTTGGAATTTGCTCTGTGAACAGCAATAAATCTGCCCTGGAGGTGGCAATATTTGTTTTGAAATGATCTGCTACTTTGCACCTTTGGCAAAGTCATAGTTATTAAAGTTTTATAATTACTTATGGCTTCAAAATTTATTTCCTTGCCAATGGCATGAAGCTATAATTATTCCTATCCCCAAACCTGGAAAGGATCCAAGTAATGTAAACAGTTACAGACCGATTTCTTTAAAAAGTTGTCTATGCAGATTACTAGAGAAAATGGTAAATGCTTGGCTAACATGGCACATTTTCAAGAAAATAAAATTTTGACTCCCACTCACTTTGGGTCACAGTGTAACAGATCTACACTGGATTCTCTCTCTAACTTAGAAGACCACATATGAAGAGGGTTTGAACAAAAACAAATTACTATAGCCGTTTTTTTTTTTTTTTTACATTGAAAAGGCATATGATACTGCATGGAGATATATGATATTAAAAACATTACATAAAAACAGCAGCCGTGGGCACTTACCTAGGTTTATCCAAAACTCTCAGACAAACCGCACTTTTCAAGTAAGAATTGATGATGTATTGTCAAGTACATTTCCACTTGAAAATGGTGTTCCACAAGGAAGCATCCTTAGTGGCATACTGTTTACTTTATCAATAAATGACATCAGTCATAATCTACCTTTTGGAATTAAAAATAACTTGTATATGGATGATTTTGCCATATATTATTCAGCATCTTGCATAACACTTGCAGTGCGAATCATTAATAAAACTATAATAAAAATAAATGAATAGGCCTCATCTGTAGGCTTTAAATTACCCATACAAAAGACTAAAGCAGTAATGTTTTATAAAAATAAAAGTTGAAAAAAGGTGAAGAAATAGATTTAAAAATCAGAAACCATAGTTATACCAATTAGCCAGACAGCAAAATTTTTGGGATTAGTATTTGATACTCACTTGAATTGGAAAGCTCACTTAATACACATGAAATTTAAATGCAAAAGAGCATTAAATCTATTTAAAAACTATCAAACACTACTTGGGGAGCTGACAGGCATAACCTTACTTTACTGTATAAAGCAACTGTGTTGTCTATCATTGGTTGTGGAAGCGAA
This sequence comes from Macrobrachium rosenbergii, assembly GCF_040412425.1. Classification (NCBI taxonomy): domain Eukaryota; kingdom Metazoa; phylum Arthropoda; class Malacostraca; order Decapoda; family Palaemonidae; genus Macrobrachium; species Macrobrachium rosenbergii. The sequence goes on from NC_089781.1 coordinate 46,160,153, forward strand.
ATATATGGCTCAGCATCAGACGCAGCGCTGAAAACGTTGGCTTTAATTCACAATGAAGGCCTTAGAATATGTTCAGGAGCCTTCAGATCATCACCAGCATCATCTTTACAAGTCGAATGTGGTGAACTACTGTCTCTCCATAGAGAGTTTGTAACAATGAAGAGTGCCCTGAGAATTCAGACAAATGACTCTCCAACAAAAAGATTATTTGAATTAAGAGATGTATTTATAAACAATCATTCACCACCTTTCTGTATCAGAGCTAGAAGACTGTTTGAGTCGTTGAATATAAATGTGCAGTTGCCTTCAATAGTAAAATAGCCTCCTCCTTGGACTATGAATAAAATAAGAATTTGCACACACTTAAGATATTTATCAAAAAGCTACACATTAACCCAGAACATCATAGACAGTACACTGTAGAGCATATAAGCTGAAAAGGTCCACATTACTCAATATACACAGATGGAACTAAATCAGAGCATGGAATGGGATATGCTGCAATATCCCAAGACAAAATGTATCAGTTATCTCTACCTGATAGTGCCTCTATTTACAGCTGAGTTATTTGCAATAGCATCAGCCATGAAAATAATTAACGAAACCTCATCTAATAATTTTGTAATTTTTAGTGACTCTAGAAGCACCATCGAAGCCATTCATAGTTACAAACCAGAAAATAACATTGTACAAGAAATAAAATTATTTCTCGATAAGTTATATAATAATGGGAAAAATATAGAAATATGTTGGATCCTTGCCCATACAGGGATTAAGTGAAATGGAGAGGCTGATTCTGTACAGCAGCTAAAGAAGCAGACCATGTGAAAAGATTGAATGTACAGTAATTATCCCTGTTAATGATTATATAACACACAAAAGTAGGCATTATAAACAAATGGCAAAATAAATGGAATGAAGAACCTGAAAATAATAAGCTGAAGCAAATAAAACCTTGAGTTAAAAAATGGAGTTCATCATACCAGAGAGAAAGGCATGCAAGTAATTGTAACACGTCTCCGAATAGGCCATACTCATCTGACACATGGACACTTAATGAGCAGCCCACGTGAATCAGCTCCCAAATGCTCAGACTGAAAAATGGTATTAACCGTCAAACGTGTTATGTGAATGTCCAAAATGTAACCAACATCAGTTATCAACTTTTGGAAATGGATTGATTAGCAAAATTTTATCAGTCTTCAACATTTTCAATTGACCCAGTCTTAATATTCGTGAGGAAGTGTAAATTAATTGATGAAGTATAGAAAGTAATTTATGAAAATACAAAAGCCCACTAGGCAGCTAATATGTATTAAAAAAATCCGAATTTTAAAAATGTTAAGTTATTATGATTTTTGTCTTTACTCAGTTTTATTTATTTTTATTGTGCAGATGGAATCTTGAGTAAATGTATTTAACTTGTGCATGTGTTCTAGTGGGAAGCATATTCATTTTTGCATATTTTTAAAGTTTCATTATTCATTCATCATTTAGTCCCAGTGCTTAGCATATGGCTTAGACCTGGGACTCCATTTCATTTTAATCCTTCGGGCCAGCCCTATGAGAGCTGTTAATCAGCTTATTAGTCTGGTCAAACTGTTTTAATGATAACAATAATATACAATAAGAGCTGGTTCAGTCTCCAAAAAATATCAAATCAGAGTAAATATATATCTATGTATCTCGATATTTTGAACTCATCATAGTCATATCATAGATGTACCATGCCAACTAGTATACGTATAATATTTGATATTGCAATACACTCCCTGAACACCTGAATTAGCCCTTAATCCCACTAGCCTGAGCAACTCTCAATTACTCATCCCACTATAGTGGGAATTTTAACAGCCAGCGTTACCAACGCTGCAGGTAAAATCTTGTCACTTGAGTTACCATAACAAACGGTTGGCAACGCTGACACAGGTGTGCGCCGACACGCCCCATTTTCGTCAATTGCTTTTTTGTTTGCGCTGCTGGAAGGTTGTTTCCTTCTGCAGTGCGAGGTTTTAATCTTATTGCCCGACTTCTCTTTGTATTTTGGACTTATGGTGAAGACCTGGATTGTATTTAATGGTTTTTCTCCTGGATTTTCTGGATATCTTCGATGTGGAATGTCTTTTGGATTTGGACTCTCTGGTCCCCAGTCTCGATTGTGCATCACGAACTTTTCACCTTCTACTACCGTGCCATCGGCTTGGACTGCCTACGACGGTGGACGCTGGCGCTCATCGCTTCTTCTTCCTGCAAGTACGGATGAGTACCTTGAGACACGATAGACATTCCGTCACGTATGTAGGAAGGTTAAATGTGATGTCCAGACTCATTGCGATGAATGTTCCCATTGGAAGGCACAAGAGAGGGATGATTACATTCGTCATCGTAAGTCTTTAGCTAGTAACGGCGGCAGACGTCGATTCTCACCACCTCAAGTGTCTCAGACTTCTGCTACAGATCAGTTGATGGATTTAGCGAGTTCAAAGGTAGTCAAACAGATAGAGGATAGGATTGCAATTAGTAAGGAAAATTCAATAGCTAGTCTTCTTCAACATTTCTCAGATAGGGATAATAGTAGTATTAGGATGTCTAATCCGTCTTCCTTTCAGCTCCCCTGCCTGTTCCAGAATCAGCCCTAACGGGTGCTGAGGGTAATGGCAGAACCGCAAGCCTCCAAGTGGGTAGGGTCTGCCGCCCCCTCGACGCGGAGCAAGCAGTGAAGGATTCCCAGCCCCCCAACCCCTTGCAGTATTGATAAATTTAATGTTGATAATGTTAGGATCAAGATCTAGGTGCGATAAAGGAGGATAGGTTTGGGTTTGGTAGTGAGGAGAAGGTATTAACGGTGCAGTGTCGTTCTCTGGAATGGGTTCCGGTTTTGGGTTCGAGTGGTTTTTGTGCTCTAACAAGAGTTTCCCCTTCATCTCTTCTTTCGATCTGGCTCAGTCTCAAGTCTGTGTTTCAGTTTTGGTGGGGCAGAATCCTTCTGCTTTCACTTCTCACTTCCTACTGTTTTCTAAATCTCCTACTGTAGTTTCCCCCTTCCCTGTATTTTCTACTCCTCCATCTAGTAAGGCAGATTATGGTGTGACCTTTTGGCTTCTAAAGTAATTTGCGGCCCCTGCAATTGGATGTGGCGGGTTATAAGACGGATGGCGGGGTTTTTCGACGGGTATAGACCTATGGCGAGAGGTTATTTGTGTACCTTCTTTCCTTTTTGTTCCAAGTTTTCTTCTGGGTTATCTGTCGCTTCATCTCCTGCTCCCACATTCTCTGTTACTCCCTTTTCAGTCTCCTCCTCGGCCTTTTCTTCTTCTGTTCCGGTCTTTCCTGCGGCTTCCGCATCTTCCGTTTTCCCTCCTTCTTCGATTTTGGTTTTCCTCCTCTCAGGTAACTTCTTTTTATGCATCTGCTATTCCTATGCCTTCCACCTTTTCCTTCCTTAGTAGTCCTCTCCAGTAGGAGGAGCTTCTGGATAGGCGAAAACCCAGTTTTGGCAGATTTTGGCTGCAGGGGTCTCTTGTTCCATCCCTTCGGGTATGCACAACACCTTGCTTTCGCTTCATGCGGCTGTTCTGATAGTATCAGGTACTTCACAGGGTTTTCCTGTCGATTCCAGTTTGGGTTAGCACTCCGCAGTTTTGGCGGGGTGTGCGGTACCTTCTTCGAGCGGTCCGCGGCTTTCATCGCCTGCATTTTCCGCGGCGGTAACTCAGGGTAGCTTCTACCTCTTTCATTCTCCCTCCTTCATCTTCTTCCATCCCTCTGCAACGGTTTCATTTGCACATCCTCCCCCAAGATTTAACAATGTGGGTTTGGCCACTCTCACTCGTCTTATCCTTGTAATAATGGGGAATTGGCTCCGGGTTTTAATCGGTTCAGCCTTCTCTTCCCGGTGGGTCCAACAATGCGGATTCAGCTCCGGGTACCTGATTAGGTGCGGGTGCGCAGCATTCTGGTTAGGTTGGTCTGATTGCGGACTCTTCATCGTTGTCCAGGGCTGCGTTCAGTGCCTCCTCCTTTGTTGGTCTTAGACCATTCGGACATTGTGGAACAGGATTCTTATCCATAGGTGCAGGAGATTCTGACGGACTTAGATGTCCGCTTGCCAGCAGTATCAATTACAGACACAGGCTTGAATATGTTACTTCTTTGTACCCTCAAGCAAGAGCTCTGGACCTCCCGATTTTTTAGTTTTTTTTTATGACACTAAGCCAGCTCTTGCCTCTTTTTCGTGTTGGCTGGTTTGGTTCGATTGGGTTAGCCAGGCTTTGGAGGAGGCGGACGTTTGCTTAGCATCGGTAGTTGCTTTTAATAGACAGTACTCTTCTCTTCTCTCTCCAAGTAGGGCAATTTACGCAATTCGAGGTAATCCTTCGGCAGGTGTCAGGTTGCCCCTCATTGAACCGGTTGAGGCAATCCTGTTTAAGTCTCCAGCGTCGTCGCAGCTCGTAGGGACTTCTCTTAGGGAAGCAGGTGTTTGGGGTATGTAATGCTCAATCAGACTGAGGCTCTTGCGCATTCTTTCTGGATGTGGTCAAGTTATTGTAATGCTGGTTCTAAAGAGTGACGGCTATGTCCCTTCGGATCCGTGGCTGTTTGCAGCCTAATAAATTTATCTCGAGGGGTCTGACTCATCAGGCGAAAGCTTTGGCTTCGTCTACGACGTTTGGAGCAGAAAAGTAGGAATTTCTATCTTGATCATCTTCCCCCTCAGTATCCGGACGTTCATAAGAGAGATTGCTCAGAACACCATTAGCCTTAGCTAATTCTTGCTCAAGGATGAGGACGTAGCCAGTATGACGAACATGGTTTCTTCTAACTCATGTCTCCAGTGTTGGCAATTATGCATCGTCGAGGATACAGATTGTTCAAGTATCTAGATGATTGTTTGACTGGCCTCCTCTCTGGAGGAGCTAGTAAGAGCGAGGGAATTCTATGGAATTCTTAACATATTCAGGTAAGAGGATTCTCTCTCTTCCTCTGAGGGTTTTCACAACCCTAGAGAGAGTCCAATCGGTCCTTCAGCAGATAGAACAGTTCCTGTCCAGCAGGGAACAGCCAGTACCAGCTCAGAGAAGCCTCTTAGGGAGAAGGTCTCTCTCTCTCTCTCTCTCTCTCTCTCTCTCTCTCTCTCTCTCTCTCTCTCTCTCTCTCTCTCTTTTAATTCCAGGGTCTCATGTCCGGATGCGCTCTCTCATCTGGTATGTCTCAAGAATCACTGGGACTTCCACAACGAGAACGCAGTTATATTCGGGAGCAATTCTTGCCTGTTGGATTGCTTGTGGTTTTCAGAAATGCATCTGACAGGGGAAAGGTCTATCGACTCCCCTCTTCCTGACATTCATCTGTACACAGATGCCTCAGATCAAGGTTGGGAAACAACCTTGGAGGAATCCAGGCCTCGGAAATGAGAGTAGTCAATAAATCTTCGGGAAAGTCAGTGCTGTAAAGGAAGCCCTCAGTTGTTCTCAGTCTTAGTGTACTTACAGAGTAGTGGCTATGTTTAGCCACAGCGTAATTGCCGTGTCCTATCTGATGAACTCGGAGGGAGAACAGGCTCAACAGAACTCAATACTATACTATAGCACATAGTCCTGAGAGGGTGTGAAGAACAAAGTGTCTCTTCTTTCCAATTTATATCAGGGTCTCAAAATGCGGGCAGATTGGATCTCCAGTCGCTCCCGTTCAGGTATTGGGGGGAGAGTGGACTTTGACTCTGGAAGTAATATGTCAGGTTCTCCGGAAGTGGCCAGCAACTGTCGACTTATTCGTGACATGATTAAACCATCATCTTCCGGATTATTTCTCTCTGTTGGTGTCCCCATGTCAGTAGTCACCAAGGTGACGGGTACAAGTTGGAATCACATGCAACACTAAAAGACCTCCATCCGGTCTCATTAATCAGGTAATAGGGAAATTGCGGGGAGATTATCAAACAACGAATAACTTGACAACTAATAGCTCCCTGCTCACCATAACACGCTTGGTTTCCGGAACTCAACCAACTCCCTACAAGTTCGGATGTCCCTACCAGATACTGAAACTTCTCAGATCTACCAATTCTTACTCCATTATCCAAACCCTCGTGTGCTGGACTTAGTTGCAGGGCAACTGTAAAGATCCCCACAAACAGTCCGGACTCCCCAAAGCTGTGTCTACAGTAGTTTTCTTTTAGATTGAGTAAGTCAACCCGTAAGCCTTACCAGGTTCAGTTAGAAATGGTGTAAAGTTAGTGTCAAGGAAGGTCAACTATTCTAGACCTTCCATAGCCAAAATAACGGAAAAACATCTTTTATTCCTCCGGAAAAGTCAAGAGTCTTTCAAGAAACTAAACTGAAACTGACTAAACCGCTCAATGATTAGTGGTGTATTTAGTTTCCAAGATTCCTGAAGTTTCAAGTAGTAAGATAATCGATGATTAACCCTTAAACGCCGACTGGATGTATCGTAAGTGACTAAAATTGTCTGTTGCACACGGACACTAACGCAAGTAGACAGACTACAAAAAATTTCAACCATTTCAATTTTTCGGCCGAAATGGTCGAAAAAACAATTGTTTTTAAAACTCCAGACATTCTAGTAATATTCAATCATTTACCTTCATTTGCAACAAATTGGAAGTCTTTACTGCAATATTTCGAATTTATGGTGAATTTTTGAAAAAATTTTTCAATACGTCCGTGACACAGCTGGTAACTCGGCCAAGAAAATTTCAGAATGAGGCGAATTTCAAAACACAAAAACAGTACACAACACTCACCCTGGTCCTCATACCACACTGGAAGATGGAGTTTAGTCTCACTTCCCCAGTCATAACACAGCACACAAAACCACACAAACCAAAAACCAAAACAGAAAAACACACGACTCATGAACATACAGCAACAAGAACAGCACACTGACAAGGGAAAACAACAAGTTTGCATCAGCACAAAAAACTGTCCAAACCAAACGACAGACCAGCACTAGCTCTGACTCAAGACTCAAACTGCCTTCAAAACCGAAAAGTCCTCACACACATATTCCACAGACAGACAGCTAAACAAACTAACGACCTCATCCCTCTTCCGACAACCGAAGCACTCACTTGGACAAAAATTCTTCAAAGGCAAAAGTCTCTCTCTCTCACTCTCTCTAAAACGTTGGGAAATGCTAAATAAAAACAAATTTATAAGAAATTCTTTCGTCATTTTGTCATAATTTTTGCACCGTTTTATATTAGCTGTTTATTACGATCTCGCCTCTCGAGATCTACAGGTTCTTTACTGAAACAAGCAATAAAATGACTGAAATTAAGTGACAAACAAAGGAAAAGGAGCAGAACAAAACCAAAAAGTTACCTTAAAATTAATTTATTATTTACAGTAATTTACATTATATACAAATGAGTCAGGTTCAATGACGTAATACTTAAAATGAACAAATCAATAAACATTACAAATGACAAGTCAAAAAAAAACATAATAAACATTAGCAGCACAATAATTACATTACATAAAGTCAGAACCTAGAACAAAATAAAAGCCAGAACAATGAATGGTCAAATCAATAAAACAGATTATCAAATCATAAACATACAAAATCATGAATATTAAAAGGCAGCATAGCAATAAACATCCTCAGACGAACTCAATAGAGCCGTCGAAACAGCCCCAAGCTGCTTAACAGGAACACTGCAGGACAACTCCGACAGAGTCGACACGACAACCATCTCGTCCTCAAGCACAGTGCTAACGTCCTCCTCCAGTACCGATGACCGCGACAGAGCCGATACGGCAACCATCTCGTCCTCCAAGAAACGTACTGACGTCCTCCTCCATCTACGACGACCATGACAGAGCCGACACGGCAACCATCTCGTCCTCCAAGAAACTCTCTGCTGCTCTGCTGCCAGGACCTGACTCGCAGGTACGGATTCCTGCTGCTGCTGCTCCAGCTGGCTTGCTGCTACCCTCAACCTGACTCGTTGCTGCTACGAACCTGACTGGCAAAGTGTGACGCCATTCACCAGACGACAGCTCGCCAGCAAGAAAAACAAAAAAAAACAAAAGGAGGCAACAACCCACTAAGGGAACAATCGACAAACGATTGTTCCTAACACCGTTACATAAAGTTTAATATATGAAAGTGTGTGCAATTTCATGTAAAATACAACAAAAACAACCCATGGTTGTGGCTTGTATCAGTTTTGAAATATTTTCATATGAATCACAATAATTGCCAAAATTTCAACCTTCGGTCAACTTTGACTCAACCGAAATGGTTGAAAAACGCGATTGTAAGCTAAAACTCTTACATTCTAGTAATATGCAATCATTTACCTTCATTTTGCAACAAATTGGAAGTCTCTAGCACAAGATTTCGATTTATGGTGAATTTTTTAAAACAACTCTTTCCTTACGTCCACGTGCGGTAACTCGGCCGAACATCTCAAAAAAGAACATCACTTTGTCGTAATGTTTGCACCGTTTTATATTAGTCGTTACACAAAGTTTTATATATGAAAAATGTGCGCAATTTCATGTGGAATACAACAAAAAGTAACTCAAGCTTTTTGCAGTTTTGAAATATTTTCAAAAATCACGATAAGTGACAAAATGTCAACCTTCGATCTTTGACTCGACCAAAATGGACGAAAAACACAATTGTAAAACGGTAAAACTCTTCCATTCTAGTAATATTCAATCATTTACCTTCATTTTGCAAAGATTTGAAGTCTCTAGCACAATATTTCTATTTATGGTGAATTTAAGAAAAAAAAAATTTTTTCCTTACGTCCGCATGCGGTAACTCGGCCGAACATCTCAGAAATTCTTTCGTCACTTTTTCGTAATGTTTGCACCGTTTTATATTAGTCGTTACATAAAGTTTTATATGTGAAAAAGATTCTTTCATGTAGAATACAACAAAAGATAACTCTTGGTTGTAGCTTTTATCAGTTTTGAAATATTTTCATATAAATCACGATAAGTGCCAAAATTTCAACCTTTGGTCAACGTTGACTCGACCAAAATGGTCGAAAAACACAGTTGTAAGGTAAAACTCTTCCATTCTAGTAATATTCAATCATTTACCTTCATTTTGCAACAGATTTGAAGTCTCAAGCACAATATTTCTATTTATGGTGAATTTAAGAAATAAAAATTTTTTCCTTAATCCGCGTGCGGTAACTCAACCGAACATCTCAGAAATTCTTTCAAGATCACTTTGTCGTAATGTTTGCACCGTTTTATATTAGTTGTTGCACAAAGTTTTCACTGAAAATGTGCAATTTCATGTAGAATACAACAAAAGATAACTCATGGTTGTACAGCTTTTATCAGTTTTGAAATATTTTCATATAAATCACGATAAGTGCCAAAATTTCAACCTTCGGTCAACTTTGACTCGACCGAAATGGTCGAAAAACACAGTTGTAAGGTAAAACTCTTGCATTCTAGTAATATTCAATCATTTACCTTCATTTTCAACAAATTTAAAGTCTCTAGCACAATATTTCTATTTATGGGGAATTTAAAAAAATTTTTCCTTACAACCGCAGAGTAGTGGCTATGTTTGGCCGAAAATCTCAGAAATTCTTTCGTCACTTTGTCGTAATGAAGAACGTTTTATATTAGTTGTTACATAAAGTTTTATATATGAAAATGTGCAAAACTTCATGAGAATACAACAAAAATAACTCATGATTGTAGCTTTTATCAGTTTTGAAATATTTTCATATAAATCACGATAAAGTGCTGGAAAAATTCGACCTTCGGTCAACTTTAACTCGACCGAAATGGTCGAAAACTGCAATTAGGAATAAAACACTTACAGTCTAGTAATATTCAATCAATTACCTTCATTTTGCAACAAACGGAAGTTCTAGCAACAATATTTCGATTTATGGTGATGGTTTTGAAAAACTTTTTTAGTCCGCGCGTTACGAATTCAACATCATTTTGTGATAATATTTTTCTTCCATTTGTTGCTTTGATCGTTTTCAATTTGTTAAATCACCAAAGTCATCGCAATTTAGTTTACAATACAAAGAAAAAATAACTCATTAGCTTTAACCGAAGTTTTGCTCAAGCGTGATTTGTATACAATTATATATGAAATTTTTTTGTGCTATCATATATTTCAATATTTATATGTGATAATGATTTTTTTCATTTCTGATGGTTGCATACTAATCTTCAGGCAATGACAAAAAAAGGCCAAAATTGAACTCTTAATGTTAAAAACTAAATAGTGGTTTTTTTTTTTAAAAAAAGTTTTTCCGCTTGGCCATTGCTGACTACCCTCAACGATTAGCATACGGCATTTACACTTTTTGTAAATAGAGGTTCAGCGTTTAAGAGTTATGATTAAGTTCTTTTAAGATTGAACGTCCTGTTTTGCCAACTCGGGCCCCTTCATTGGACTTATTGGAAGTATTTCAATATTTATCTTGCGTTCCCCTGCCTTTGAACCTATTGAAGCTATAACGTTAAGACAGTAAGAAGTTGCCTTTCCTTACAGCTTTAGCTTCAGCTAA